>NW_024369929.1:237921-699735 GCF_014805655.1 Passer montanus
TGTGCCCAGGGCTGCTCAGTGTGCCCCAGGTGTGCCCAGGGCTGCTCTGTGTGCCCTGGCTCTGTGTGCCCCAGGTGTGCCCTGGGCTGGCTCTGTGTGCCCCGGCTGTGCCCAGGGCTGCTCTGTGTGCCCCAGGTGTGCCCAAGGCTGGCTCTGTGTGCCCTGGCTGTGCTCAGCCCTGGCTCTGTGTGCCCTGGCCATGCTCAAGGCTGCTCTGTGTGCCCAGGCTCTGTGTGTCCAGGGCTGCTCTGTGTGCCCTGGCTGTGCTCAGCCCTGGCTCTGTGTGCCCTGGCTCTGTGTGCCCAGGGCTGCTCTGTGTGCCCTGGCTCTGTGTGCCCTGGCTGTGCTCAGGGCTGGCTCTGTGTGCCCCAGGTGTGCCCAGGGCTGCTCTGTGTGCCCTGGCTCTGTGTGCCCAGGCTCTGTGTGCCCAGGGCTGCTCTGTGTGCCCAGGGCTGCTCTGTGTGCCCAGGCTCTGTGTGCCCTGGCTGTGCCCAGGCTTGTGTGCCCTGGCCATGCTCAGGGCTCCTGTGCCTCAGTGCCCTGTGTGTGCCCAGGCAGGTTTGTCCTCCTGGCGCAGCCCACCCTGCCAGTTCTGTGTTCTTTGTCTCTCCCTGTGCTCATCAGGGCTCCCAGAGCCTTCCCCTGCTCAGTGAGCTGTGCAGTCAGGGCTCGCCCTGGGTGTGCAGAAGGTGACATTTGCCACAAGAACTGGCACTGACCCCCAAATCACAGGTTTTTTTCAGTGAGCTGCTTTCAGTTTGCACGTTGGCTGGAATGAGCTCGTTGTCCAGGCTGGTCTTGGGACTGAACACGATGAGTGGTTTTGGGTGATCCAGAGCCACAGCAGCTGCTGCTGCAGGGCCTCAGCACAGCCACCCTCAGTAATCTGGCTAAACTGGATTTTAGGCTCAGAAAAGCTCTTTGCAGCACCCACCTATCCCCAGTCTACTGGGAGATTAACACTAAGGTTTGAAAAGGCAGCTAATGCCTCTGTGAAGAAAATGGATCTTTACCTCTGTTATCTTCAAAAGCCAAGGAGAGAAAGGCAGACTGAAAGACATGTCAACTTTCTTCCCCACAGCCCACAAATACTCTTCTTAAATGTGAGTAAACACGTTTTTCCTCACAGCAGAACAACCTTAACTCTGACCCTGGAGCACTCACAACAGCATATGAGACTGTTTTGATTCTCTTTTGAGATTTGTATTTCCTTCTCAGGTCTGTGGGTTTTTTAAGCCGTAAATGAAGAGTAAGTTCTTTGCTTCTGTTAAGCTGGAGCAGTGTCACAGCTCCTTGATTATCCCCAGGGGATTTATCACAGTTGTATATTAACCATGGTGTGGGCACAGACACCAGCACTGGCTCGGGACCAGCCAGGATATGGAGCTACAGGATTCCTGCCACGTTGGCAGTGCAGTAGTGAAGGGCAACAAGCAGTTTCAGTGCTTTCCTGTGGAGCAGAATCTGTTCAGGAGCCCCGTGGATGGCAGTGTGGCCTGCCAGAGCCAGTGCTCAGAGTGCTGGCTTGCCCTGCCTCAGCCAGGATCATTGGGGTGCCTCTGCATCAGGGCCCCAAAGCCTGGGAAAGCCCCTTGGCTCCAGGCACAGACCTCCAGAGAGTGAAAAGCCAGCAGGGATGTGCAGTCAGATCCCAGCCCAGATGTGCAGTCAGATCCCAGCCTGGCTGTGCAGTCAGACCCCAGCCCAGATGTGCAGTCAGACCCCAGCCCAGATGTGCAGTCAGACCCCATCCCTGATGTGCAGTCAGGCCCCAGCCCAGATGTGCAGTCAGACCCCAGCCCAGATGTGCAGTCAGACCCCAGCCTGGCTGTGCAGTCAGACCCCAGCCCAGATGTGCAGTCAGACCCCAGCCCAGATGTGCAGTCAGGCCCCAGCCCAGATGTGCAGTCAGACCCCAGCCCAGATGTGCAGTCAGATCCCAGCCTGGCTGTGCCAGCAGGGTCAGGGCCAGGGGCTGTGCCAAGGGCTGGCCCTGGCAGGGTGTGCCTGGAGCAGCTGCTGCTCTGCCCAACAGTGCCCCAGGATGTGCCCACGGACAGGGCAGCCCCAGGGCCCCAGCTGCAGCAGAGGGATGGTGGTGACCAGTCTGGAGCAGGACTGTGGTCACTCCAGCCAGCCTGGAGCAGAGGGATGGTGGTGACCAGCCTGGAGCAGAGGGATGGTGATGACCAGCCTGGAGCAGAGGGATGGTGGTGGCCCCAGCCAGCCTGGAGCAGAGGGATGGTGGTGGCTGTGGTTTGGACAGCACCTGAGCCTTGTGCCAGCACAGACCAGCACACCTAATTAACCACACAGCCTTGATTGGAGCCACTGCCAGAGCCAGGCCCCACTTCTCCCGGGTGTCCTTGATTCCTTGCAGCTCAGGTGCTGAGCTTGGAGGAGTGCTGCTGCAGTCCAGGATGGAGGAGGGCTGCACAGTTATTTGGGGCTGGCAGGATTTCACATTCCTGATAGGATCCCGATAGCTCATCCTGTATAAGTGGAGTTTCCAAGATGGAGCTCTTACATAACCCGAAATTACTTCTGGAGGGAAGTTTTGTTCCTCCCACTTTCCCAAGCTGTCCTTTCCACAAGAATTGCAAGGTGTCCTTTGGCTGGAAGGACAGCACTGATTTTGTAGCAGCGATGCTGAAGCCAGAGCTTGTTTTGGTCTGTCAAAAAACAGAGATATTAACTCTGTCCAAGAATATTCTTTAAATGGGAATCCATGCTCTGCTCTTCTCCTGGCTCCCTTTTCCCCAGTGCAAGCAGCAGAAAGTCAGCAAGCACAGGCAGTGCTGGGGTGGAAAGAGCTGTGATGCTCTGGGACCCAGCCTGGGTTGTGTTACAACAGGACACAAAGTCCTCAGTGTTCCTGATGGAAACCAGAGAGGTTGCAGTTACCACTCACGTTCCTGTGCTTGTGCAGGGACCAGCCCTTCTGGAATGTTCCTGGCCCTCCTCTCCCTGGTGAGCCATTTCTGGGCCAGAATTCTGGGTCAGAATTCCGTGAAACCAGTACCTCTGCAGGAGGAGCTTCTCAGTGGAAGGTGTTTGTTCCCAGCCCTTCGCAGTCATTCCTGCACCAGGACTGCTCCTGCTTTTCTCTTGCATGGGAATGCAAACGTATTCCAAGGAGTGGGCAGGAGCTGGGAACTCCTGAGACATTTGGAACTGGAGTTGTCTCACCTGCAGCTCAGACATTAGCAGTTCATAATCAGAATGACTCCTGGGAATCCCTGAGCTCCTTCTCGTGCCACAGCCCAGGTGTGTCACCCTCAGGGATCTGTTCCCATCCAGTGGCTCTGGTGTTCCAGTCAGAGTAGGAGCTGAATCCACCCTCTCCCCTCTCTGCATGCACCAAATGAAGCCTGACCAGGATGGATCCCAACCCTGCTCTCAGAAGCTCCATATCCATCACCTGCTCCCTGAGCCATCCATGCCCTCGGGCTCTTCGCTCTCTGCTTTTCATCTGTCAAAGGGAGGACGGCAGGTCCTACCTCAATCTGACAGGGCTTCTCCCTGCCCCTGCCTGGAGCTCCCTGGGTTCCAGCAGGGCTGGAGCTCTTTGAAAAACACCCGGAGGTGTGAGAGGAAAAGTCATTAGCACAGAAAAACCCTGGTGGCACAAAAGATCCTTCTGCAAACTGCTGCTCCAGCTTCATTAAAAGCACAGCCCCGGGCTCTCATTCCAACAGGATGGATTCGCTCTGGGTTATCTAAATGAGAATGATCATTTCTGCAGGGGGAGGAAAACAGAGGAAACCAGGAGGAATTATTCTGTATGAATTATGTGCTCAGCTTTCATACTGACCTATTGAGTCAGCAGCGAGAGCTGGATTTCCTAGAACAGCCTTTCATGCTGGATTTTGGAGATATTCTTCTTTTCAACCCTGAAAGATCACTCAAATGGCCTTTCTCACACTGGCAGTGTGGGCTCCAGCCTGGATGCAGGGAAATAATGGGGTTAGCAGCAGTTATCCAAACCATTCATCCTTTTGGGCATGTGGGCATCACTGGGCATGCAACCTTGAGGTGGGCATGGCTGGTGTGGAGACAGACATTCCAGCTGGACTGCCGTCTCCAACAGCAGTAATTCCAGCTGGAAAAATGTGATTCCTTTGCCTGATAACAAAGGTTTGTGCTGTTTTAGCTGTTGAGCTGCCTTCCTGTGGGATGAGAGGCCGATCTGTGGTGTGGGCAAAGGTGGCAGGCACACGGTGCCGTGGTGGTGAGAAGAGCAGGATTGTCCCTACTGGAGCAGCCAGGAGGTGTATGGATTTGGGCACACATCACACAGCCTGTCCCCTGTGTCACAAACCACCCTGACACTCACTCATGTCCCTTGAAGGTGATGCCCAGGTGAGGCACTTGAACCCCTGGATCAGGGCTGTGTCGTTTCTGACCTGTAAGAAAGTTGTGTTTGCAGCTTTATTTTCCACATGAAGATCTGACAGATGAGGAAACCCAGCCCCCTCTGCCATGGTTCCATTTCCTTGCCCACCTGGGCAGGGGTGTAGCAGCAGAATACAAGGACCACAAGAAGAGAGATGAACCAGATGCTCTTCCAGAAGCCTCTGCTGCGTTGGAGGCCGTTCCTTGTTGCATTTGGTTCGTGCAGAGACTGCAGCTGACATCCAGTACACATGCAGCTGCCACCGTGGGTCACTGTGGAACCCGTACCCAGCAAGAACAGAAACCAAGGAAGGGCATTGCAGCCAAAAGATGGAATTACAGAGTTGATTCCTGAGGAGTAGCTGATGGTCCAGAAATATTTGCAACCAGCTTATTTTACTGAAGGAGTTATGGAGCTTTTAATGGTCAATTAGAAGGCAAAGTCGCAGGGCAAGAGGGGTGACTGATGATGAGTTTGTATTTTGGTTTTTAAGCTGTTTTTTAGCTGGTTCTGCTTGCCTGGGTCTGTATGTTGGTTTTTAGGCTGTTTTTCATCTGGTTCTGCTTGCCTGGGTCTGTATGTTGGTTTTTAGGCTGTTTTTCAGCTGGTTCTGCTTGCCTGGGTCTGTGTGTTGGTTTTTAAGCTGTTTTTCAGCTGGGTCCTTGCACACTGTGCCTGAGCTGGGCTGGTGCAGCTTTCCTGTCCCTTCAGCAGGGTTCTGGAGGCTGGCACTGTGTGAAATGACTGGGGGCTGGTTTTGGGAGCTGCCATCTCACTGCCCTGTGTGCCTGCAGATCTTCCACATGACCTACGACCTGGCCAGCGCCGTGGTGAGGATCGTCAACCTGATCGGGATGATGCTGCTGCTGTGCCACTGGGACGGCTGCCTGCAGTTCCTGGTGCCCATGCTGCAGGACTTCCCCGACGACTGCTGGGTGTCCCTCAACCGCATGGTGGTGAGTGACAGCCAGGGAGCACTGTACCGGCTTGGGCTCCTCCTTTCTTCCCCGTTCTGTCTTTTCCCCCTGTTTCCACTCTCTTCCCATTGTCTCTTTCCAAAGAGTGAGGCCGATGCCAGGTGTTGTATATTTCATCCACTTGATCAGCTCATAATAAATAATTAAATATAAATATATATAAACATAAAAATTATATAAAATATAAAAATATATTATAATATATAGTATATAATATATAGTATATAATATATACTATATAGAATATATACACCATAATATATATATATGTGTATACCATACACTAGTATATACCATATATAATCTATAATCTATAATATATGGTATTATGTACTGTATATATAATATTGTAATATTGTAATAGACAATATTTTAGATATGTTATTTATATATACTTATATACATGTATGTCTATATGTGTATATATATGTGTGTGTGTCTGTATGTATGCGTGTATGTATGTATATATATGTATATAATTAAATACAAATAACCAGCTCAGAGATGGTGGGCAGGGTCTCCCCTCTGGAGCATCCCACATGCCGTGCTCCCTATCCCATGTCTCAGCCCTAACCCCACCCCTGGGTGTCACCCCTGTAGCACCCGCTGCCATCCCCCAGCTTCCCGTTCCTCCTTTCACCCCGGGGCCGTCCCAGCGCTTCCCGGCGCTGTGGGCAGGGAGGCAGGTCCTGCAGGGACACAGTGCGGGGTTTGGGGCAGGTCCTGCAGGGACACAGTGCCGGGACAGGGGGCAGGTCCTGCAGGGACACAGTGCCGGGACAGGGGGCAGGTCCTGCAGGGACACAGTGCGGGGTTTGGGACAGGTCCTGCAGGGCCACAGTGCCGGGTTTGGGACAGGTCCTGCAGGGACGCAGTGCCGGGTTTGGGACAGGTCCTGCAGGGACACAGTGCCGGGACAGGGGCAGGTCCTGCAGGGACAATCCCGGGGCTCGGAGCAGCAGCGGCCCGGGCAGAGCCACGGAAGGCAGGAGCCAGGCTCCCTCTCCTGGCACCGAGCAGCAAGGAGCGGGCATGGAAACTGCTTCCCGCTGGAATCTGAGTGTATGGAGTCCCAGAGCCAGGGCTGATCCATGATTCCCATTGCTGGCCCTTTGCCCCATACCCCCTGGAAGGGTCGGTGTGCCCACCCACCCACCCCGGAGTGAGCCACGGTCACAGCATGAGGAGCCAGACTGCCCAGTGCCATCCCAGGCTGTGCCTGCTCTTGCTGGGAGGGAGTTTGACACCATATGGCAAAGGCAGGGCAAATCCATTGTACCTTTCAACCATCTTGCTGAGAATTCAGGAGCTTTTATTCAAAGGGACAATGTCCAGTTGATTAAGCAGCAAAAACTGACAAAGCTTAAAAAATTGCCTGTTATTGCAGTTCTTAACCTCCAGATTCCCCCGCCAATTTCTTCTTGAATAAAGGAAATAATCAAGCACTGGGGTAGAACAGAACAAATGTAAAATGTATCAAAGATGTGCCAGCCTGCCGTGCCTCCCACGTGCAGGCTGTGGGCACGGGCTGCCCGTGCCTGCAGGAGTGAGCATCCATGGAAAAGTCATCTGTTTGCTGTTTATTTATTCATTTCTCCTCTCTGCAATAATGGTTCTCTTCCTGCTGCTGCCAGACTGCCAGTTTGGAGCCTGGAACCCTCTGTTTATCTCCAGCAGAACAACAACCTGTGCAGCAGCTGCCTGGCCTTGCCCTGCTGCCTTTATTGATGTGGCAGGAGCAGTCAGAGATCAGGACCCCACTGTGCTGCTCGGGGCCAGCAGCACGCTCAGCTCCTCATGCCAGGGAGCCCAGAGGTGCAGGTGGCCTCATCCCCTTCCTGGGGTGACTTGGCCATGGCAGGATGGCTTCAGAGCAGCACATTTGGAGCACAGTTCCCTCATGCCAGCGTGTGGCTGCTGATGGCAGCAGCAGCTCCTGGCTCTGCCCATCCATCCCTCGGGGCAGGGGTGCAAGCTGGGCTTGGAGCTGCCAGCTCTAGTCAAGGGAAAGGGTCTGCAGGAGTGGCAGGAATGGGACAGAGGAAGAAAAGAGGCAAATCCCAGCAGCAAGGCTGGGGAGAAGCGGGAGGATGCATTCCAGAGGCAGGAAGGCTCAGCAGGCTCCAGGAGGGCAGGGGAGGGAGCTCCTATCCAGAGCAGAGCTTTCCTCGTGCTGCAGCCTTGTCTTCCCAGCCTTGAGAGCCTCTGAAGCTGGGAATTAAACTTGCCTTGGGAGATTTTTTTTTCTGCTTCTTCCCTGCAGCTAAATCACCTTCTTTTTTTTTTAGTTCCATTTAAAAGAAGTGAAAAAAAATCATTATCTCTGAAAATGGAGCCTCAGGAAAGTGAGATGAGGAACTGGAGAGATGCCCCACCTATAGTTCAGTGGGCTTCCACTCCAGAAGCTGTAGGAATATGCCAGCCCCGAAATAACCTGGGGTTAGAATGTTTAACAAAGAGTGCAGCAGTTATTTGGGGAAGAAGTAGGTTTTTTTCTCCCAATAATGTCCTTTAATCTCCTGAGAAGATTTCCAGGCCTGTCACTGGGACCAGAGTGGATGTGGGTGGCAATATCAGTGAAACAATTTACATCCAGTCTGGAGGGGAGTATGGAGAGAGGCCACAGAGTCAGGAAACAAGAAATGGAGCTCTGGGCTCTTCTCAGGCTTTGGGGGCAGGATGTGGATGGAAGGTTCCAGCATGGCTCTGTGGGATGGACACAGCTGGGAGGGGAGAGGCCGGGCTGGCCCCTGTGCCAGGGATTTTGGGACATTCTGTACCAGCCTGGTGGGAGCTCTGAGGAGATAAATAAATATCCTGGTGCATGGCTGCCCTGATTGCACACGGGAGCCAGAAATCTGGGAAAAGGGGAATCTTCTGAAGTTGCTGCAGCCAAGGGGAGCTGGAAGTGAGGTCCAGATGCTTTGGAGGCTTTGTCTGTGAGTGTGCTGGTGCTGCTCTTCCTCTGCTCCGGGGTTTCCCACCACTTGGCACTCCATAAAACCAGCCCTCATTTCCATGCTGCGGGGAAAGAAGATTCATCACCTCCCATCTGTTTCCTAAAGGTTTGATCTTCATCCAGGGGATTTGTGAAGGGTCTGGTGTTGCCAAAATCGTCTCAGGGCCTCCATAAATCCCCGAGTCTGGTTCATCTGGGTGTTTTCCACATGCCTCGTGTTCCATCTTCAGCAGCCGTGGAAGCTGTGGGTGTCTGGCTGACTCCTGAAACAGCAGGGCAGGATGTTTGCAGTATTAATTGCTGACTCCCAATCCCAGGGGCTTCAGCATTAGCTTCCCTGCAGTGCACTTTATTAAAAACTGGAAACACTGGTGAGTCAGCTGCAGAGTGTGTGCTGCTCCCCCAGAGCTGGCCTGGCAGCTCCTCTCCCAGAGATCTGAACTCTGCTGAGCCCTGAAAGCTGCTGGGAACACGTGGCCTCGTCCCCTGGGTGCTGTGCTGACCCCACAGACCCTGCAGGGAGGACAGAGGTCCCTGAGACCCGGCAGCAAGCTCTGATCAGCCTCCCCTCCAGCAGAACACATTCCCCTGGAGCTCTGCCCCTCCCTGCTCACAGCACCCTGCCGAGGGCTGCTGATGGAAAGGGGGGAGAGGAATGGGAGAGAGCAATCCTGAACAGATCTGGGGGGATTCCCAGCTCCCCCCGAGCCTCTGGGCTAGCTCATCCCTCCTGCCTTCCCTCGGCAGGCACAGGAATCTGAGGGAGATTCCATGTTCTGGACAGTCTGTCAGGGCCAGCAGGAGCACTTCCCATGGGTTGGAAAGCTTGACCTGAGAGTGACAGGCACGGGAATCTGAGGGAGATTCCATGTTCTGGAAAGTCTCAGGAGCAGCAGGAGCAGGGCTGTTCCCATGGTGGGGGAAGCTTGACCTGAGGATGACAGGTACAAGAATCTGAGGGAGATTCCATGTTCTGGACAGTCTGTCATGGGCAGCAGAAGCAGAGCTGCTCCCATGGGGTGGGAACATGGAGCCCAGTGTGACTGGTACAGGAGTCTGAGGGAGATTCCGTGTTCTGGAAAGTCTCAGGAGCACTTCCCATGGAGTGGGGAACCTGGAGCCCAGGGTGACAGGCATGGAAATCTGAGGGAGATTCCATGTTCTGGACAGTCTGTCATGGGCAGCAGAAGCAGAGCTGCTCCCATGGGGTGGGAACCTGGAGCCCAGGGTCACTGGCACAGGAATCTGCAGGAGATTCCATATTCTGGACAGTCTCAGGAGCAGCAGGAGCACTTTCCATGGGTTGGGAACGTGGAGCCCAAGGTATGCTCTGACAGGCACAGGGAATGCTCTCCCCAGCTGGGGCCAAAACCAGTCCAGAGCAGGGTGGGCAGGCAGAACAGCCCATAACTGGGAATACTGACCTTTCAGTAGGCAGGGTGCCAGGCACCTGCAGGGGCTGCCCAGGGAGGCCGGCTGCGAGCAACATGAGATGGGCACAGCAGCAGGCATGGAAAGGAGGCAGAAGCACTCTGTGCTGGGTACAGGTACCAACACCCAGGCCAGGGGTGGGTGCCCAGGTGGGCATCTCCAGGAGCACAGGGTTCTTTGGAGTGCTCCCAGGAAAGGCTGCCTGGGATCATTGGGACAGGGGCACTCAGAGAAGATCCCTGCTGTCAGGTGAAGGCCATGTGAGCTTCCCTTGGAAACAAGGCTGGAACAGGCAGGTTCTGTCCAAAGTGAAGTTGAACCTGTCATCTCCATGTGTTCCCCCACTACTCCCACCCTTTAAACTGGATCTGGAGGGGTGTTTTCCCAGCCCAGCAGTTCCAGGGGTGGGCAGGGATGGTCAGAGACAGCTCCTGAGTTCTCCAGGTGTTCATGGTGGACTACACCCCTATGCCAAGAACTTCCAGTACTTCTCCATGTTTTTACTCATCTCACTCCTCCTCTCCAGGGAGGATTCAACCAGGCACACTCACATGTACATCAGAACCAAAGTACTCTGTCAGACACCACAGTTTGCCTTCAGGTGCTTCTAAGGTACTACAGAACCCAGCAGTGCCTTTGAAGTGTTCCAGGGAATTGCCTCCAAATATTCAAAAGTGGATCTGAGCAGGCCAGACTCTAATGCCAGAGAAGCCCTTCCAGCACTGGATGTTAAAAACAAACCAGTCTGAGAAACTGCTTCAAAGTCATTTCACTGCTTTTTGCAAAGTCTCTTGGTGCCTCTGAGATAACCCCTCTTGACTGTGAAAGGCACAGATCTGTAGCTCTGCTTTTGCATGCTTTGGGATCTGCTAAACGAGGAGTCATTTTCCCCCTGCAGTTTAAGGCCTCATTTCCCTGCCCTAATGGGCCATTTTAGCCACTCCAGTATCTGGGGTGTTAGATAGGGAATGGCTCTTACAGGAAGGAGCTGTGGCAGTGTGAGGCACCTGGTGCTGATAAACCCGTGGCCACACTGCATCTGGAACCTCTTCTGGTCTGGCCTAAAGTGCTGTGGGCTTGACCTGTCTGCTCATCCTGTGGGAAACAAAAAACCTGACAGCTGAAGAGGTACAGGGCCTGTAAGTGAAGAATCATCACAGAGCATCCAGTGCTCTTCACACCGGCTACCCTGAAGGTAATTGCTCTGAAAGGCTTCCCCTTCACACGAGTGCCTCTCTCTGAGCAGCCCTGACGTGCTCTCCCAGCAGAGCTGGGTGCTCGGGGTTTGTTTGGAAAGCTCAGTGTTTTCCTGCAGCTCCCACCCCCCAGTCTGTCATGCCTCAGTCTGGCACCCTCAGCCTGTCCTCACAGGAGCCCTGCTGCTGCTGGGAATCGGGCTGGGGCTCGGAGCTGTGCAATTCCCAGGGAGCCAGCAGCGTTTGTGCAGGCTGCAGGGGCTCGGAGTGCTGGATGGCAGAGTTTTGGATGACTAATTCCTACAAAACACTGGCAAGCTTCCTTGGAAACAGCACTCCTAAGCAGCAAGTTGCTGGAAGAATGGCTTTTAAACCTCCAGCCTGCCTGGTACCCAGATGTTCACAGCCACTAAAGAGCCTGGCAGCCAGTTTTCCAGCTCAGCTATTACTGCTCTGTCTGCCCAGATTCCCTTTGGAATTCCCTCAGCTCCCTTTGTCCCTGCTCTCAGGTCTGTGGTGATGTGCTGCCCTGTTAAACTACTGAACTCACAGGGCAGCAGCATCCCTGCAGCAGCCAGTGGGGAATGGGGAAGGAATTCATTCAGCAAGGGATGGGTCTGGGCAGCTGCTCTGCTCCCTGTGCCCCAGCAGCATGGGCTGAGGGACTCCGTGGCACTGGCACTGTGCTCCCACCTTTGCAGGGATGCAGCATTTTCAGCAGAGTGGCCAAATGTGACAACTGCCTGCTGCTGTCTCAGGATGAGGGACAATGGATGGGCTAAAGCCAGGGAAGTCACAGCAGCTGCCATGCCCTGAGTGCAGGGCCATGGCCTCAGAGTGCCAGGAGTGCAGGGCTGAGGGAAGGGGGCTCCTGGCAGGGCAGGGTGCCTGTGGCAGCTGTGTGAGAGGCCCTGTGCCTGCACGGAGCAGATTGGGTCAGCAAAGTGCCACAAAACCTGGGGGTGGAAATGAAAAATGCCACAGAACCTGGGGGTGGAAACCAAAAGTGCCACAGAGCCTGGGGTTGGAAACCAAAAGTGCCACAGAACCTGGGGTTGGAAACCAAAAGTGCCACAGAGCCTGGGGTTGGAAACCAAAAGTGCCACAGAACCTGGGGGCACCCAGCACTTCTTTGGCTAGGCTCAGAGCCCCAGCACAGCCTGGAGGCAGAGGAGCAGGAGGGGTTGTTCCTTTGGCCTCCCATCTCTGGCAGCTCCCATGGCCGGACCCTTCCTGTGCCCTGGCCAGGGGACAAACTCCCTGTGCCCTGTCCTGCCCTGTGTGCAGCTCCTTTGGGCTCCTCACACACCAGCCTAGGGCACAGCCAGCAGCAGTCACCAATGGCCACTCTGTCTCTTGCCCCTCTCTCCTGGCTGCAGGGTGGTTTTTCCAGGTCCTGCTCTGTTGGGAGGTGAGCCCAGACAGACTGGCACCGGCAGCAGGAGCAGTCCCTCCCGGGCTGTGGCTGTGCCACTGCTCCTGTGTCAGCTCTGCTGTCACTTGTGCGGCTTTGCCCTTCTTGCTGCAGTGGGAATCAGGCCTGTCTTGCACAATGAAACTGAATCTGGCCAGGTAATGCTATCGGCTTTGTCTGTGTGCTTATCTCCTAACCAAGCACCAGCCCTCGGCAGAGGTTCCAGCCTGTGCCCAGCTCCCAGCCAGCTTTGTCACTGTTTGCTCTCCGTAAGGACAGTGAGAAGTTTCCATGGACATCAGTGGCACTGAGAGCTGCCTGCAGGGAGGTCATCAGCCACCCCCTGGCTGTGATGAGATGCCTCCAGGAGGTGCCCAGTTAATTCCAGAGCTCCCAGTGCTGCTGGCCACTGGTGCTCTGGATGGAGGTCACAGGAGAACTCCCTGTTTCTTGACAAGCCAGCAGCAGGCCTGTGCAGGGACCTTCCAAGCAGGCACAGCTGTGTCTGCAGAGCTCCATCCATAACCTTGGCCCCTTTAGGAACAGGGAGCAGCTGAATGATGCCCAGTGCTGCCATGAGTGTCACCTCAGAGGCATTTTCACATCCTTGCAGGAGCCATGTGTGATGCCAGTGCAGTTACTCCTCAAGGTTTCACAGCAAGAACTTGCTGGCAGACAATACCCACAGGATGGCAAATGCACCTCGAGCTGTTCCACCATGAGCTCAGGCTAAGCAGAATCAGCAGGAAACTTGTGCTGGCTTTTCTCTCTGTGCCATGCTGAGGTGCTGCAGGAGAGCACAAGGTGTCTCAGCACTCTCTCCTGGCAGGACGTTGCTGCTCTCAAATGAGACCTTTTGTAGTTCCTCAGCTCTCTGAAAAAGCCCAGTTTTGCACTGAGAAGAACTTGCTGTCCAGACATTACCAACTTCATTTTCTGCCCTTCTCATCTCTCCAGGTAATGACCAGAGGCCCTGGCCATTTCCTAAATTGCTGAGCAGTGATTTTCCTCACTCTCAGATCCTGCTGCTGGCAGCCTTGCTCAGGCTCTCTGTTACAGTTCTCAGTTCAAGTCCATTTCCCAGAGGAAGAAATGATTTGCTTCAGTGCCCTCTCCCACACGTGGGTCTTTGTGAAGCTCTCCCAGTGCATCGTCTGGGTTTATCCCAGGTTACCAGCAGGGTACACTGGCTGCCTTCCCTGCTGGAAAAAGCACATGGAGTCTCTAAAAACCAGGGCCAAAGTGCTGATCTCAGATCTGGCATCTGGGCTTGTTTTTCCAAATGGACTGAGCTGGGCTTGTGGGGTGGTGGGAGTTCTGAAATGAAATTTCTTGTGTAACAAAGAGTAAATTTCTTGTGTCAAGGTGCCTCCAACAGGGATTTTTGAGTTCAGCTGGGGGTTTCAGTGAGGGATATGGGAGTTATGGGGCTCTGAGGGCATTGAAGTGTAGGGGCTCTGTGAGGGATACAGGAGTTATGGGGGCTCTGAGGGCATCGAGTTGTAGGGGCTCTGAGGGGTTTGAGGTGTAGGGCCTCAGAGATATGGGAGTTGTGGGGGCACTGAGATGTAGGGTCTCTGTGAGGGATATGGAAGTTGTGGGGGCATTGGGGTGTAGGGTCTCAGTGAGGGATATGGAAGTTGTGGGGGCATTGAGGTGTAGGGTCTCAGTGAGGGATATGGGAGCAGATATGGGAGTTGTGGGGCTATGGGGGCATTGAGGTGTAGGGTCTCAGTGAGGGATATGGAAGTTGTGGGGGCATTGGGGTGTAGGGTCTCAGTGAGGGATATGGAAGTTGTGGGGGCATTGAGGTGTAGGGTCTCAGTGAGGGATATGGGAGTTGTGGGGGCATTGGGGTGTAGGGGCTCTGTGAGGGATGTGGGAGCTGTGGGGGCATTGAGGTGTAGGGGCTCAGAGATATGGGAGTTATGGGGCTATGGGGGCATTGAGGTGTAGGGGCTCTGGGAGGGATATGGGAGTTGTGGGGCTCTGAGGGGTTTGTGGCTTGAGACTCCATAGCCCTCCTTGCTTTCAAAGACCCCCCAGCACTCCAAGCCACCAAAGAATTAAATCTCTTGTGTAACACATGGAGGTGGCTCCGACAGGGGTTTTTGGGTGCGGTGCCAGGGGTGCTTTCCTGCCCCAGAGCCGTGTCCCCGTGCTGAGGCTGTGCCCTGTCCCTGCAGAACGACTCCTGGGGGAAGCAGTACTCGTATGCCCTGTTCAAGGCCATGAGCCACATGCTGTGCATCGGCTACGGGCAGCAGGCGCCCGTGGGCATGTCGGACGTGTGGCTCACCATGCTCAGCATGATCGTGGGGGCCACCTGCTACGCCATGTTCATCGGCCACGCCACCGCCCTCATCCAGTCCCTGGACTCCTCGCGCCGCCAGTACCAGGAGAAGGTAAGGACAGCCCTGCTGGGGCTGGGCTGCTCGCTGTGCCCTCTGGGGGGAGCCAGGGTGGTCTCTGGGATGTCTGGAGGGAGGATGGGGTGGTCTCTGTGCTGTCTGGGGGGAGCCCGGGGTGGTCTCTGTGATGTTTGGAGGGAGGCAGGGTGGTCTCTGATATCAGGAGGGAGGCCAGGATGGTCTCTGTGCTGTGTGGAGGGAGGATGGGGTGGTCTCTGTGCTGTCCAGAGGAAGCCTGGGGTGGTCTCTGTGCTGTCTGAGAGGAGCCCAGGGTGGTCTCTGTGCTGTCCAGAGGGAGCCCAGCCTCTGATACCGGGAGGGAGGCCAGGATGGTCTCTGTCCTGTGTGGAGGGAGGATGGAGTGGTCTCTGTGCTGTCCAGAGGAAGCCTGGGGTGGTCTCTGTGCTGTCTGAGAGGAGCCCAGGGTGGTCTCTGTGCTGTCCAGAGGGAGCCCAGGGAGGTCTCTGTGCTGTCCAGAGGGAGCCCAGGGTGGTCTCTGTGCTGTCTGGGGGCAGCCCAGGGTGGTTTCCTTGCTGTGAGGAGGGAGCCAGCACTGTCAGTGTGAGGCCAGGGCTGCTGCCCCTTGGCCACTCATCCCCACCCACGCACTCCCACACCCCTCAGGGACAAACAGCAGCAGGATCAGCTGACAGCAGGGCAGGGAGGTGGTTGTTGTTGTCCCTGCCTGCTCTGTACACCAACGTTATCAATGTCACTGGTACCTGAAATTTTAAGTCACTTCTTCCTTTCCCACATCTTGTTTCAAACCCCAAGTGAATGTTCCAGAATGTGCAGCTTTTGTTTAGCAACTGCTCTCTATAAAAGTATCCAGATTATTCACTCCAGTGCTCCTGAGTGAAGCTGCAGAACAGCCCCCAAAGCCCAGATCAAGGCTCGGGAGCTCGGAGCAGGTTCCCCAGGTAGCTGTGGAATTAATGGCACCATTGTTGGACTGCAGAATGGAGGGCACAGCCAGAAATGTCACATCTGATCAGCTTGCCACTGCCACAGTCACTGAATCTGTGAGCTGGGTAAGGCATCCAAAAAATGCAGCTGCCCTCAGTTAGTGGGGCTGGGGAGGTTTTATGGCCAGGGTCCTGTGGGTACATTTGATCTGGAGATTAAGAAGAGGAATTGTTCCTATTCTGACCCTGCCAGGTGCAGTTTAGCTGAGAGGGGAGCTGTGATCCAAGTGGGGAAACTGTGAGCAGCAGGCACTGCTCAGGTGAATTTTAAGTTCAGGGAGGAAGTGGGATGACCTTGGAACAGGTTTGAGACACAGGAATTACAATGGGAGGACAGCAGGGCAGAGAGGGAGAGCAAAGGGACCAGAGGTTGACTCATGCTTGGAGCATAGGGAAGATCCCAAACCACAGCTAGAGCTAAAGGAGGGGGAATGCCCAGGAGAAGAGTGTGGAGGCCTGGCATGCATCCAGAGCATCCAGAGTTTTAGCTCTGTGTCACAGCTGAGCCAGGCTGATCCCCACAGAGAGCAGGGCACGCCAAAGAGAAGGACACTGCAGCACTGGGAGTGCAGGCTGATCAAATCTCGGGATGCAGAGTATTTATTCAAATGTGTTTGAAGTAGCACAGAAGTCAAGGACTGATCTGCAAAGCCAACCACCTGGGCAGCCTGGCACAGCCAGCACTGCACCTGCAGCACTGGGCACTCCGGGCTCTGGCTGCAGCCTGCGCTCAGACAAGGGCACAGCTTGACCCTGGCACTTGGATCCCGGGCACTGCTCAGGGAAATCAGTGCCCAGGAAGGCAGCAGGGACTGCAGAGGGGGTGGCAGGCACAGTGGGAAGTGTTAAAGCCCCATTAAAACTGAGGATGTGAGTGAGACATTTAACAGACCCAGGAGAAGAGCTCTGGCAGCAGGGAGAGGATTGAACCAAGGGTGTATGTCCTGTGGCAGGTTCATTTCCCAAGTTATCCTGCGAGGATCAAAGCCTCAGGGATTGAGCACATTCATTTTCCTCTTGCAAATGGGACAAGTGATGGCCTAAAAACAAATATGTATTTACTTTGTGCATTCCTTAGCACTTGAATAGCCATGATTAAAATGAGGCTGCTGCGTGATTTGCAGCCCTGCAACTCAATTTAGTTCAGTCCTCCTGGGACAAAGTGTCTGCTGAAGCAGATTAGAGAGAATCTCAACAAGTTTGGAGGTTGATTGGTAGAAGCCAGCAGCAATTGAGAGACCTCTGCTGAGCACCCTGTGGGCTCTGCCTGTCCCTCAGCACAGCTCAGCCTGCAGGGGAGCTGTGCTGGGAGTAGCCAAGGAAAGGGACACGGTGGAGAGGGAGAGGAACAGCACACACACAAACAGGAGAGGAGGTTACAGCTGGAGCTGCCCTGGGAGGCTCTGCTGTGCAGGACCCTCAGGACAAGGTTCAGGAGCGGGTTTTTGGGGAGGTTTCAGATGGTCCAGACCTCTGCCAACCCACTGGTTCATCCCTTGGACAAGCAGGGCTTTGGAAAAGAGGAATAAAAGCCAAGCTGTGCTGTCTGTTGGCTTCAGGAACAGGCTTGTCTCACTCTGCCTTGGATTCTCTGAACACAGGGATATTCAATCCCTGTCAAAATCTCCTCCTGGACCTCTCACTTCGTGCTGTGCTGGTTGTGCAAGGCAGGGCAGCTGGGTGGATCCATGGGGAGGCAGGAACAGTGGGGATTTCAGAGGGAATGCCCCCCTCCAAGCCAGGAGCTGCTGAGGTTCCTGGGTGCCAGGGGACAGTGCCCTGTGGCACAGAGCCCTCCCAGCACACGGAGGGGCCACAGCCATGGTGCAGGGCCAGCCCTGCCTCCCTCCAGATGGGAACAGCTCTTTGGATGGGGCTCTCTGAAGGGACTGCTTGACTTCCAGCCCCAGAGGCAAAGCCAGGAGGGACCTGTCTGTCCCATCAGAGCTTCCCGTGGTCACAGAGCCAGCAGCAGGATCAGGAGCTGATCTTCTCTCTCAACCTCAGCCTGGAGTTTAACTCCACACCATCCTGGCATGTTTCCTGCATGTGAGACACCACCAGCACAGCTCCTTCCTGAGGGATTCTGGCAGAAGAATGTCCCCACGTGCTGTTGTTGCTGTTGTGCAGTGTGCTGTTGTACCTGCATGGATGTGACAGCTCTGACCAAGAGCTGAGCCCATTCTCACCCAGGGCTCCCTGCCACTGTGCTCAGCTGGGCACGCCCTCCTGGCTTCCCAGACCCTACTGAGCTCATCTCTTGTCCCACATTGGTTTTCTGGCACATTAGTAGGTTGAAAGAGCTTATTTTTGAGCCCATGAGTGCCAGAGCTGATGCAGGTGCTGGTGGAGGGGGTCAAGGACAGGAGCAGGGGTACAAAACCCTCTGCAGGTGTTCATGGATCAGCTCCAGCCTTAACTTCATCACTGGCTGCAGAATTCCCCCCCAGGCTGTGTAACTGTGGCTCACATCAGAGGAACACTGTTCCCTGCCCAGGAGAGGGATAAATAACCAGATATGCCCGTTATTTACATGCTTTTTACAGGTTCTCCTATTAATTTCTTTCCCTAATGCTGCAGCTCAGCTGGATTAGTATTTCTGTCAAGTCACCATGCACACCCTCTCCTCCCCAGTGCTCTGTAACCTTGAGGGCTGGGGAGAGGGCTGGTGCTGCTCTCTGCAGCTCCTTGCAGCAGGGCAGGGATGCTCAGCCCCCATTGTAAGAAATGATGCTCACTTCCAAAAAAATGTAAAAGGTTTATTAAAACCTTTTAAAAATACAAACTTTTACCAAAAATACAACAGAAGACTGAATGGAGAAAATATTACAGCACCAGGAGCAGAGGATGTGCTCACCATGTGCTCACCCACACAATGGAGGTCTTGCCTTTTAACCCTTTAGCTCTCCCAAAGTTCTGTCCATCAACTTCTCCCTGTCCAGTGGTGGAGATCACTTCCTTAAATTTCAGTTGGAGGTTCAGGTGCTGCCACAGTAAGGAGCTGACCCTCCCAAATGTCCCAAACCCAGGCCACCCCCTGATAACAATGCAAGGGGGGTGAAACTTAACTATAAATCTGTAAAACTTCTCTTAACATATATACATGATATTTGCCTTTGAGTTGTGAGAGTGACCCCTCACATTACTCCTCTGTCCCAATCAGGGTCACTCTCCCATGCCAGTGGATGCAGGGAGGCTCAGGAACACCCAGAGCAGGGACTGCTGCTGATGCCCGGTGAAGGCTGACCTGGAACAGAGACTAGACTGAGCTAAAGCATGAAGTAGGGATTTATTACAAGCATATCCTCAATAGATCCACCTTGTGAAGGCTGACCTGGAACAGAGACTAGACTGAGCTAAAGCATGAAGTAGGGATTTATTACAAGCATATCCTCAATAGATCCACCTTGTGAAGGCTGACCTGGAACAGAGACTAGACTGAGCTAAAGCATGAAGTAGGGATTTATTAAAAGGATATCCTCAATAGATCCACCTTGGGCAGCACAACCCAAAATGGCCACAAAAAAATGGACAACCGGTCACAGGGTCTCACAGTTTTTAAAAAGTTTTGGTCCATTTGCATATTGGAGCTAATTGTCCAATTACAGCTCCAGCCCATGAAGTCCCATCCTCCTTGATTTCTCTTCATTTGTCCTTGGTCCCCAGCTAGAGCAGGAATTGTTTTGTCTCCCTGCTCTGTGCAGAGAACTCACCATCCCATAATATGAAGCCCAGACCCACACACTAAATCTGAAAGATATAAAAGCTAAACCTGAGGCATCCCTGAGAGGCAGAGCTTGCTGCTGTCAGCACTGCAGAGCCATCAAAGCCCTAATCTCTCCTTCCAGAGCCTCATCTCCCCTCAGGATCTGCTCTCCTCCTCCTTCCTCACTCCTCCTCCTCCTCCCTGAGCAGTCCCTGCAGTGCCTCTTGTTCTTAAAATACTCTTGACTCTGGGGAGGGACTTGCACTTTCCCTTGTCATGGGGCTCTTCACAGCCTCCTTGCCTGGGCTCCCCAGCCCAGGGGAGCTTCACCTTCACCCTGAGAATGTTCCTATGGAAATCCTAATGTTCAAGGGGTCCTTTTCTTCTTCGAGCAGAGCTCTGAAACATGGCCAAGGTCTTTACCATGTTTAGATCAGAAGTGATACCCAGCAGTGTCTCTGGAGCAGCACGTGCTGCAGCAGGAGTGCAGGGGGACGCTGGAGAGAGAATCCCTTCAGCAGCCCTGCAGAGCCCTGCCATCAGCCCTCAGCCCCTCACAGCCCTGCACAGCCCACAGCTGACCCCTGCTCTGCCCATCCAGGCACTGCATTGTGCAGCTGCAACATTTCAGCCCTTCTGTCAGCACCCTGGACTCAGCAAAGAGAAGCTGGGGAAGGTTTAGTCATGGGGAAGGTGAAATAAAACAACTGGAATGTTCTATCCCTGTTGGGGATGCTGGACCAGGATTTGTTGGGGGAAAATCCAGACAGTGCCCTTGGTCTGCCCTCTGAGAGCTGGGGACTTGTCCTGGGGCTCAGGGAGTCCTTGCTCCTTCTTGGACACCAGTATAATAATAGTAAAATAACAGTTTTAGTTTAATAGTAAAATAATAGTTTTATTAGCAACAAGTTTAAAGAGTGATTTGGGCTTTTTTGTGGTCCATGATTGAAGCTGTGGAACTCCCAGCTCCAGGGTGCTGCAGAGCCCCAGAGCCTCATTAACCTCAGAATATTTAGACAAATTGACTTGAGGAGAACCTTTCAGGTGTTGCTGAGTGCCCAGATGCAGATCCAGCCCCTGGCAGGGGAATCCCAGACCTGCTCTGTCTGTGGGCAGGAGCTGCAGTCCTGCAGGGAACTGGGGGCACAGATCCTTCCTGGCTCATCCCAGCAGCCTGGCACCGTGCCCCCAGAGCTGATTAACCCTTTGCTGGAGCTGTGGTGGTTGCTGGGGCTCAGGGCTGCCTCAGCCAGGGGCACAGACACACTGTGGTGGCTCTGGGAGCCTGCAGTGGGCACTCACTGCCACAACTCCCACTGCTGCCTGCCACTGAGCTGGCAGGGGGGGCTTCAATCCTCTGCCACTCTGGCCAGGGTTGGAAGTGACGTTTCCAAGAGGATTGGTCACCAGGAAGTTCTCAGGGATTCCCTGAGCTCACAGGCATTCTGGAGAAGTCTCTGCCTGAGGCAGCACCCAGGGGAGCTGCAGAGCTCACTCACTCCTTGGGTAATGTGTGTGAAGGAGAGGCCAGGGAGTGCAGCACTCCAGAAATTAAAGGTGTTTGCAGCACTTAATCAAATGCAAAATGTAATCAAATTTCCTAATTGGAAAAAGTTTGGAGAGGCTGGCTTTATCCTGTCATGCCAGCACTGGGTTTTGTTCCCTCTGTGCAGAGATGGCCTGAGCACTGTTGTGTCCCACACTACTGTCAATCAAAGCACCCTGGCTGATAACAAGGCTGATAAATGATGGCTCCAGTGATTGTGTCAGGGCCCCTTCTGTGCCCTGGCCTGGGGTCCCAGCACTGCCCCAGGGCAGCTTTGCTTTCCTGCAGTCAGGGGGTTCTGGCTGCTTTGCAGAGCCAAAAGAATGTAAGAAACGGGTAATGGGGTGTTCATCTCAGCCAGAAACTCAGAAATTGTGTCAGTTGTTTTAGGTTTATTTGATCCTTTCCCTGAAAGAGTCCTGGGTTGGTTATAAGACAGAAATGTTTGTTTAATGAAAACCTCATGGCTTCTTTTCACAGTGTCTTGTGGTGCAAACTGCCTTAACCAGATCAGGGTTGATCAGGTCCTGCTCTTGCAGGAGAATCTGTCATTGGTGGACTTCAACTTGCTTTACCTATTCCTGAGAGCAGGCTCATTCTGAGCCTGTAAAACTGTCAGAAACAGTGGGGTACAGCTCAGATTGTGACATGTCCACCTGGGCCTGGAAGGCAGACAGGTCCTTCTGCCCTGTGACCACCATGTGCAGTGCTGGTCCCTCACTGCACACACCCCCTGCTCCCCTGTCCCCATCTCCAGCCTTTGGGGCACTTTTCACCCCATCCCCCCCTTCTGCTCTTCTGCAGAGGGTACTGCTGGTCCCTTTGCCCTGTCCCATTCTGGATGTGTGACCAGTGACCTGACATCTCCACACTGTCCTGTGATGTTTCTGAAGATGGACTGACCGTGGCCAGAAGTGCCCTGTGCTGGCCTAGTGCCTTGTGGCAGGGTGTGACCCCTCCAGCCCAGCCAGGCACTCCCTGCAGGGCCCCTCCCAGGGAAAACAGGCTGCTCCATAGCCCTCGTGTGCAGGTTTGGCCATGTTGCATTCCCTTGGCATGCACAGGGTTAGACCTTAGACCACAACATTTCATGCAGAGGGGTTGGTCCCACAGCTCCTGCATCTGCTTTCCTCAGAGTCCTGAGCAGCAGAGATGGTCAGAGGCAAACAGGGCTTTCATCAGGCTCATTATTGATCCTGCTCAGCCCAGTGCCATCTCCCAGCCCAGGAAGGGGATTGTCCAAAATCCCTGCCTGAACAGGAATGGGATTGTCCAAAATCGCTGCCTGAACAGGAGCTGATGGGAGCGAGGGGAGGCAGCTCACAGCCATCCCCAGTGCAAGGAATGTGGACAGAAAGTGGGAGAAAAGCTCCAGGAATTGTCTGTACCACAGCAGGAGATCAGGAGCCTGAGCCTGGATGAGATAATTCCCCAAGGTACTGTGCGGTAAGGGAAAAAGTGTTCCAGGTTTCCCAGGAGGTGACATTTAAAACTCATTTTCTGGTGGCAAAGTGAGCAAGGGCCATGGTACAGGAATCAGTGAATCCAGCCTTTGGAAAGGCTCACATCCAGGACATCACATGCAGCTCTTGCAGAATGGAGGTAGCTCCCAGGTTTTTGTCACAGAACTTCTGTTGTTCCCTTAAACTCCTCCTGCAGTCCTGTGACTCCATGAGAATGACCATGTGGAGTGAGATGTAGGATAGAACAGATCCTGAGGGTGGCAATATGAATGGCTTAAGAGAGAAAAAACCCCAGAAGTCAGCATTTCCTTGGGTTTGATGATTCCTGAATGCTGGGGGGCAGCACTGTTTGACTCCTAATCAGAGATCAGGGAAAATAAACCAAAGATCCCAGTGTGTCCTGTCAGCAGCCTCCATGTGCTGAATCCCATGAGCTGATCTTCCCTGAGGAGCACTGCTCCACCTGCAGAGCCCCAGGTGAATCCCATGAGCTGATCCAGGTGAATCCCATGAGCTGATCCAGGTGAGTTCCATGCGCTGATCCAGGTGAATCCCATGAGGTGATCCAGGTGAACCCCATGAGCTGATCTTCCCCTGAGGAGCACTGCTCCACCTGCAGAGCCCCAGCACTGCACAGGGTGGCTCAGCCCAGCCTTGGCAGAGCACCACCATCCTTCCCTGAGCTGAAATGCTCCTCTGGAGCCTCCAGGTGCATCTCTGGTGACTTCTGTGGGCTCCAGATGTGGAGATGTTTGTGACTGGGATTAAACCTGGTGCCACAGTGATCTCAGGCTAATCCTGGAAGGGTCCAAGCAGTGCCAGAATCATGGAATGTGCAGGGTTGGAAGGGACCCTCAGGGATTGTGGAGCCCTGCACAGGACACCCCAATAATCCCCCCCTGTGCCTGGTGGTTTTCACCTTCAGAACTGGGGCAAGGAAAGGGTTGAGTGATCACTATTCAGTGATTTATCCCTGCCAGAGACAGGAGGGTTCCTGATGGATATTGAGGGCATGGAAGGAGTTAAAAATATTCAGTTCTCTTTGGGCTGTGAGTGTCAGAGCTTTGGTAGAAGGAAAGTGGTGAAGAGGAGGGAAAGTGGCCAGCTAGAGGAGCAAAAATCCTCAGCTGAATGGTTTCCTTTTGATATATTAATACCTCCTTCAAGGGCTATTTGAGGAAAAACAGACTTAAGAAAATGAGCTGGGATTTAAATGGGCACAATTGTCTTCAGAGAGATTTAAATAATTCCTAAATGAGTGTTTTTAGTTGAACTCAGAGAGGCCACTAAGCTCTGAGCACAGGTCAGGCTGGGGACAGGGGGACAAGTGGGAGGCTGAGCAGAGAGGAGGAGGGAGGAGGGGAAGGGGCTGTCAGGGGAGCCTGGCCACAGCTGGAAGGCACCAAAGGGACACCAAGTGGCTTCAGAGAGAGCCAGCTGAGCGTGGCATCATCTGCCTGACCCACAAGAGTGGGGCCTTCAGCAGCTCCAAGGGAAGGGGGAAAACCCCAGTGAATCTTCAGTTTCTCAGACATGGAAAGAAGGGGTTGATTCCAGTTCTGACCCCATCTCTGCACAAGGGAGAGCTGAGGGCCCCAAACCCCCGTGGCTGAGAGCAGGGAGCACCAGCAGAGGCAGGAGAGACAAGATCTCCCTCTCCTTAACCATGACAGAGAAGGATGGTTCCTTATTTCACAGCTTGCTTTTATAACCCTGATTTCCATTTGCAATGGGAAGCAGCACCTTTATTCGTGGGGAAGTAAATTTGTCCTGTTTTCCCTGGGAGCCTTATCTGGGGACAGCGGTGACAGGGGACTCTGACAAGCCCTGGGGACACTGCAGAGCAGTAATTTATTGCTCTTTGTTGCAAAGCCATAAATCCATGTTCAGTGGTGAATAAGCAGAGTCCCAGTCACCCCATCCAGCCCCTGCTGGTGCATTTTTGGAGCGTGGGGATGTTGTTCCCAAGGAGCAAAGGGCAGTTAAGATGGACAGCAAGTGCCACTGGAGCAGAGGACAGGGGCAGGTGGCTGCACCTGGTGACACTGGTCACTGCACTAAAGGTGAGAGCCTAAGGGGATATTTTTGGCAAATCATGTATTCAACAAAAATGCAGCATTAAAACGAGCAGAGCTCTTGGTGGGATATTAGATTAATTTAATAAACCTGAGTCAGCAGAACCTCGTGCCTCATGACTGCCCTTTCCATGTGAGAGTCCCACACATCCTGTACCTGGTTTGCCAGTCCCATGGGTGTCTCAGGCTGCAGTGCCTCTCCAGTGGCAGGAGACATCTGTGGAGCCAAAAACCCCGAAACCTTCTGCTTGGAGCACCATAACCTCCAAAATCTCTTTGGGTGAGTTGCCCACAAGGGAGCTGCTGTCTTCCACTGTGCTGCTGCTTTTCCCTTCCTTTCCCTGCCTCATTTCCTTGGGGCACCCAGCACATCCTGTCCTGCCACAGCCTGAGCCACGCAGGTGACAAAGGGCCAGCTGGAGCTGGGGACTCCTTGCCTTTGGTCAGGCTGGAGGGGTCAGGAGTATTTCCAGGTGGTTCCTGTGCTGTGGGAATGCCAGGAAGCCCCGAGTGTCCCCTGTGCCACCTTGGCTCCTTGGAGTGATGCCCTCTCCTGCGTGGTGCAGATGGAGCTGGCAGTGCCAGCACAGGCTGTCCCTGGAGCAGGACCTGGGGCTGTAACGGGCACAACTTCACTAATCAGGCTCTCCTGCACTAAAGGGACATTTTGGGACACGTTTATCAGGGAGAAGAGGGGAAATGAGGCTGGGAAAGGAGCAGCACAGTCCTGTTGTCAGCACATAGTGCACTGCACACTGAGGATTGTGTCCTGTGCTGCCAGCAGTGAGAGGAGTGTGACCATTCCCTGCACGCACCTTGTCCTGCAGCACCTGCAGGGCAGCAGGACCCTGGTACAGCCCTGGCCCTTGGGGAGGTGTCCTTTACTCCCAGAAAGCACCATCCACCCCCAAAGCTGCTCTGCCATCAGTCAGAGCATGCCCTGTATTCCACTGGAGCTGTGGAAATGGGAGCCATCAGGTGAAAACATGGAGGGATTAGGGTGACACAGAGGCACAGAGCGAAGGAAAGGGGAAGAAAGTGATGGGAAAGCAAAGGTTCCACCGTGTAGGGTGGGCAGGAGCACAGAGGGGAGAAGCAGCAGGCTGGGACTGCAGCTGCAGCCCAATAACCAGGGTGTGATCCAGATGTGCCCCTGTGCTGTGAGCCCACACCCAGGGCAGGGGCTGTCCCTGCCCTGCTACAGCCCCTGGGCTGCACCTCTGGGACAGCTCTGGAGCCCGGCTGGCCACTGCCCTGCCATGGAAAACCCTTCCTTGGCTGTGGGATTGTGATTCACCCTAGGTGAGAGTGAAAGGAGCAGGCTGCTGCTGTGCCACACTCAAGTTTTTATTCGATATTCTTCTAAGATCTTCTGAAGGGGAGAGTTCCAAGGGGACACATCCTTGTCTCTGGTGTGGTAGCAGCAGTGAAACAACTGCTGAGTGGGGTCTTGAGTAGGCAGGTAGGTAGTGAGTGAGCAGGAAGGGTATCCAGCATGTAGAGTATAGGTTAAATATGGTTATAAACTAATGAGTTTAATTCACAGTTTTAGTTTTTATCTAATCATGGCCTAATTCTAGTGGTTGTAAGATTTTACACAACATTACTGGAGTATTGCTCAGTACTACTTATGAATTTCTGTCAGTTTTTCTTGTTTATGGGAACACTACATCTAAAAAATGTGAGCAGGTTAAGTTTACATTTGGTCTGGGGTAGAGTAACTTTATAGAAATAAAAGTTTGGCACTACTATGGTAGAATTGTGCCTAAGGACAAAAAGGCCTCTGCTCTCTGCTGCAGCTTTTTAGATACTTAAGGCACTTAGTGTAAGTTTCTACTAAAAGCTAAAATCTATATTTCTCTTCCACTTTGTGGCTTCATATATCTCAATTTCTCTAGGGGTTTCAGTTCAATCCTGAGCCTGGATTTCTTTCTGGGCCTGTGCCCTGAGGGACTTGCATTCCAACAGCTGGGGGCATTTGGACTCTCCTGCTCCCACCCTGCACACTCCCAGCCAGGCACTCCTTCCTCAGCCCTGCTCCCAGCTGGGGCTGTGCTGTAGTAATTAGCCCCCAGCCAGGTAATAATTAGCATTGACTCCATGTGTTACAGAAGGCTGATTAATAATAATCTTTATTAAGAGACTGCTTGTTCTTTTATAGACAGATACAGGTTGACCTAAATGGTTCTCTAGTCCAAACACATCACCACTGGCTAATTAAGAAACCACCCTTTGGTAAACAAATCTCCATAACACATTCCACACGTTCACAACAACAGGTGCAGCAAGTGAAGATAAGAATTGTTTTTCATTCTCTTATCTTCTCACAGCCTTTCCCAGGACAATGCCTGGGGAAGTTGTGTTTCTCTCTGTGGCCAGAGAGCTGCTGCCACAGGGCTGTGTGGAGGGGAGCACAGGGCTCCCAGCTGAGCATGAGTTTAAGGTTAAACCACGGGGCAGCCATTTGGGGGACACAGCAGGGCAGTCTGCAGATCCCCATGGATGGCACAGCCCCTCCCTGCTGCTGCAGGTGAGGGGAGCAGGGCCAGCACAGGCTGCCCATGAGTTTGTGCCATGGCCTGGTAACTGGTGGCCTTGTGTCCCCCTGCTCAGCACAAACAGGTGGAGCAGTACATGTCCTTCCAGTGCTGCAGGTGAGGGGAGCAGGGCCAGCACAGGCTGCCCATGAGTTTGTGCCATGTCCTGGTAACCAGTGGCCTTGTGTCTCCCTGCTCAGCACAAACAGGTGGAGCAGTACATGTCCTTCCAGTGCTGCAGGTGAGGGGAGCAGGGGCTACCCATGAGTTTGTGCCATGGCCTGGTAACCGGTGGCCTCGTGTCTCCCTGCTCAGTACAAACAGGTGGAGCAGTACATGTCCTTCCAGTGCTGCAGGTGAAGAGAACAGGGTCAGCACGTGCTGCTATTGAGTTTGTGGCATGTCCTGGTAACCGGTGGCCTCGTGTCTCCCTGCTCAGTACAAACAGGTGGAGCAGTACATGTCCTTCCACAAGCTGCCCGCCGACATGCGGCAGCGCATCCACGACTACTACGAGCACCGCTACCAGGGCAAGATGTTTGATGAGGAGAGCATCCTGGGGGAGCTGAGCGAGCCCCTGCGAGAGGTAAGAGGGCAGCCAACGGGCAGGGCATGCTCCCAGCACCTCTGGCAGCTCTGGAGCTCCTGGGCCAGGGGCTCAGGAAGCTCCCACCTCTTGTGTTTGGCTAAAACTTGGCATGGAGTGCTGGCCTCATCCATGTCGCACCCACCGGGGGAGTCCCAGGAAGGAGGAGCCTTCAGAGAAGCCCCCTTGCCTTCCCAGATGAAGCCTGGCAATGCAGGTTGTCCCTGCTGTGTCTCCAGTGTGTCACCCACCAGCTCCAGAAGGGGCTGGTTTCTGTCTTTGTCCCCCAGCAATGTTCCTCCATGGGAGAGAGAAGAGCTGAGCAAGTGCCAGCCAGAGTTTAAAACTTGTTTTGCTGAAGTCTCAAAGGGTACCCCTCTGAAAACCCCCGTGGGAGGACACAGATGCTTCCCCAGCTCTCTCTCTTCATGCTGCAGTTATCCTGTTCCCATGGAGTGCTGTGCTGGGTGATGGGCTCAGCACCACATCCTGAGTGGGAGCTGCCAGGGCACAGAGCAGCTCCTGAGCTGTCACCCCTGCGAGTGACACAGAGCCCCAGGGGAGGCACAGCCTGGCTGTGCTGACAGCTGAGCTGGGCTTTCTCCAGCCAGGCTTGGTGATCCAGCCTCTGCCCCGTGCCTGGTGAGCCCCTCTCCCTCCTCTCCTGACACTGTCCCCATCTGCCCACATTTGTGCTGTTTAACAGCTCATTGACAAGCAAGGGCAGCAGAGAAGCAGGGGCTGCCAAGGTGAGCTATGGCACCTGCCCAGAGAGGAGCCCTGGGCTGTGTCAGACAGCACTGCACTGCTGCTGTGCTCCCCCACACTATTGTGTTTGTGGGGTGCCCCAGTGAAGGAAGGGATGATGAATCTGACTCCATGTTCTCAGAAGGCTCATTTATTATTTTATGATTTATATTATATTAAATACTAAACTATACTAAAGAATACAGATGGGATACTTACAGAATACTAAAAATATAATAATGAAACTCGTGACTCTCTCCAGAGTCCTGACACAGCCTGGCCCTGATTGGCCAAAGAGTGAAAACAACTCACAGCAGAACCCAATGGAACAATCACCTGTGGGTGAACAATCCCCAACCACATTCCACACAAGCACAACACAGGAGAAGCAAATGAGATAAAATTGTTATCCTTTTTCTCTGAGGCTTCTCAGCTTCCCAGGAGAAAAATCCTGGGTGAAGGGATTTTCCAGAGAATGTGAATACCACATTCACAGCCCAAGGTTTCCTGCAGAAACAGCAATGCTGTGTGTGTTTGGGAGGCTTGAGTGCTCTCCCTACTCAGGGGAGGCAGAGGTGAGCTCCAGCACTGCTCTGAGCATACAGACCAAGGCACAGCCATTTAAAATGCACAGCTCAGGTGGGGACCTTCACAGGTCATTGGTATTGATAACCATATGTGTGTCCTGTCCTTTACACCACCCCTCTCAGGAAATCATCAACTTCAACTGCCGCAAGCTGGTGGCCTCCATGCCCCTGTTTGCCAACGCAGACCCCAACTTTGTGACGTCCATGCTGACCAAGCTGAAGTTTGAGGTGTTCCAGCCCGGGGACTACATCATCCGCGAGGGCACCATCGGCAAGAAGATGTACTTCATCCAGCACGGCGTGGTCAGCGTCCTCACCAAGGGCAACAAGGAGACCAAGCTGGCTGATGGCTCCTACTTTGGAGGTGCGTGCTGCTCCCCGACCCTCCCCAGCCACACGGCTCAGCCGTGCTGGGTCCTCTGGGACTGACCCCAGCACCTCCTCCTCCATCTCTGGGCAGCTTCCCAGACAGGGGGTGGTGCAGGGTGTTGGGGTAAGGCCTTTTTCTGACCCAGAGAGGTGTTTTAAAAACTTTTTATTCCATTGGAGGCTTGAGTGCTCTCCCTGCTCAGGGGAGGCAGAGGTGAGCTCCAGCACTGCCTCTCCAGCCAGACCAAGGCACAGCCAGACCAAGGCACAGCCATTTAAAATGCACAGCTCAGGTGGGGACCTTCACAGGTCATTGGTATTGATAACCATATGTGTGTCCTGTCCTTTACACCACCCCTCTCAGGAAATCATCAACTTCAACTGCCGCAAGCTGGTGGCCTCCATGCCCCTGTTTGCCAACGCAGACCCCAACTTTGTGACGTCCATGCTGACCAAGCTGAAGTTTGAGGTGTTCCAGCCCGGGGACTACATCATCCGCGAGGGCACCATCGGCAAGAAGATGTACTTCATCCAGCACGGCGTGGTCAGCGTCCTCACCAAGGGCAACAAGGAGACCAAGCTGGCTGATGGCTCCTACTTTGGAGGTGCGTGCTGCTCCCCGACCCTCCACAGCCACACGGCTCAGCCGTGCTGGATCCTCTGGGACTGACCCCAGCACCTCCTCCTCCATCTCTGGGCAGCTTCCCAGACAGGGGGTGGTGCAGGGTGTTGGGGTAAGGCCTTTTTCTGACCCAGAGAGGTGTTTTAAAAACTTTTTATTCCATTTTCAGTCTCATGAGAAGGGTGGGTGAATACAGATGTTATAATTCATGCCATCACAATCAGAAACCAAATGTCTCCTAATTACAATACATTATAAGTGTTTCTTGGCCTATCAGCTTTTGTCACACCATGCTGTAAATGCCTTAAAGCCAATCATCTACACTGCATCTTTCATAGCTCCATTCCTCCAAAGTATCCAGTCTTATTTGCAAGGCCATCCTTTGAAACTTGTTCCCAGCTCCATTTCTCTCTCCACAATGTCTGTCCCATTCCATGGCATTTCTCAGTCAGCATTTCTTATCTCAAGGTTTGCATACAGATGCACACTGTGTGAGCCTTCTGTCAGGCTGTAAGAATTTTCTATAAATCCATTTCCCACACAGGGGGAGGTGACTGGTGGGCACTGCAGAACCTAGGTCACAAATAACAGGAAAACACAGCAGAGAAACTTGGTTCTTGCAGGTTCATTTCCCTCTGATGGGTGGGTGAAGCTGAGAACCTAAAGGTAAAAACGGCCTGTTCTCAATTCTGCAGGCACATTCCTACTCCAGCATCTACTGCATGAGGGACTGGATAAACACAGAGGAAAAAACTGTCCCTTATCTGCCCTACCTGTGGCCCAGCAAAGTGTCCTGGGGGTCAGCAGGCAGGAAAAATGTATGAGCAGAGAGCTCTGGAGCAGTGGGACCAGCAGGAGGCTGGGAAGGATTTGGGGCATTGCTCTCATGAGAAACACAAAACCCCTGTCCTGTCAGAGCCTGTGCAGAGCTCACCCCAGACAGGCAGGTTGTGGGACAAGCTCTGAGTGCACCACCCCTGACGAACTGCTGAGGGGAGACAGAGCAAAACCTGCCAGGCCTTTCCTCTAAAAAATCCCTATGATGAATTTCCCACACTCCTGTTACTCCTGGTTCGTGTGGGACAACCTCACTTGGGTACCAGGGTTTTGCAGTCTGGCATTTGGAGCTGGAGGGTTGGAGTCAGGATACCCTGACTGCCAGATGGGGTTGAACTTGCCTGTGACATTCCATCCCAACTCCTCACACGCGTGGCACTGTCTCCTAAGCATAATTTCCTTGGGAAAACAGCCTAGGAGCACACTCATAACCTTGTGGTGCTGCTGCAGCAGGGCTTTGGGGAGGCTCAGCATGAACCCAAGGAATGGTGCAGGAGGATTGGCACCCAACACACAGGGAGCACAGTGCTGTCACTCTGCAGCCCACACCATCTGTCCTGAAGTGCCTGTCTCTGCTGCCCAGGCTCTGTGCAAGCAGTGGGAAGCAGGATTTGGGAGCTCCCTGTCGGGTGTTCAAGGGCTTTGTGTTCAGTGACCAGCTGAGCAGTGAGGAGTGTGTGACAGCAGCGTAAATACACCCTGAGCTGGGAGGTGCCACTGCTGTGGCTTTCCCTGACAGTGCTCGTGGCATAGACATGAAAATCTTTGAAAACTGTGGAAAGACAAATGTTCCAGGTACAGGGATCAAAATCACAGCCAGGCACCAAAGGCACAGATCAGCACAGAGCCTCTCTACAAATCTAGAGACAATTGGCTTCAAGGAGAGCACGGCTTGACCTTCTGCTCCCAGTGCCTGCAAGGAGCTGGAGAAACACAACTCCAGTGTGAACACACAATGCTGCCTTTGACAATCCCCCAGAACAAACCTTGTGTGCCTGACTGGACCAGCAGAACCCCGAGGGGCAGCTGTGTGTGGCAGCTGCCCGAGGCGAGCCCTGGTGCTTTGAAACGTCGGTGTGCACACAGAATGTGAACCATGGCTGTGTTTTCTGTGGGAGGGCAGCCTGGAGGGAGCCTGTGAGGGCACTGCAGGGAGGGCACCCGTGAGGGCACTCAGGGAGGGCTGCGGGGGTGCTGCTGGGGGTGTCCATGCCCTGTCTCAGGCGCTGTGTCCCTGCAGAGATCTGCCTGCTGACGCGCGGCCGGCGCACGGCCAGCGTGCGTGCCGACACCTACTGCCGCCTCTACTCGCTGTCCGTGGACAACTTCAACGAGGTTCTGGAGGAGTACCCCATGATGAGGAGAGCCTTCGAGACCGTGGCTCTGGACAGGCTGGACAGGATTGGTGAGTACAGGGGGGAGACTTTCCTTCCTTACCTGCTGCCTTGGCAGCCCTTCTCCAGGCGTGGTGCTCAGTTCTGTGCTGCAGTTGGGAAGTGAAGGAGATTCCAGCCTGGCCCTCCCTGTCCAACTTCAGCTCCCTCAAGGACTCCAATCTAAACCTACTGGGGGTAAGTTTAGGTTGGATTTTAGGGCGAAATCCTTCCCTGGTAGAGTAGTGAGGCACAGGGTGCCCAGAGCAGCTGTGGCTGCCCCTGGATCCCTGAAGTGTCCAAGGCCAGGTTGGACACTAAGGCTTGGAGCACCCCGAGCAGTTGGGAAGTGAAGGAGATCCCAGCCTGGCCCTCCCTGTCCAACTTAGCTCCCTCAAGGACTCCAGTCTAAACCCACTGGTTTAGGTTGGATTTTAGGGAGAAATCCTTCCCTGGTAGAGTAGTGAGGCACAGGGTGCCCAGAGCAGCTGTGGCTGCCCCTGGATCCCTGAAGTGTCCAAGGCCAGGTTGGACACTAAGGCTTGGAGCACCCCGGGGCAGTGGAAGGTGTCCCTGGACTGGATCACCTTTAAGGTCCATTCTGACCCAAGCTGTTCTGGGATTCTGTGATGGTCACAGCTCATGGTGACCCATCCCAGGATGCTCCCTGTCCTGTGGGAGACACAACCTGTGCTGTGCTGTAAACATCCTTGTCCAGGTGTCTCCCCTAAAGACAAGGATAATGTTCTTTGGTCACAGCCAGAGCTGTTAAACAGAGATGAAGTGACTCATGCAGGAAGGCTGCAGAGCTGAGGAGCATTTTGGAGTCCCAGTCTAACTCCTGCAGCTCCTTATCCATCCCCTCACAGTCCTTGCATTCCCACTGCTTTCTGCATGGAAAGCTCAGTGGAGCTCTGGGCACAATGCAGAAGGTCAGGACGGTGCTCAGGGGAGGGGGATAGGGACTGAGCTGGCATCCCAGCAAAGGGTGCAGTGCCTCTGGGCTTCTCCTGCCAGGGACATTGGATTCTCTGCATCTCATTACCTGCTGCAAATCACCAAGTGGGACCCTTGAGGAAAAGGTTCTGAGCTGAAGACAAGCTTTGGCAAATCCCAGGCTGATGAGGCCCTGGTGGAAGTGGCAGTAGGCCCAACTCTTGGGTTATTTCAGTGAGGCTGTACAAATGACAGAGAAAATGTAAAATCAATGCAGGGATGGGCCAGCTTGGCTTTATCTCCAGTTCTGCAGGTCTGGGTGCTCAGTGCTGCTCAGCTTTCCAGCCTGGTGCTCTCTGGGATCAGGTGGGCAGAACATCCTGTGCTGTGCTCTGTGCCCCTGCACACGTAGCTGAAATCCATGGAAAATTCTGACCCAGCACAAAGAACCTCACGTGCTTGTTCCCCTGAGAGAACTCCCCTTCCACTGACAGCTGCAAATGTCAGCATAAGGTCAGAAGGTGACACTGAGCAAGTGGAACAGCAGGCCCTTTGCTGCAGGGCTCTGCCACTGCCCCCCTTCCTTCAGCTGGTCCCTGTGCCACTGAAGTCCTGCTGTGCCCTGCTTGCCCTGGCACTCACCCTCGAGAGCTGCCTGCTCCCTTCTCTACATCTGAACTGTTGTGCAATGGCTCCTCCATAGCCCCGGGTGGTGCCCAGCTCTCCTCAGCTCTGACTGCCCTACAGAGCCCTGCCAGGGGAGCTCTGGGCACCCTACTGCAGCTGCCAGATCCCATGGAATTCCTTGATTTTGTAAACAAGGCATTTCTTCCCTTCCTCTGGAACGTGCACCACCCAGAAGGAGCAGTGCAGTAGGTCTGTACCAGCCTGTGACTTTGGAGGGAGTTCAAGGTTACTGCATTCTGCTGAGGCTCTCTGGAAGTGCAGGAATCATTTTGGAGGACTGAAGTTGAGGAAGAGCAGTTCTTCAAAAGCAGGGATGAACAGAAGCAGGGCCAGTTTTGTTCCTGTCCCATCCAGTTCAGGATCTGTGCACAAGGAGAAGCAAATGGAAGCTTCTTTCCAAGTCAGTGGTGCATTCACTGGCTGCCTTCTGCCCAGGTGACAATGTCCTTGGGAAACCCAGGGTGACAGTACAGGAGATGATTCAGAGGGCCCTGACTCTGTTCTGGTACCAGGATAAGATCCATCCAATATTCCCCTGTGCACTGAGGGAGCAGGGAGGAAAATCTCAGCCCATCCAGTCCCACTGGGAGATGTTTATGGGATTTCTGGCCACTGTAGGGTTTGGAAAGGGTGGTCCTGTAGGCACACAGTTTGTGGTAGTGGGAGTGGGGCTGTGGCCCAGCCTCACCCCAGGGGGCACAGCTGTGAGCAGCACTGGCAGCAGTGAGCCATGGAGTGCCCAGGGCACTGAGCAACCACCAAAGGGAGCACAGGGCACACAGGGGCAGGGCATGAGCATGAGGGGTGTAAAGGGTTGGGCTGAAGAACAAAAAGATGCTTGCAGTCTTCTGAAGTGATGTGATGTTACTCTGTATGGGCTGAAACCCTCTGATGTGATATGGTGTTACTCTGGGGTGAAGCTTTCTGGAATTGTGTGGGGATACTCTGTGTATCTCAACTGTGACATGCTGGGACATGGTCTCAGCTTTGTGGGTAGCAGGAGGAGCAGGTAGAGGATCAGCCCATGCAGCAACAGGAGCAGGACTGGTTGTTTGATGTGGCATGAGGCAGTCCCACAGCAGGGCTGAGCAGTTTGGAAGCCGTGGTGGGCAGAGGAGAGGAGCCAGAGCCCCCCAGGCTGTGCTGCCATGGCTTCCTGCAGGAGCACGGGCTGTGCATGGAGCTGTCAGGCACACAGAGCCCTGGGCAAAGAGCTGAGGTGTAACCTTGAACCTCTGCTCTCATGGGGATTGGTCCTGGTGTCCTGCCTGGATTGGGCAGGAAGGGATTCATCTCCATGACTTGACAGAGGCTGGGATGCTACAAAGATCTGTGGCCTTGCTCAAGTCCAAGTAACTTCAGGCTCTGAGAGCTCCTCACCTGCAGAATGTCACACACTTGTGACACTCCACAGACTCAGGGCTGGAAGGTGGACTCTCGAAATTGGGCTGATCATTGATTAATGGTCATTTCTCCCTGATGAAATCAGCCCCTCTTCCTTTTTTCCTGGCAGGCTGTAGGGCTGTGTGCCCTTATTCCTGGGCAGGCTGTGTGCCCTTGTTCCTGCCAGGCTGCCAGGCTGTGTGCCCCTGTTCCTGCCAGGCTGTGTGCCCTTGTTCCTGCCAGGCTGCCAGGCTGTGTGCCCCTGTTCCTGGCAGGCTGCAGTTTGTGTGCAGTGTCTGTGGTTGCAGGGGTGCTGTGCTCTCTGCAGTGAGTAATTCTGTGTCTGGCAGTGTTGAAGTGCCCCAGTTTGCCGTGCCCCGTTATGTAAATCACACCCTTCTGTTCCTGCCTGCCTTTGAAACTGGCTTTCAGTGACCACTGGAGCTTAAAATGAGATTTCCACAAGTATTTGCACTTGTAAAACACCAGCACTTAAATGCTCATTGAGAGGATGCCCAGCAGGGTGGGGAATGCTGTCAACCCAGGGCACAGGGAATAGCAGGGACCATGCTCTTCACTGCTCCATGTGCTGTGCCTGCCACCACAGCAAGGGCACTGGGGAGAGCTGAAAGCCTCCTAGGAGCCAGAGAAGTTCTTGGTTTTGTTTTCCCCAGGAAGTTTTTGCCACGTGGTTTGAAATGCATATACTTTGAATGCCACTTGTGTATGTTTTAATACAAGGATCCAAGTTAAATCAGGATTAAAGATGCCTTGAGTTTCCTCCAGGCATTGCAGATGCCAAGAAAACCAAAGAAAACCCAAGACAACACAATTCCAGCCCCTAAATGCTATTTATTATATTATTGCAGTAACCTTGAACCTCTGCTCTCGTGGGGATTGGTCCTGGTGTCCTGCCTGGATTGGGCAGGAAGGGATTCATCTCCATGACTTGACAGAGGCTGGGATGCTACAAAGATCTGTGGCCTTGCTCAAGTCCAAGTAACTTCAGGCTCTGAGAGCTCCTCACCTGCAGAATGTCACACACTTGTGACACTCCACAGACTCAGGGCTGGAAGGTGGACTCTCAAAATTGGGCTGATCATTGATTAATGATCATTTCTCCCTGATGAAATCAGCCCCTCTTCCTTTTTTCCTGCCAGGCTGTAGGGCTGTGTGCCCTTGTTCCTGCCAGGCTGTGTGCCCCTGTTCCTGCCAGGCTGTGTGCCCCTGTTCCTGGCAGGCTGCAGTTTGTGTGCAGTGTCTGTGGTTGCAGGGGTGCTGTGCTCTCTGCAGTGAGTAATTCTGTGTCTGGCAGTGTTGAAGTGCCCCAGTTTGCCGTGCCCCGTTATGTAAATCACACCCTTCTGTTCCTGCCTGCCTTTGAAACTGGCTTTCAGTGACCACTGGAGCTTAAAATGAGATTTCCACAAGTATTTGCACTTGTAAAACACCAGCACTTAAATGCTCATTGAGAGGATGCCCAGCAGGGTGGGGAATGCTGTCAACCCAGGGCACAGGGAATAGCAGGGACCATGCTCTTCACTGCTCCATGTGCTGTGCCTGCCACCACAGCAAGGGCACTGGGGAGAGCTGAAAGCCTCCTAGGAGCCAGAGAAGTTCTTGGTTTTGTTTTCCCCAGGAAGTTTTTGCCACGTGGTTTGAAATGCATATACTTTGAATGCCACTTGTGTATGTTTTAATACAAGGATCCAAGTTAAATCAGGATTAAAGATGCCTTGAGTTTCCTCCAGGCATTGCAGATGCCAAGAAAACCAAAGAAAACCCAAGACAACACAATTCCAGCCCCTAAATGCTATTTATTATATTATTGCAGTATGAGAGCGTCTGTTCAACATACTCCTGTGGTAGCAATGTTAAAAGCTTTGTCTATAAATAAACCACAAAAATAGCTGTTCCCAAACTTCTGGCCTGCCAGCTCGTGACCACAGTTTTGCAGCTGAGATGCTGTTGGTTTTGCAGCCCTGCCTGTCTAGTCCTGACTAATCCCCTGGGTGTAGGGCTGGCCTGGGCCAGGTGAGGCAGGGAGGAGAGCAGCTGGGAGCAGTGCCAAGCCCTGCCTCATTCCCTGCTCGTCCTTGCGCTGCCTTTGCTCCCAGCCTCTCCTCATCCCTTCTGCAGGGCCAGTGATGCTCACAGAGGGGGAGCTGGGGTGTTTTGGGGCTGCTCCCTTTGGCACTCGTGAGCATTTGTGGAGGAATTTTGAATGAGTTAGAGACAGGACCTCTGAGTTGCTTTAGATGATGTCATTTATTTTTCTTATCTCCTACATAGGCAGAAAGGGTGAGTTCGGCTCACATCTTCAGTGCATGGCTCAGAAGGTCACAAGGCCTCTAGTTACAAGATATTTTAAGGATTTATTAGCCAATAAAACACTGCCAACAAGGATATTTATGTTTTTGACCCAATCCTTAACTATTTCATCTTATGGACTCATGCTACAGTGTAAGCTTTCTTAGCTAGTCATATTGTGACACACAAACCTACAGTTCTGTACTCTAAAACTCTAAACTTCACCTAGCTTAACATGTCTCTGCTTTAAACTATAAATCCACATTCTCACTTCTATCACCTAAGTTTGGAACTTTTTACAAAGTCCCAGGTCAAATCCTGTGTTTAATTCTGAGCAGGCCCAAAGTTCTGAGAGTTCCCTGCATTTCAGATTCCAACAGAATGCAGGTAACTCCAGCAATGTGTGCTCAACACCAGCTTTCCACTTTAACCAAATAAAGTCCCAGGTTTGTCCAGGGGACAGATGAGTAACCCCCACAGGTGAGAGGAGCAGGATGATCTGGCCATCAGGAGATAAATACAGCTGGAGATACACAAACAGCTCTGATTTCAGGCTGTGCTTCTCAGATCTGGACCCAGGGGTGCAAGCAGAGAAGTGCCAGGTGTGCAGTGGTAGGGGGTGTGTGCTTTGGCACCAAGCTTCCTTTCAAATCCCCAGCAAACCTTGGCACAGGTGGGGTTTGTCATCCTGAGGTGCTCCTGTGTGGTGTCCTGGTGTCCTCCCTCATCACCTGAATAACCACAAATGTAACTGTCCATGAGGAATCAAAGTTCAGGTGCCACTTGTGCATTCTCTGTCTGCCTCCAACACCCCAGCGTGGGGATCTGGGTGTGCTCAGCACAGAGGAGAGGGCACTCAGAGTGTGCTTTGTCTCTCCTGAGGTGGCTCAGGAGAATCACACCTGGAAGTGCTCCCTAGCACAGGTGGGAGCTTGGACATGAGCAGGAGCTGAGTATCTGAATTTCCTTTTCTTTGGAGCCAAGGCCCAGCCTCAGAGTACTTTGTGTTTAGCATAAGGAAAGGGCTCAGCAACTCTCCAGCCATGGGGGAATGGAAATCAGCTCAGTGAAGGGGACCTGGCAGCCCTGCTCACCTGAGGATGAAGTGCCACTTCTCAGAGGAAAACACAGCCCCAGCACCCAGGAGAAGGAGCAGGGTGCTGAGGAGATCTCAGGAGCCCCATCCCTGACCTTCACCTTGCTCTTTGCTGCCCACAAAGCTCTTTGCTGTCTGCATTGACATAAAACACCTGCTCAGGGAACATTTTACCATTCCAGCACCTTTATAAATAATTTTCAGCCCTCTTTTTAATCACATGAAGAAGGAGCTGCTCAGCAGTGACACCTCTCCTCTTGGGGGCCTCTCCCTGCCTTGAAGGCACTCCAGGATCTGTCTGCAGCCAGCCCACCCTTGAGAGCAGGAGGTGACAGTGCCAGCATGCCCAGAGTGTCCCAGAGCCTGTCCTGTCACAGCTCTCAGCTCTGGCTGGGCTCTGGGGAGGGCGTGCGGGCACCTTGGCACTGGTGCCACTCGAGAGGCACCTCTTGGCTCTGCAGTGATGAGTGAGAGCCCTGAGGGTGTCCCAGCCTGGGGATGCCACAGCTCCTCACCCCTCCATGCAGTCACAGCCTGCCCAGCTCTAGATATTCCATGTTTTCTTCATCCTGCAAAGCTCTGTGTGAAGAGTGGGAGGGAAGAGCTTCATTTATCTGGAGTGTAGCTGTGCTGAGACTCATCAGGTAACATCACTGAGTGTGTGATGGACCTGCAGCAGTGTGGCTGTGCTCTGGCTGTGCACAGGGACACCATGGTTTTGGGGGAATATTCAGCTTCTGGAAGAGGGGAAGCAGTCAGAGGCAGGCCTGAGCTGTACAAGGAGGGAAGAGAGGGAATTGTCCATTTCAAAGGTACCCCCAGGGTGGAGAGGATCCAGCCAGGGACAAAGTGAAGGGCAGGATGCAGAGAGAGCTGCCCTGGCAGGTGTCAGAGCTCACACATCCATGGATTTACACAGCCAGGCTCTCAGGGAAGTCACTCCCAGTTTGCAGAGCAGTGTTCTGAGGGTGCTCTTAGGGCTGATCCAGCTGGCTTTGCTGAGCTCTCCCACAAGGGTTCCTGAATTCTGAGCAGAATCCTTCCCACAGATGGAATGCAGCTCAGTGGGGCTTCACCTGCACCTTTCCAACAGGGAAAGGGCCCATAGTCTGGGGGTTAAGAATCATTTTGAATTCCCTGTGCCAGCTCATTTCCCTGTGCACACAGACTCTGAAATCATGGCAGGAGCTGGGGCAGCTCCTCCAACCAGGAAACTCCTGGGGCAGGGCAAACCCAGCCCTGAGAGTGGGCTGGGTACCCCCCTGGGGCTGAACTCCTGCAGGAGACAGCTCAGGAGAACCCCTGGCAAGCAGGGCACAGCTCCAGGGCAGAGCTGGCATGTGCAGCCAGGCTCCAAAGCCAGCCCTTGGTGCCTGGAATAATCAGTGAAGACCTGAGAGAAGCACCCGTGTGGTGGGAGCAGCCATGCTGACAGCAGGCTAGGGCAGAAGGCAGCCTAATAAAATGAGATTATTTCAAATACATGCAAATTCAGAAGGCAATTTAATGACCTGAATTCTTAAAGTGCAGCCAGTGGGCTCAGAGAGAACTGAAAGGAGAAAGGAACAGAAAGTCACAGCTAATTTCCCCTGTGTCTGGGCAGAATTTTAACAACAGAAAGCTAATTTTGATTGTTTGATAGAAGAATTATTGTTGAGTGCTGGCTCCTTTTATGAAATCACATGAGCCTTTCTCCCTGTTCTTTTGTGTGCTATCTACACTTGAGAAAAATCTAGCTTTGCAGTTCTTAATTAGGGGAGCAACATCTGTTTGCTTCATTTCCATAATTTTACATACCCCCTCCAAAGCACCAGGAGCTTTGCTCTGAACATCTCCAAGGCTCTAAATATCTTCCTTTCCCCCTTCTATTTAGCCCATAGTTGCAGTGAGGCAAACAGGGAGTTCTCAGAGCCCAGGGGTGTTCTGAGGGGAGCTGGGCTGGGGCTGGGGTGGCTGCAGCTGGTTCCTCTGCTCTGGGCTGTCTCAGAGAGTTTGTGTGCAGCCTTCAGCAGTGATTTGGGGTGCACTGTTGATCTCAGCACCTCACTGTGCCCAGCACTTTCATTTCTGTGGGACAAACTCAGCCTCCCTGATTGGATTGCAGGGGAGCAGGAGCCCTTTGGCTTCTCCTGCTGAAGCTTCCCTGTGGCTGAGCAGGAGCACAGGAGTGACTCCCTGAGCAGGGCTGGGGACAAAACCTCATCTCAGGGGCCAAACTCATCACTGCATCCCCTCCCTGCCAACTGCCCTGCCCTCCTTCTGGCTGGGACGAGGAACCCAGGCCAGGAAAAGGGGCTGGAACTGTTTCCTCAATCCCATGAGGAGCAGAAATAATCTCAGCACCAATCTCAGCCCCAGAAAAGTCAGCCCCACTCCTCCTTGCCCCACTGCTGGTTTCTGTCTCGTGCAGGACCTCAGGAATGTTTGTCCCAGCAGGACTCTGCTCTGAGGCTGGTGGGAAGCAGGATTTTATCCAGAAGCAACCCACAGGGTTTATACTGGCATGTGGAAACACTGTGTAAATGAGGCAATTCATTAGAATGGGGAAGTCAATTAATTTTTCAATTTGCCAACCAGTTACGGTTTTAAAAAATGGTTTTGAAAAATTCCTCTCCCCTTCCGTGGCTGGAAGAACGTTTTCCATAATCTTCTGCAGTGTTCTGGAGGAGAAATTTGATATTTTCTTGGCAAATCAGAAGAGAAAAATGTGATCTAATGAAAGAGCTAATAGAGGCAAGCTGGGCTCAGGAAAACAGTGAAGTGTAATGTGATTTCAAAGGGAAAATGGAGTGTTCTGGCTTAAAAAACAACAGAAATAATAATTCCAAGGTTTTTAGTGGTATTACTTCATCAACTTGACACAAACCTAAGGAGCTTTGATCAAAGCACTTCCAGCAAATATCAGGCACGTTTGGAAAGCATCAGCCTGGTCTGTGTTCAGCTGGGCTGTGCAGCCCCTGCAGTGCAGCTGGGGGACATCCAGGGGGATTTCTGCTGGGAATCACAGAAATGCCCCCACAGAAATGTTCTACAAAGGCAGGTTGGAGGCACAGCATTATTCTCTCCCTGGTGATGAATCCACATGCCAACACAGACCTCTGGGGCACTGAGCAGGAGACTCTCAAAGCTGGATCCCACCTTGGAGCAGTTTCTCCCACCTCAGCAGCCCAGGTTTACAGCCCTTGCCTTTATCTTCACCCAGACTGCAGTGCCAGAAATGAGTGTGGCTTCCCAGCCAGCTGGGATGGCCTGAGAAGTGCAGGGCTTCAGGGAGACCCTGCCCTGGGAGCAGCCCCAGAGCCACAGCCAGTGACAGGGCCCTGGGAGAGGAGTGGGGTGGGGTTGGGGCACTGGGAGAGGAGTGGGGTGGGGTTAGGGCACTGGGAGAGGAGTGGGATGGGGTTGGGGCACTGGGAGAGGAGTGGGATGAGGTGTGGTGACACCAGCACGGAGCCATGCTGCTGCGGAGCTTTGGGAAGCTGTTCCTCTCCCCTGCTCTGGCCCCTCCCTCAGCCCGGTTTGATCTCGGGACAGCCGCTCTGTCCCCGGCTGCTTTGAGCTCAGCGTGTCCCAGCCACAGCCTGACCTTGCAGTGCTGCAGGGCTGCTCATGGCCCATGCTGGGATTTGTCCCTTCAGCTCTGGCAAGGGCAGGATTGCAAAGCTGCAGTCGCAGCCCCTCTGTGACTCTGGAGTGCTGCAGTCTGGCCACCTCCTCCCTCACCAGCCAGCTGCACTCAGGCAGGTTCTGCTCTCTCCACACACAGTTTGTGTCTCTGGGTGTGCTTAAGCAGCTCTCTGGAGCTCATTTTGTGTGATCTGGGTGGGAATGACTGTGTGTGTGTGTGTGTGTGTGTGTGTGTGTGTGTGAGTGTTCAGTGACCTCCTGTGCCAAACCCATTTAAAGGTGGCCCTGGTGCTGTGCCTGGCCATGGAAGGGCTGGGCTCTGTCTCTCTGGGGGTATCCAGAGCTGTTTCAGTCCAGCATTCAATGAACAGCCATTAGAGAATTCCTACACTAACACTTCCAGCCCCTGGAATGACTCAAGCAGCTCCAAACTCTGCTTGCCCTCAGGATCACGTCCTTCCCAGGCCAGGATCTTGCTCTGAGTGGGAAACAAAAGCTTTTCTGCCTTTTTTTTTTTTTTGCAGGGATTGATTGTCAGTAGGTAAAACAGCAGAGCACTGAGCATCCCATCCCATTCCCCTCAGCAGCCAGGTCCCAATGCACATCCAGGATCAGAACCCTGGCAGCATTTCAGTGCAGCTCAGCCCACTGCAGCTTCACCCACAGAGGCCTCAGAGCCACCCCCTGTCCTTTGTGGGGTGGCAAAGGCTTCATTTGAAAAAGGGAAGGGAAAGCCTTCAGTGTGTTCTGGCAGTATCTGCAATTACAGTCTCCTGCTCCTTCCTTTTTTATGGGCTTGGCTCAAATCTGTGTCTGCTGGTTCCTCCTGCAAGGGAAGGGAAGGTTTGGGAACAGCTTCCTTTGTCCCTGAGCTCCCTGCTCAGCTGCTGTGAAATCACCTCTAGTCTGAATGTGCTGTACTTCCTCCCTGATGTTTTTCACGGGGGTGGTTTCTGTACATTCCATGCTTTGCAGCAAGAACTAAACACATTTTACCTTCCCAGCATCATGCTGGCAGTGACTGGGATCTCCCTCCTATTGTATTGTACAATTTTCTCTTTATTGCTGCAGGGGTTGTTTCACCTTTTTCTGGTGCTGGATTTGGAGCTCAGTGAGTTATATCCAAGACTCTGCTGTTGCAGAGTGGCTCTTTAGGAAACCAGGGTGCCACCTTCCCTCTTCAGTGCCATTCCAGCTCTCTCCTGCCAGATGTTTGATTTTCCATTTGGCTGGAGTAAGAGGCATGTCCTTAAACTCTTACTCTTTTATCTGCTGCACACATAAAAACTACATCATACAGTAAAAAAACCAAACAACCATCTGGATGTCATCTAGATGTGCCTCAGATCATAAAGATGTGAGAGCTGGCTGGGTGGGATCAAAAGGAAATCCCTCTGGTGCCAGGCCCTGCCCTGGCTGGCTCTGTCCCTCAGCCCAGGAGTGATCCCTCCAGTGCCAGCTGCTCTCCCAGGATGGATAAATCATTCCACTGCATTTTCCAGCCCACTGCAAGGGCAAAGAGCAGAGTTAAACTCCGGGAATCCACCTGGAATATTCCCTGAAGCTGGGGCTCCAAGGGCACAGGAGCTGCAGGATGCCTGAGGGTCCTACCTGGCCCAGCTGAGCTTTTCCAGCTCATGAAGTGACAGAATAGAACCACAGAACCATTCAGGTTGGAAAAGACTCCAAGACCAAGTCCTGACTCACAGGGAAATCTCCTTTCAAGTGAACCCCTCTATTTGAGTCCAGAGTGACCAAGGCACCTGAAACAGGTGAGGAAAAGGTGAAGCTGAAGGAGACTGGCTGAGGACTTCACTGGGTTTCATATTTTTGAGATTTTATTCTCTTTTTCTAATGGAGGCTAAGGTGCAAAATGGGAATCTTCCAAATCCATCAGCTTTTTTCTGCCAGTCTGCCACCCTTCCCAGCAGTGCAGATACTGCCTGGACTGCCTTGGACATGCAGCTCTGTGCTCCAGCTCCCAGTCAGTGCAGCCTGAGGCTGTGGGTTCCACAGGAGCAGGGAGGGGGTGTTCCACGGGGGCAGGGAGGTGGTGTGCCACAGGAGCAGGGAGGGGGTGTTCCACGGGGGCAGGGAGGTGGTGTGCCACAGGAGCAGGGAGGGGGTGTTCCACGGGGGCAGGGAGGTGGTGTGCCACAGGAGCAGGGAGGGGGTGTTCCACGGGGGCAGGGAGGTGGTGTGCCACAGGAGCAGGGAGGGGGTGTTCCACGGGGGCAGGGAGGTGGTGTGCCACAGGAGCAGGGAGGGGGTGTTCCACGGGGGCAGGGAGGTGGTGTGCCACAGGAGCAGGGAGGGGGTGTTCCACGGGGGCAGGGAGGTGGTGTGCCACAGGAGCAGGGAGGGGGTGTTCCACGGGGGCAGGGAGGTGGTGTGCCACAGGAGCAGGGAGGGGGTGTTCCACGGGGGCAGGGAGGTGGTGTGCCACAGGAGCAGGGAGGGGGTGTTCCACGGGGGCAGGGAGGTGGTGTGCCACAGGAGCAGGGAGGGGGTGTTCCACGGGGGCAGGGAGGTGGTGTGCCACAGGAGCAGGGAGGGGGTGTTCCACGGGGGCAGGGAGGTGGTGTGCCACAGGAGCAGGGAGGGGGTGTTCCACGGGGGCAGGGAGGTGGTGTGCCACAGGAGCAGGGAGGGGGTGTTCCACGGGGGCAGGGAGGTGGTGTGCCACAGGAGCAGGGAGGGGGTGTTCCACGGGGGCAGGGAGGTGGTGTGCCACAGGAGCAGGGAGGGGGTGTTCCACGGGGGCAGGGAGGTGGTGTGCCACAGGAGCAGGGAGGGGGTGTTCCACGGGGGCAGGGAGGTGGTGTGCCACAGGAGCAGGGAGGGGGTGTTCCACGGGGGCAGGGAGGTGGTGTGCCACAGGAGCAGGGAGGGGGTGTTCCACGGGGGCAGGGAGGTGGTGTTCCACAGGAGCAGGAGAGGTGGTGTTCCACAGAAGCAGATGTGGTGTTTGCCATCTCACTGCTGGGGCAAGGGCTGTGCACAGACCCCCGAGGGCCATGTGGGCACCAAGGGGAGGCATTGCAGGGAAGTGGGGCAGGAAGCTCCACCTGTGCTCTGACCCTTTCTCTCCTCCCTTCCTCCACAGGCAAGAAGAACTCCATCCTTCTGCACAAAGTGCAGCACGACCTCAACTCGGGGGTGTTCAACTACCAGGAGAACGAGATCATCCAGCAGATCGTGCAGCACGACCGGGAGATGGCTCACTGTGCCCACAACGTGCAGGCTGCCGCGGCTGCCGCCTCCACGCCCACGCCGGTCATCTGGACGCCGCTGATCCAGGCCCCGCTGCAGGCCGCCGCCGCCACCACCTCGGTGGCCATCGCCCTGACCCACCACCCGCGCCTGCCCACGGCCATCTTCCGGCCGCCCGTGTCCGTGCTGGGCTCGCTGGGCCAGCAGCCCAACCAGACCCCCAGGCAGCTGAAGAGATTCCAGTCGCTCATGCCGTCCTCCGCCGGCCCCTCCGCCGTGGGCTCCCCGTCCAGCACCCCGTCCCAGCTGCACACGCCGGGCGCCGAGACGCCCTCGTCCTCCTCCTTCCACATCCAGCAGCTCGCCGGCTTCTCGGCCGCCGCCGGCCTGGGCCAGTTCCAGGTGGGGTCCCCTCCGGGGGGCTCTGGCCAGCCGGGGCTGAGCAGCACCTCCTCGGTGGGGCTGAGCCAGTTACAGAATGCACCCTCTGGGTCACCCTTAGGCGCAGCTCAGCCCCTGCAGCAGCAGCAGCAGCAACAGCAGCAGCAGCAGCAGCAGCCAGCCCTCTCCAGCAGTGGATTTGGGCACTTCCAGCAAGCCACAGCCAGCTCCCCATCGACATCGCTCACCCAGCTCTCATCAAACTCCCCCCCCAGTCTCCTGAACCAGTTCCAGCCCACCACGAGACCACTGCAGGGGGGACAGTCGCAGCAGCTCTCGGGCAGTGGGACCCTGGGGGGGTTGAACCACTTCCAAGCCCCTCCTTCTTCCAACTCTCCATCCTCCAGCCTAAGCCAGCTGGCGCAGGCCTCGGGCGGGCCGTCCGCAGGCCTGTGCCAAACACATCCAAGTGCTTTAGGATCTCTGACTGGAACGATAGCCCAGCTCCACCAAGAGCGGCCTCCCTTCGCCTCCGCGCCCCCGCTCCAGCAGCCCGGCATCGCCTCTCCCTGTTACACCCCTTCTGGCCTTAGTCCTCCCAGTCAGAGCCCGGTGGCCAGCAGAACTTTCCAGAGCGGCCCCGCGGGGGCCTCGGGCTCGCACGGCTCGCTGCTGCTGCCGCAGCCCGCCAGCCCCCCGGCCCAGGCGCTGCCGGCGCGCCTCAACCAGGACATCAAGCTGATCTCTGCGTCCCAGCCCTCTCTGCCCCAAGAGCTGGCTCAGACTCTGGGCCGCCACAGCTCTCCTCATTCCTCTAGAGAATCTGTTTCCAGCTTCTCCCCTTTCCCCGGCGGCGGGAGCGGACTCCTGGGGAAGCCTTGCAGCTCCATCCCCGGGCGGGTGACGCTGCCGCGCCAGATGTCCTCAGGTTCTCTGCCACACCCGCTGGCCTTCGCCGCCGGCGCCGCTGCCCTGGCTGCGGGCGGCCGGAAAGAGTCCATAGTGCTCACGGGGGATCTGGAGCCCGTCAGGTCCAAACTGCCCTCCAATTTGTGAGGACTCCTGGAGGAGCTGCTCGTGCCAGCTCTGCCCTTCAGCTCCCGATGAGTTCACCGAGCAGTTTTTTCCTTTCTTTCCCCCCCTGCGCCACTCCTGCTTTGTTTTCTTTTTTTTTCTCCATTTCTTTTGTTTAGGTTTAACTGTGCTTAGAAACAAAGAAAAAACACATGAAAAACAACAGGAAAAAAAAAAAAGAAGATAACCAGGTATTCTTAGAGCTATAGATTTTTGGTCACTTGATTTTATAGAATATTTTAATACACAGGAAAAAAAGGATACAAGCAAATGTAATCCAACGAGGTAACGCACAGCCGGGGCATGTGCCTGAGCTGGAACACGTGAATGAGCAGCCATAGAAGCCACCAAAAAGATTTTCCTGTTGAGACAAAGATCCGAGGTTGATGTGGGCCACAGAAGGGCGTGGGGGGTCAGGCCTGGAGCTGGTGTTTGCAGAGCAGCCCTGGTTGTGACCCTGGGGCTGGGGACGTGGGTGGCCCAGCACACACCACAAGTGTCCCTCCCTCCCTGCCAGGTCACCTCCTGTGCTCAGCAGGTCACACAGGAGCCAGGAAGGGGCGAGTTCACTCTTGTAGATCCCTTGAGGGGTTTCCCACGGGCTGAGGTTTGGGTTGGACTCCAGCTGAGGAAGATGAAGGTGACCAGGAGATGGACGGGCCTCACTGCAGGTTGTTCCTTTCTTACCCCACTGATGCTCCAGTGGGAACAAGGAGCAATCCCCCGTGAGGCACAGGCAGGGCAGGGATGACCCCTCTGTACTGTGGCATGTGGGCAGTGGCAGGAGCCCTGGCTCTGCCAGCACCCCTGGCAGAAGGCCCCAAGCTTCAGCCCCTCCGTGGTGTATGCAAAGCAGGGAGGGATGAAGGAAGAGGCAGTGCTTTAACGTCCCCTCTGTCACTTCAGTGTCTCAGTGAGTGCTCTGAGGAGCACTGAAAGGGCTGAGCAGTGGGGTGCAGTCCCCAGCCCTCCTCCTCCTCGGCCCAGGGCAGTGTGAGGCACCAGGACAGTTCCAAGATTTACAATTGTTTTTACCATTTAAACCAGATCAGCCCAGAAATTTGGCCAGCCATGGTCTGTGCTTGTCCCCTGCTGGGGGAACCGAAATCCTTTGTTTGATTTCACCAGCAATAAGAGCCTGCACCTGGTGGGCTTCCCTGACACCCTGCAGCGTCCCCGGGCACACCTGGGCACCTGGGGCTGGGCTTGGGGCTGCCCGCCTGGGGACACTCCTGGGGCGGGGACAGAGCGGGGCCAGCAGCACTGAGCAGCCACAGCCTTTACCTCCAGGGCAGACATCTCCTTCTGTGTCACTTGGTCCTTCCTCTCTCTCTGTCTGGGGTTTTCTTAGGCCAAGGGGTGTCCGTGGCCACCTCACTGTCCGAGTCAGGTGCTCAACTTTTCTAACACTCCTTAGAGACACATCCAGCCTCCCTCTGTCCCCAGCCCTCGAGGGGACGCAGGACTCCATGCAGCAGTGCCAAAAACTCCCCCTGCCCAGTCCCGAGCCCCTGGAGCTCCCCGTGCCCTGCCCCAAACCCTGGCTGATGGTTGTTTTTATACCGACCCCACTGGTCTGCAGAACTCTCTGCCACGTGCCTGCACCTTGAATGTTGCATTCCTGGGCACTCCTGCTTCACCCTGCTTTGGTGGCTCTGAATTCAGACGTGATCAGCTTTGGTCTTCCTTAAAGGGTCAGGGGAACTCTGGAAATGCTTTTTCTACTGGCTCCATGCAGCTGTGTCTGTGTGAGTGTGGTGGGAGGGTGAGTGTGTGTGTGTGTGTGTGTTTGTATAGATTTTATAGATGTATCTATATCTACACACCTGCTTTTCTATCTGTAGGGTAGTCACACACATCTGTAGGCTATTTATGCACATGTGTCAGCACACACACACACACATATTTATATATATATATGTATATCCTAGTTTTAAATTAAAATACGTGTCAGTTCTGACCCTCCTGCAGGGCTGATTGGCAGGTGACAATTATAACCTCTAGATCCTGCTTTTCCAAATATGTACAGGTTCATCTTGAAACAGGAATTGAAGCAGACTCACAGACCCTCTCATGTTTTCAGAGGTAGAAGGAAGACTCCCAATATCCTTTGCAGTTTTTTGGGTTTTTAGCAAACCTTTCCCCTATGTGCCAGAGGGCCCTGGCCGAGCACCTGGAGGGTTTGGGGTGGGCTGGGCAGGCAGGGGGGAAGGGTCTCCAGCCCTCCTGGGCTCCTGTCCCGTGGCTGCTGCACTGGCCCTGAGTCCTGGCCACCCTGGGGACCCTCAGGGGACACCCAGGGCTGGCACTGCCCGGCCGTGCCCCCTCCTCACTGCGGGACATCCTCCTTGGCTTTGCTTCCCTCGGGGATCTTCTTTGGGTTTCCAGCTCTCTGCACTGCAGTAGCCAACTTTGAGTTATTCTGACTGGACCCCAGTCAACACTAGGCTTGTCTCAGTAGGTGGAACTATATTTATTACTATTATTATTATTATTATTATTATTATTATTATTATTATTATTATTTGGTTTCTTTTGGGGGGAAGGGAGGGGAAGAGTTCTAGGGGTGGGGTTTGCAATATAAAACACACAATAAAAACCTTAGTAAATAAAAATGTGAAAAAACCACCCCTCTGAGTTGCTGTGTGCTTCACGTGGTGAGCTCCAGGCAACACGAGATGAGCTTTAAAGGAGAAAAATCCCATTTCAGCCCTTTGCTTTGTCCTGTCTCTATTTTCCTGCTGCCTCTGGAGCTTTGGCAGGGTGTTCACCACCTCGCATGTTCTCTGACACTAAAAGTTTAAAACTTCCACCTACCCCTGAATTCTCACCAGGCCAAGGGAGAAATCTGGCAGGTGTCTTGCAGATGTGTGCACAAAAATCCTTCACTCTAATGCAGCCATGGAAGCTGTGTTTGCTGTGGGACCCCTGGAGAAGGAGCCCTGCACAGGACACAGCCCCTGGCACAGGACAGGAAGCTCACAGGGAGGATGCCAAGGCCAGGAGCTGAAGAGTTTTAGGAAGGTAAAACTGCCCTGAGCTCTGAGCTTCCATTGCTCCTGCAAGGCCCTCTCAGGTCAGCGTGTGACTCCTGGGGGGTCACCTTGTCCTGGAGCTGCCACCAGGGACTACAAGGTTTGGGTTGCCTTTTGGAATGGGTTTTTGGGCCAGGCTGTTTTCCATGCCATTCCTTTAGAGAGGGAACAGGTTTTTAGTCCTGCCCAAGCCAACATTTCTTTTAAAAATTAGATTTCCTGGAAGATTTGTAAATTTGCAGGGTTGGACTGGAACAGAATCCAAGTTTTGAGCTCTCAGAGCACACCTGGAAGGCCTGGCTGGGTCAGCACATGGTGCTGCCTCCTTGCCTCACTGCAAGGACTTCACAGAGCACTGGGGTGATCCAGCTGTGGGGAAACATCCCCAGAGCCACTCACTGCCCTCAGCAGGGTGGGCCTGCCCCTCATCCCCCCTGCCTGCCCCAGAGCCTCAGCATCCAGGAAAGGCAGGAGCAGCAGCTCTGGTGGTCCCTCCCTTTGCCCAGCTCCAGTTTGGGCAGGAATTCATGGGAATTTCAGCCTTGTCTCTGGCCTGGCTGCCCAGCCTGCAGTCTCTGGCTTTGGGAGAGGCAGCAGCTCCCACACTCATGGCTCTTGCACCCTGGGGGAGATTTTGGGGTGTGGGAGCCCACAGAAGCAGCAGTTCCCAGCAGGGCTTTCCCAGGGCACTGGGATTGGCTGGTCCCTGCACCAGCCAGCCCTGGGCAGAAGGAAGGTGGTGCCAGGGCTGCAGGGAGAGGCAGGCTGGGGCTCTGCTCTCCCTTGGGAAGAGGATTTTTCTCCTCCCTGCAGCCTCCCTGAGCTCTGTGCCTGCAGGACCCTCAGGCTGGTCCCCAGCCTCCATCAGGGACACCCTGCCACACCTCTGGGGTGTCCCCAGGAAGCCCCAGGCTGGGGCTGGGGTTGGGCATGCCCTGACTGAGTCCTGTTTCATCTCCTCTGCAGTTCCAGGGATCTCCCAGCACGGGACCAGCAAGCTCAGGTACCCTGCCAGGTGCTCCTGGGAATGCCCAGAAGGAAAAGGGAGTTGCATCTTTCTCCTCCCTGCTAGGAGAGCCATGAGTAAGTTTGGAATGACCCTTTAAAGCAATAAGTACATTAGAGTGTGTGTTTTACCTAAAATAAGGAACACCAGTCAGCTTTCACCCCCAGCCTCAGGGCTGAGCTCATCCCTGCCCCCAGGGCACTGCTGTGACAGTGACAGGAGCTGTGAGCCACACTCTGACCCCTGATGGTCTGTGGGACAGGATCCCTTTGGGAAGGGGCAGATTGGCACAAAGCAATGATCACAGGGAGCAAAAAGCAAATGGGGAGCTCCTCCAAGCCTCCCACCCCCTGGGCAGAGGAGACACCTCACTGCTCACACCCCTGAGAGGTACGGGGGACACCTCACTGCTCACACCCCGAGAAGGTACGGGGGACACCTCACTGCTCACACCCCGAGAGGTGACGGGGGACACCTCACTGCTCACACCCCGAGAGGTGACGGGGGACACCTCACTGCTCACACCCCGAGAGGTGACGGGGGACACCTCACTGCTCACACCCCGAGAGGTGGCAGGGGACACCTCACTGCTCACACCCCTGAGAGGTGGCAGGGGACACCTCACTGCTCACACCCCTGAGAGGTGGCAGGGGACACCTCACTGCTCACACCCCTGAGAGGTGGCAGGGGACACCTCACTGCTCACACCCCTGAGAGGTGGCAGGGGACACCTCACTGCTCACACCCCTGAGAGGTGGCAGGGGACACCTCACTGCTCACACCCCTGAGAGGTGGCAGGGGACACCTCACTGCTCACACCCCTGAGAGGTGGCAGGGGACACCTCACTGCTCATACCCCTGAGAGGTCAGAGGTGACCCTGCAGCAGCTTTCCATCATCCTATACTGCCTTGCTCACCTTTGTGCCCTGCCCCACACACAGAAATGCTCCCACTGTGGTCCCAGGTTTGGTGTGTGTCTCTGGCCACTCTGCCTCTGTTTTCAGCCCAAATCTACACCCAGGAACCTGCAGGAATGAAATGAGGCTGCTCAGGCACCTTGTGAGTGATGCTATCAGCTCCCAGCAGAGGTGCAGCCTTGGCTTTTCCCTTTTCCCAGGGGGATCCCAGGGAGCAGCTGGGACAGCCCCAGGTCCTGGGTCAGAGCTGAGCAGCCCCTGCTTTCCAGCACAGCCGGTCCGTGCTGGAGCTGCAGGTGTGCTCCGTGTGCAGGTGATGGCTGCAAGGACACGGGGGAGCCGTGCCCCTGTGCCCAGCCCTGTGCCCGCACCAGGGGTGCCTGGGCACTGCTCCTGGATGGGCAGGGGGTCTCCAAAGCCCTCCCCTCGCTGCCTGCTCTGTCCCCTCGATGGGCACAGGCTGGATTTCAGCACGGGTTTATGTACACTGGTGTTGTCACATCACTGAAGAGCCCCCAGACATTCTGCCTCGCTAATTCCAGCACCCTTTGCCTAAGCCCCGCTTTAGGCTCTGGTTTTAATGGAGCTGAAGGGGGTGGCACTAAGGCAGATTAAAGGAGCGGAGCCGGCCACGAAGGCGTTAACAGCCAAGGGAACAAAGGCGTGCCTTGGTTCTGCCATCTGCAGAGGCAGAGAGGCGATTGCTGCCCCTTCAGCAGCACCCAGCGACCCCGATCACCACCGCTCCTGTCCCAGGCTCCTGATGGAGCAGACCTCGCCTGGAGCCCCTCAGGAGAGGGGGATGCTCCTTTGTGTCAGTGAGACACAGCAGCTCCCCGGGAGCTGCAGCCCGGCAGGTGCCAGCCCCTTGCGGGCACTGTGCCCGGCTGGCACCGGGACAGCCCGGAGCGGAGCCGGCCACGAAGGCGTTAACAGCCCGTCCCGGTGCCACGTGTGGGACCGCTTTCCCTCCCCGGGAGCCGCTCCTGGCTGTGCTGGGAATTACAGAGCCCTTCAGGGTCACGTTCCGCCCTTGGCCGGGCTGGCAGCGGCGCCGTGCTGGCTGTGCCCCCCTGCCTGTCCCGGGGCCACCTGCCCCCCACCAGGGCTCCTGTCCCCCGCTGTGGCCGCAGGATGTGCCCAGCTCCGGCCAGGACCCTGCCCATCCCTCCAGCCCCAGGGACCCGCCGGGGCTGCAGGCTCCCGGGGCCGGGGCTGCCGTGGCCGGAGCTCCGAGGGCTCCCAGGGCTGGTGTCCCCAGCTGGCCCCAGCCACCAGGAACAGCCCCTGGAGCTGGGAGCTCCGTGGGTAGGGAACAGCACATCCCAGCGCTGCTGGAGCAAACCCAGCAGGGCCTGGGGCTGGGTGCCTTCTCCCTCTGGGCAGGAAGGGTGCTGCTCCTCTGGCAGCATTCCTGCTTCCCCAGGGCAGCCGTGCTGGATTCCCTGGAGCCCAGGAGCCTCGGGAAGGAGGGGCACGGGGCTGAGGGCACACTGCTGCCCGAGCTCGTCTGCCAACCGCTGCAGTGCCAGGCAGGAAGGAGCCCAGAGGGGTTGTCCACCTCCTCTTGCTGCCTCACACCGTTCTTGTCAGAGACTGGAGCGCCAGGACAGCTCGTGTCTCACGTCCCGGTGCTCCTGAGGAGTCTGTGGGACGTAGGACAGTCACACAAAGCCCTACAAGGATGCTGAAGGTGTGGCTTTGACCAGCACTGCCGTGAAAGCTCCATCCCACAGATCCAACAGCTGCAGGGACACCTGGAGACATGGCACAACCCACGCCTTTATTCCTTCCCTGTCTGCAGCAAAGTGGGCTCCTAAATCACAGGGTTTAGCTCAAATGGTACAAAACCAGGCAGGCACCAGCCTCGGGCACTCTGGAATATCCTCTGGGAGCCCTGAGTCCCAGCACTGTGGGGACTCAGCACCCATTTCTAATTTATCCTGATGCTGTTCTGTGCTTGATGGGTTTTATTAGATCCCAGTGGTTCTCACAGAGCAACCCTGGCTGGGAAGGGCTGTCCCCACTCCACTCCCATCCCTTCCAGCCCCAGCCTTGGGCAGCTGGGCTGGGACTCAGGGAAATGTCCTGGGGTGGAGATTGGAGACACCTGGGCTGGAGAGTAGAGAAGCCTGGGATGGAGGTGATGGGGAACACCTGGGATGGAGAGTGGAGACACCTGGGGTGGAGGTGATGGGGAACACCTGGGGAGTGTGTGGCACGAGCAGGTTCCAGTTTGGCTTCTCCCTTGCAGCAAACATCAAGAACGACCAGCAGCTTCTCCTGTGCCTGCCTAGGTAGGAGTGGGGGGTTTAGGGGGTGTCTCTCCACCTGAACCCCACCTTTTGGGGGTGCTGCTGGTCCTGGCTGCTGGGGGCAGCTGTGGGGAAAGGCTGAGCGTGGAGAGTGGAGACACCTGGGGAGTGTGAGGCACGAGCAGGTTCCAGTTTGGCTTCTCCCCGTCCAGTTCCTTGCAGCAAACATCAAGAACGACCAGCAGCTTCTCCTGTGCCTGCCTAGGTAGGAGTGGGGGGTTTAGGGGGTGTCTCTCCACCTGAACCCCACCTTTTGGGGGTGCTGCTGGTCCTGGCTGCTGGGGGCAGCTGTGGGGAAAGGCTGAGCCCTGGGCTCTGTCCCCCTGGCCACTCCTGCTTCTAACTGGGGGTGCTCTGGGGGCCTTGGTTGGGGTGGAAGGTTCTGGAAGGTGCTGGATCTGGGAATTGGGCTGTGTGCTCTGTTTTTAGGGTCTCCTCTGTGCTGGCATGTTTGGGGCCAGGACTGGGCAGTTTCTTTCTCCCCCAGCCCTGTGTCTGGGGGTGCCTTGTCCCTTTGCTTTCCCCACCCTCCCAGCCCTGCCTGCACTAGCACAGCTTTTCTCCCTTTTTCTCAGTGGGAAAATGACCCCACTGATCTGTGCTGGTGCCCAGAGCTGGGCAGGAATGGCTGTGGGGATCCAGGAGGGAATGCAGCCGTGGAAGCCCCTGCTCCTCCAGCCTGCTCGGTCCGTGGGGTGCTGGGAGGGCTCTGTGCCCCTGCAGGAAAAGGTGGAGAAATCCTTGGGGGCAGGAGCAGCCAGGCAGGGCCACGGGAGGCTGGGGAGGGCACGAGGCGGTCCTGGGACAGGGACACCCCGCCAGGGTGACCCAGGGACAGCCCTCGAGGCTGGGCAGGGTTTGGGATGGCCCCGGGACTGCGGAGAGCCCTGGCAAGGGTTCCGTGGCAGCTGAACCCTGCAGTGCCGGGGGCTGTGTGTGACCGCGGGGGAGCAGGCGGGGATGGCCCGGGGGATGGACCGTGGGGACGCTGCCGCCGTGGGGACGCTGCCACTGCCCTGGGGAGCGATGGGCTCCGGTGTTTTCCCGGCTCACGGGGGTGCGGGATGAGCAGCCCCCCTGGCTGACCCCAACCCCTGGCCCGCGGCCCCGGGGGCTGGAGCCAGCTCAGAGCTCTCCAGCAGCTCCCCCTGGATGCTCCAGCTCCGCCTCTGCGGCCCTGCCAGCCCTGACCGGGGCTCTCCTGCCCCCTCAGCCCTGCAGGCAGGAGGGAAGCGCTCCCCTCACCTGGAGGGGACAGCTGGAGTCACTGGAAGGGCAGAGGGGGACAGGGGCTCAGCCAGCAGGGGAGAGGAGCCTGTGCCAGCCCAGCCCAGCCCTGCCTGCAGCCCCCGAGGGCGCCTCCTGCTTTGGGTGGAGTTAACCAGGGATGATTTATGATTTCACTGCTGCCTCTCCAGCGTGGCCTGTTCAGCCTCGGCAGCAGCTGGAGAACATCCCTGGGGTGTGCAGGGTGTTGTGCCCAGGGCTGGCCGTGCCTGCATTTGCAGCTACAGGGGCAGCACTGCCTCCTGTCCCCACGGCTGGCACTGGTGACACTGGTGCTACACAAGGGCTGTGGTGGCACTGCCACCATGCCCAGCCCGCTGTGGGCAGAGCCCCTGGACAGCTCCCTGGGGCTGGCATGTCCTGAGACATCCTCCTGGGGAGCAGGATTTCCTCCTGAGATACTGCCGGGGAAAATCAGTGTTTGCCCAAAGTCACAGCCCTGTGCTTCCTGTGCCTCTGGAGAGGGAAAGGTGTGCAGGAATCAGGCTGGGAAACAGGAGCTGGAACTGGGAAACAGGAGCTGGAACTGGCAAAGAGCTGGGAATCAGGAGCTGGAACTGGGAAACAGGAGCTGGAACTGGCAAAGAGCTGGGCAAAGCTGATGATGGGTTACTAAGCACAGGGAGCAGGTTGCTGTCCTCATGGAGCTGCCTCCAGCCCTGCCCATGGAGGGGAAAGTGCTGCTCACAACGTTCCCCACGGCAGAGGGGAGCCCCAGGGTGGGCTGGATCCTCTCTGGGTTTGTTTGTCCCTGGCCCTCCATGGCATTCTGGCTTTCCCTGTCCCTTCTCCAGGGAGGTGTGCTGGGGCTGGGGGTGTTCTCCACTTTTCCACCTTTATGCTCATGTTCCTGTGGCTGCCAAGGGTTGGCTTTCCCTTTCCAAACTTGCTGTGCCCTGTCAGTGCTGCCTGTTTCCTGGAATGTCTGTCCCCTGCACTTCCAGGGTGCCACCACCCTGCAGCTGCTCTGGGGGCAGGGATTTTATTGTGTCTGGAAGGTTCTGCAGAGCCACAGTGCAGCTCCAGGCTTGGCTTTCAGGAGGCAGATGTGTAACCTGCTGGAAACCTCCCCTGATCCCACAGGAACAGGCTGGGAGAGCTGGGGGTGCTCACCTGGAGAGGAGCAAGATCCAGGGAGAGCTCAGAGCTTAAGAGGCTCCAGGAGAGCTGGAGAGGGACTGGGGACAGGGGATGGAGGAACAGGACACAGGGAATGGCTTCCCACTGCCAGAGGGCAGGGATGGATGGGATATTGGGAAGGAATTCCTGCTTGTGAGGGTGGGCAGGCCCTGGCACAGCTGTGGCTGCCCCTGGATCCCTGGCAGTGCCCAAGGCCAGGCTGGACAGGGCCTGGAGCAGCCTGGGACAGTGGGAGGTGTCCCTGCCATGGCAGTGTGGGAGTGGAATTGGGCTTTAAGGTCCCTTCCATCCAAACCATTCTGGGATCCTAAGAAAAGCTGCACTGGTTCAGTGGGTTTGGTGAAAGCTGTGGAGTTGAATCTCCCTGAGCTGCTGCAGAAAAGCTTTTGCTGAGCTGCAGAGGGTCTGGGGCAAAGCCACGCTCCTTCAGGAGGAGAGGGGAGGCTGCTCTCACCGGCCAAAAGCCTGCAAGCCTTGCCCAATTTATCGCAGCTGTTTGAGGCAGCCCTTGCTGTGGGTCGGAAGCCGAAGCTCCCTTGGCAAATCTGGGATTTACAGCGTGAGTTCCCCCCGAGCCGCCCTCGGCGGCAGCAGCAGCGTCCGGGGGTCCCTCGGCCCTCCAGGGGCTCCCTCGGGCCGTGCGAGCGCTGGGCTGCTCGGGCTGGGCACCGCTGCCACCTGCTGTCCCCGGGCTGCGGTGACACCGCTGCCACCTGCTGTCCCCGGGCTGCGGTGGCACCGCTGCCACTGCTGTCCCCGGGCTGCGGTGCCACTGCTGTCCCCGGGCCGCGGTGCCACTGCTGTCCCCGGGCTGCGGTGCCATTGATGTCCCCGGGCTGCGCTGGCACCGCTGCCCTGCGGGGCTGGCCCCGGCTGCCCGCTGAGGTTCCACAGTCTCAGGATGCCTCCCAAGGTGCCACCACCGGCAGCTCGGGCTGCTTTGACACCGCCAAGCGCCAACTGCCGCCAGGAGCCCGGGCTGGGAGTTTTGTTTCACTGGGAATGGGTTGGCATTGGTGTTCAGGGGCCTGGCACAGCCCCGGGCACAGCCAGGGGTCCCCAGGGAACGCTCTTGGTGTGGCAGAACCCGGAGCACGGAGCTGGGGGGCTCAGCCTGGAGAGAAGGAGGCTCAGGAGGGACCTTGTGGCTCTGCACAGCTCCTGACAGGAGGGGACAGCTGGGGGGTCGGGCTCTGCTTCCAGGGAACAGGACAAGAGGAGACGTCCTCAAGCTGTGCCAGGGGAGGCTCAGGTTGGACACCAGGAGGAATTTTTTCATGGAAAGCATTGTCAGGCATTGGATGGGGCCACCCAGGGAGGTTTGGAGTGCCCATCCCTGGAGATGTCCAAGGAATTCCTGGAGGTGGCACTCAGCTCTGGGCTGGGGACAGGGTGGACCCCATGGTCTGGAGGGCTTTTCCCAGCTCCGTGATGCCGTGTGAATCCCAGCCCGGGCAGGGCTGGCAGAGCTCAGCTCCCGCCCCCCGGGGCAGTGCCCGTGCCCGGAGCTGGGGCTCGCTGAGCGGGGCAGGGTTTGTCTGCTGCCCCTGCACACAGGAAAGGCTCCCCGGGCTCCTCCCCAGCTCTGACCCAGCCGAGCTGCCCCTGGCCATCCCCTGTCCAGCTGCGATGTGGGAGGGGAAGGAAGGAGTGACCAGAGGGGGGACAGGGCTGTGAGCAGGCAGTGCCTGCTGGCCCTGGGCTGATGCTCATCAAGGAATCAATTCCTGCACTTCACAATCCAGAATCAGGACGTGCAATAGCCTACAGGTATGGTATTATTTTTCCATTTTTTCCCAGTGCATTAACACTATTATTCGTTCTTCCACTGCTCTGAACCCCTTCCTTCTTTGCTTGCTAATTAAAAGGTGGTATTTTTACTGTGGAGCTTTGAAACAGGGAAATGCTCCAAGTTCAGTCTCTGCACAAAGCCTGAGGGAGGGAGAACAGTTCTGTTCTTCTTTCTTCAGAGAACACAACCCACAGCAAGGGAAAAAAAGGGCAAGTAAAACCCCAAACCTGGTCACTGAACCCGCTACAAATAATGAGACAAACTCTCCAAGCAGGACAGGAGTTGATTGGATTAAAAAAGTGTATTGGATGCCCAATACAAAATAATAAACATGAAGTTATTAAAAAAAGCCATAGAGGATACAGCAAATACTACAGAAAAGCAAAAAAATTGTACAGAAAGGTCGACATCTACAGCAGTCCTTGAAATTCTTCTACATGAGAATCATAAAACAATGTACAGGTTTGGTTTGTTCCTTTTCCCCAAATGTCTGAGGGAAGCTGTCACTGCACAGCTGGACTATGACACTACAAGGATACACAATGTTCCAAAGTTAAAATCACAGGATATGTAAGAAAACGTAGCATAAAATGTGAAAAAGTGCAATACAGATTGTACACTGAATTGAATAAATGTTTTTTCTTTTTTTTTTCAGTTTAACCTTAAAAAACCAACTTTGAACAGTTGTTTTATCATTAAAAATATTCCCCCTCCCCAAATTCAATGACAATATTAACATTCATGGTGTTCTACATAAGGAATATTCACAAAGGCCCCCAGCTGGGAATACTGTGTGTGTAGGATGGCATTTCTTTGGGTATAGGTAAAAAATAGGTAAAGGAACAGATCCACACCCTCCTTTTCCAGGCCAGGGGGTGGATTTTATTCTTTAAATACATGTTCTGTAGCTTATTTTGCCCTGAATTGTACTGATTCAAAGTCCAAACGTTAATTATCCAGGTGGCCCATGGTGCTACAATTTATTTCATTCCCTCCCCTCCCTCAATAATAAATAAATGCAAGAAATGGCCCAGAAATGACACCACAGAGTCCAGGAAAAGAAAGGAAGTGAGCCCACCCTCAATCCCTGCTCTCCCTCCTCCCAGGAGCTCCAGCCCCACTTCAGGGGGCAGCAAAGGAAGCCAAGTTCTTTTTGCCACTTCCGTGGAAATCTCCTGGCAGAGGCACAGAGGGGCCTGAGCTTCCCAAATCCCAGCCCCTGAACCATCAGGAAGTTTGGGATTCCTTTTATCCTAGAAGTGAAACTGCACAGGAGTTCACTGGCAGCTGGTTGGGGTTTCTCTCTCTCTCTTTATTTCTCATTTTTCTGAACTCCAGCCCTTTTTTATTTTAATGCAGAGAGGGCCAGAGTCAGGCAAGCACACAGAGAGAGAAGGAAAACCCCTCCTCCCTCCCTGCTCCCTCTCCTCCCTTTCCAGACAGGTCTGTGAACAGCACCCGGCTCACCCATGCTGGGTTTATTTTTACATGGTTTCCAAAGTGTAAAAAAATACATTTTTGCCTTGGTTTGTGTCCGAGGAATCCTTCAGAGCAGGATTCCTGTTGGGATGGCCTGGGACAGGACCTGCAGGACACTGGGTGCTCTCCAGGCAGGATCTGGGCTGCTGGGAATGGGGAAACCCTCAAGTTCTCTGAGCCCAGCCCTGCAGCCTTGCTGAGCTCTCCCTCTGCCCTTCCAAGGCTCCTGATCCATCTTTAAACCAACAACAACAAAACAGCTGCCAAAAGAAGCTTCCTGTGGGGTCACCTAGGCAGGAGAACCCCAGCTGCCAGGAGGAATTCTCTGCCTGCTCCTAAAGGAGCCTCGTGCTGCGCCCAGTGACCAGACACACAGTACAGCTGAAGATGTTTCCTTGTTCTTCAGTCTTCCCAGGCACTGGAAAAAGACAGGAAAACAACAGGAATGAACCCTCCCCAGGATCCCCTCCCCCTCCCCAGCTACTTCTCCCCCCACTCAAAATATTAAACTGCACAAAAAGCGACAAACAAGGCTCTCCAAGTACACCTCAACTCAAACAGACCGGGAATCTCACAGTGATGAGAGGAGAAAGTCAGGCTTTTAATAATTATAATATAAAAATAATAAAAAAAGCTTACAAAGAGCAGTGCAGCATCCCAAAAGGCCATGGATTAACTGCCAGAAGGGGACGTAATTATACGCAGAATAAAAAACAAAACAGAACAACCCACACTGGCAATGAATTTTCATACACAATAGAACAAGCAGTCAAACCTCAGCCTAGGCTGTGGAAAACAACAGTTTCTCCCTTTTTTTTTTATTACAATATTTTTTTCCTTTTTATAAAAAAAGATAAAATAAAAACACAAATAAAATTGTACATAAATGCCAATGTCCAACACTGAAAAGGCAGGGCAATCACACCACTGAGACAAAACCTGACCAGAAAAAAACTAATGGTGAGTCCACTTTGCTTTGCTCTTGTCCTGCTGGATGCCAGCCTGGCTGGCGTGGCCCGTCCTGCTGGTGCTGCTGGGACCCGCGTGGCTCCCTGCAGGACAAGGGGTGACACCGGGGTCACCCGGGGCTGCTTCCTCTCCTCCTCCCTCCATTGCTCTCACGTGCTGTCCCTCTTTCTGGTTTATTTTTTTCTCTTTTTTCCGTAGTTTTTCCTCTGTCCAGCTGCTCGTGCTGCGGGCCGGGCGCGGGCGCGGCGCTCAGGCCGTGGTGATGGCGTTCAGGTCCTTCATGAGTCCTTCCAGGTGTGCCATTTCTTTGGTCAGCTCGTCCGGCTCGTAGCTCTGCGGGGACAGGGACAGGGCTGGGGCTGAGCAGGGCCCAGCAGTGGGTACTGCTGGGGCACTCCTGACCCCGCTCAGCAATGGGCACAGGGTGGGTTGGGCACAGGCTGGACTCTGGGCTCGGTGATTCCATGTGAATCCCAGCCTGGTTAGGGTGGGAAGAGCTCAGCTCCTGCCCCCTGCCATGGTGGGGGCTGATCTCTCTTTCCAAGTGCAGCTCTTGGGCAGTTGTGTTCAGAGCTCCACTGGTTCAGAGCTCTCCCTGTTCTCCTGTCTCAATCCCTGCCTTTGAACCAAAGCAGGAAGTTGAGAAGGATCTTCCCAGTTTAACAGGAAAAAGGTCAAAGGAATAGTTCAACCAGGCTGTTTTGGGATGAGGATAGCTGCTAAACTCACACATTTTTAGGCTCAGCTGTCTCATTTCTGTCACCACTGTGGACAGACACCATGGCCTGGCTCATCTCCACACCTCTCCTGACCAGTCCTGAGCATTTCCAGCCCTGCCCTGTTCTCACACACAAACTTCCTCCTTCATGCAACAGCCAAGAACTTCCACTTCACCAAACCTTGTACTGCAAAGTCATCCCAGCCCTCTGCCCAACACATCATCTGCACATGGGAATGCCCTGCAGAGCTGGGGATGGCACTGGCACAGGGAATGCCCTGCAGAGCTGGGGATGGCACTGGCACTGGGAGTGCCCTGCAGAGCTGGGGAAGCTGCAGCACTCAGCAGGACCCTCCCTGCAGGTGTCTCCCCCATTTTCCATGCAGATTCCCAGGCAGTGGAGCTGTGGGAGCACGGAACCCCTATGCCCATGAAGGTGCCCAGTGCAGGGTGCCCACAGAGCCCCGGGGGGAGCCCTGCCAGCCTGGCAGGGGGTACCTACGCTCTCCGAGTCCTCCAGCATCCGCGTGGTCTCCTGCACCTCGGGGGCGCTGGGCACCACCACGGGCATGGGCGGCCGAGTCCTGCCCAGGGTGCCGATGGACGCCGTCTTCACCGCGTGCAGGGGGTGCCCGGGGGCTGCAAAGAGGTTGGGACACGGTCAGGCCTGGCTCCTGCCTGCCCAGGCAGCTCCTGGAAGGAGCACAGTAAGGACAGGGGGAATGGCTTCCACTGCCTGGATGGGATATTGGGAAGGAGCTCCTGGCTGGGAGGGTGGGCAGGCCCTGGCACAGGGTGCCCAGAGCAGCTGTGGCTGCCCCTGCATCCCTGGCAGTGCCCAAGACCAGGTTGGACAGGGCTTGCAGCACCCTGGGACAGTGGAAGTGTCCCTGCCATGGCAGGGGCTGGGACTGGGTGGGCTTTAAAGCTCCCTTTCAACCCAAAGCAGTCTGGGATGATCCCATGGAGGAACAGGATTCTATCAGGACAAAAGGAACACTTCAGTTCTGGAGTGCTGGATCTGAATTGTCTTATCTATGACACCAGCCAAACTCACCCCGGCCTCTGCCACATTTCCTCTGAGGCCCAGCCCTGCCCTCCCTCTGCTCCCCAAATCCTGGCCCGTGGCTGCTCACCTTGCTGGCTCAGCAGGGGCGTGCTGGGCAGGGCGGGGTCGAAGGGGCCCCCGGCGCTGGGCACGGCGGGCACGGCGAAGCTCTTGAGGGGGTGCGAGGGGCGCACGTGGGCCGTGGGGGGGCCCTGGGGCTCCTCCTCGGCGGGCAGGAACGGCCCCTCGGCCTCGGGCAGCTCGGCGCCGGGCCCGGCCGAGGCCGCCGGCATCGTGTCCGTGCTGGGCGTGTTCCGGACGGACTCTGCAAGCACAGAGGCCACAGCAGGGTCACTCCTGCACAGGGCACAGCTCCTCCTGCCAGGGCAGCAATGGCCCCTGGCCAGCCCATCGGCTGAACGGGAGCTGGGAGCTGAGAGGTTCCACCTCTCACTGGCACTGAAAGAGCTCCGTGTTCCAGTCCTCAGACAAACAGCACAGAACACCAATCTGCAGCCTCCTGTTACCCCACAGTACCAGTATTGGCATTTTTAACTAGGAACTAACTCTTCACAGCACTGGGATGGTCACAGAGAAGCCACACTTGAAATTCATCATTACTGAGACTCATGGAATGGTTTGGGCTGGAATGGACCTTGCAGCCTCAGGAACTGTTTTCACAAGGAAACAACATTTTGGCTGTGATACCTTCAAATGGTGACCTTAGAAAAGCTCAGAGTTCACTTCATCCCAGTATGTTACCCATGTGCACATTCAGCAACACCATTGCTTTGGGATTTTCAGAGCACTGGAGACTTCAGTGCTCTCTAAAACTACTGCAAATGGTTCTGATCAAGGCTGCAAGTGCTGCATGGAAATCACCCCCATTATCTGTGTGCTCCCATTCTCAGTAGCCAAGCCTGGACTTTCCTCTCCTGCTGGTTTCAAATTGTATTAATTAGAGGAAAAGTTACCCCATGAAGCAGCTCAGAGTTAATCTGATGTTTCAGACTCCAGAGCCAGAGGCTTTAGCAGGAGAAATCCCTGTCTGGAGCTGTGTATAAAACATGAAACCCCCTTTTCCAGGAGGAATCCCTGTCTGGAGCTGTGTATAAAACATGAAACCCCCTTTCCAGGAGGAATCCCTGTCTGGAGCTGTGTATAAAACATGAAACCCCCTTTCCAGGAGGAATCCCTGTCTGGAGCTGTGTATAAAACACGAAACCCCCTTTTCCAAGGACACCACCATGGATGTCAAGGATCAACATCCGACCTACCCAGGAAAGCCCAGCCCATCCTGATGCAGCCCCCAGAGGAGACTGACCCAGGGGCAGGCTCTGCCTTCCAGGAGTTTCCCCGAGTGCTGCACACAGCAGCAGCTCCCTGAGGGTTGGGGTCTCACCTGTGGAGTCGGCCCTGTCCGAATGGGACATGGCAGAGCCCAGGGGCCACGGGCTGAGCTGGTGCTGCAGGAAGCTGCGGGTTGGAGAGGCGAGGCTGCCGGAGTGGAAATGGTGGTGAGGGGGGTCGAGGGAATGGATGGGATGAGCACTAATCACAGCTGTGGATGAACACAAGACAGAGAAACACTTAACACACACACACACAGGACAGGCTGGGGACTCCCTCCCTGCTCCCTCCTCCAGCAGGGAGCCAGACCCTCGGCTCATTTACAACCCAGCTTCAACCCCTGGGTTATCACACCTCAAACATGCTTAGGACAAAAAAATCACCCAATTACAGCTCCAAAAGCTGCCAGCAGCTCTTAGTGCACTGCTTGATTCCAAGGAAAAGTTCAGAAGAAGAATCAAGAGAATGCAGATCTGTTATCCACATATTTTGATACAATATGAAATGAGGTGTGTTAAACAATAAACAGCCCTTTGCTTGCCAACACCCTTCCAGAATTTCTGTGCTCCAGGAGGCACACAAGGAAGTCACTAGATACACACCATGACTGCAAATTAGACTAAAATGGCACAGTGAATGACCATAATTCAGTGCTTAGGAGTGGAAGGAAGTCACTAGGTACACACCATGACTGCAATCACACTAAAATGGCATGTGAATGACCATAATTCAGTGCTTAGGAGTGATTAATAACTCCATCTGGGTGGAAGAAAGCCCTGGAAGGTTGTGCAGGCCCAGGACACGTGGAATGGTCCTGGTGGGGCTCACTGAGAAAGGGCCTCACGTGCCAGGCTGAGCTGCCAGGAGGGCACTGCAGACCCCACAGTGGATGTGCCACTCCCAGAACCCAGAGGCTGTGGCAGGAGGCCCTTGGGGCTCTCACAAACAGGATGGAGAGTCCAAGCCTCAGAGCCAAGCTCCAGCAGGGCCTGGGCCTGCTCTGTGCCCCCAGGCAAGGCAGGAGCTGGTGCAGAGCCTGGCATGGGATAGGCACCTGTCACACTGCCATGTCTGACAGAGCAGCTCCAAGGAATTCAGTGTCAAACTGCACCCTCTGCTCCCTCCTCACACACGGGGAGCTGGGAGCCAACAAGGACATCACACTGCTTAGTGCCAAACCAAGAAACCTTGGAAAAAGGTTGTAGAACAAGAAGATTCACAAACTGAGCAATCAGGTCATCAGGACACTTGAAAAAGCAGGCAGAGATCAAGAACACCAAGTCCTCAGCTCAGTTTTAAATTAGAGTAAAAAGAAAGTGGGAATGTAATGAACTACTCTGAAATAATTCCATAAAATGGAGGGGTTGTGGCAGCAGCCACTGGCTACAGGAGGAACACGATCACAGAGCTCAGGGAGGTCTAAAGCTCAGCCTGGGTGAGCTTGGTGTGATTTTACCTCCCAGTATCTCCCCTGACAGCAACTCCTGAGCTTCTCACTGGGGGTCTCACACAGGCTTTCAGTCTGGCTGTTCAGAGGTTCAGCCAAGTCACTTTCCATCTTGCAGCCATTTGAAAACTCTATGTATATTGTTTAATTCCAAAAATATTTCATAATAATGGTCATTTTGGTATCAGAGAAGGGCAAAGAGCTCAGAGTAAAGTCAGAGAAGGCTCTGAGAGCAGCAACTGCAGAGATAAAGGGGATGGTGACTGCTTGGGCTGGGAGGGGAAAACCAACAGTGGGAACCTGACAGAGACTGCAGCTCTGCAGCTCCCATGAGCAGCTGGGCACTGGCAGAGTGTCCAGCTACTCCAAGAAGCAGCCAGGCCCACAGGCTGTCCCTGGAGAGCCCCAGACTGGGACAGAGAGGTCTGGCCATGCTCCTGCCCTCACCCCAGAGCAGCCACATCCAGTCCCTTCTAACGTGGCTCACTCTGCCCACACCAGGAGGGCTCAGGAGCCTCCCCTGGGCTGCTCCTGCTGCCCAGGAAGGGATTTCCTGGGAGCAGGGAGTGGCTCCAGCAGGAATGGGGGTGTTCACTTACGCTGAGGTGGCTGAGAATCAAAGGGCATCATCATCTTGGGCCTCATGCCCCTCCTTCCTGCCAGCGTGGACATGCTGTCCTCTGACTCGTGTCCTGAGGGGAAAGACCACGTTACTGCTTGCTCCAGCTCCTCAGCCAGGCCAGCATTCCCTTCCCACACCCGCCCTCCAGTCCTGCTCCCAGGCAGCTCTTGGAGCCACCAGTGACAAAACCAGCCCCTCCCCCTTCACTGGAAGGTGGGAAGGTGAGGGTGAGGATTTTGGGAACTGGAAACTCTCCAGGCCCCAGTGCACTTCTGGCAGTGACTGAGCTCTGGGCTGAAAGGTCAGAAACAACTCCAGTAGTTTAATGTGAAGTGAGATGATCTTCCCATCACTAATCAGTATTTACCAAGTAATTATCTAACTCTTGGATGCTCCACTGCCTCACTAAAACACATGATCCAACCATTCCAGAGTCTCAGAAACCAGGAACAAACCCAATTCACTACTTGGAAAATAAGAACAGAGAAGAGTAACTTCACCATCTCTCAGTAAAGTGGAGTCCCAGCCCCAGGAATGTGTTTCAGCCCCACGGCTCCCACCTCTGTAGGAGTTCCGCCTCTGATGGATGTTGCTGTCCATGGAGTTGTCCACCGGGGTGATGTCCTGGGAGTTGCGAGGGATCGGGGTGTCTGTCATGATGGGATTGGGATCTGGGGATTTATCAATGGGTTTGAGCTCCAGCCTCTCGTGATGGATCCAAAGGTCTGGAGGTTTGACATCTTTGGAGTTGCCCTTGTACTTGTGGGAGCCGTTCACGGATTTGCAGGCGGCTCGTTTCCTGGCAGGAGAGCAGAGGGGATGTTCTTCACTTGTGGAAAAGGAAATTTCCCTGGGATCCCCCTCAGGCCTGGAAGTTTCCCCCTGGGCAGGGAGCTTGGAATTTTGCACACAAGCCCCAGTGACACCTCAGAGCACATCCTGAACTCCAGTGCCAGGGAATGCACCCCATGTGCAGCCCAGCCTTCACCACCAAGAATTCAGTTTGCAGAAATTCTGCTCACTGAGAGACAATTCCAATGCTGTGCCCACATCCCAGGCTCACCAAGCTCCAGCTTGTTCCCATCCAAGGGGTTGGGAACACAGGATTAAGGACAGGAGTGTTCCTTCCAGCCCTGCTCAGGCTGGACACTCCCACTGGGGTTCCCACCCTGCTGAGAGCAGCAGCAAACCACAGCGACGCAGAGATTTGGGATGGCAGCATTTTGTGACAGCAAAATGTAGGTTTCAGCACTCCTGCCATGCTGACTCCTCACTTTGGGCCATGGCAAAGCTGGAGGAGGGGTTTTTGGGAGCAGAGTTGCTGGGAATGGCTCAGACATTGGTACATGTCACTGACAGAGCCGCTGGCAGGGGCAGCTCCCAAATCCTGCTCCCACTGGAGCTGATGAGTGACAGGGATCAGGTTATCCCCTGGCTGAGGGCACTCAGAAATTGGGATTTATTGAAAATCAAACACGCTCCTGGCACTGGCCCATCCCTGCTGCCCTCCCCAGCACAGCCCCAGCTGCCAGGTGTGCCAGGGCCAGCTCCTCCACCCCTGCTCCCCCTCCTGCACTGCTGCAGGGTGGTTCTGCTGCAGCAGAGCAACTGCAGATTATCCAAGCCTGGCTTTTCATCACTTCCTTAAAAATCTGTTTTGCATAACAGCATCTTTTCAAACTCCAAATACAGCTCTGGTCTTCCAAAGAACACACAGAGAGAGCCTGCAGGAGCCTCACTGCTGCAGCATTAATGCAGATGCTCTGAGGGAAGCATTCAGATACAAACACCAGGATTTTGGAGCACCTTCCTAAGGAATCCAGCAGCACATTCACATTCCCCTCCAGTGATCCCACTAAAAACTGGATCATGTCAATGCACTGAGCCCACCCGTGCAGGAGGGAGGAGCTGCCTGAGCTCTCCCAGCTCCCCACACATGGACTGGCTCCACTTTGGAAAGTTGTGAGGGACAATTTCTCCTGGGAGGGGGAAGTGCAGGCACAGCTGGAAGCACTGCCCCGATCTGTGTGTGAACGAACTCTGGGGCGTGACAGGAAAAGCAGAGCAGCAGCAGCACCTGCAGGCTGCAGGGCTCACAGGGAACAATCCCTAAATGAAGGATGAAAGAACAGGCTCAGCACGGAGGCAGGGCCCAGCCCCCAGTTACTTTTTCTGGTGGGACGTGGTGCGGCGCGTGCAGAAGACGGCGACGATGACGACGATGACGATGGTGATGACGCCCACGGACACGATGATCACCAGCAGCATGTTGCTGTCCAGGGGGGATGTGGGGCTGCCGTGGGGACTGTTACTGCCTGGGAGGGTTGGGGAAGGGAGAAAAGCTCGTTTATTACACAGGCAAAGCAAGCAGAGCCCACCAAAGACACCTGGAATCCTGCAGAGCAGCAGGAGGGGATGGATCTCCTCAGAAATGTTTGTTTCTCTGGCATTTTCCAGCTGTTTCTGTACAACTGCTCATCTGGAAATTGATTTATAGATCCATTTCCTACTGAGTCTATCACAATTTAAGTGCAGCCTACTCAATTATCACAAAAACCTCCCCACTCTAAGCAGAGTCAGTCTGGGATCCTGCTCAACCTGCAGCACCACAGGTTCCCCTTGGAGCCACTGGAATTGGACCAGGAGCCTCCAGGGGTCACTTGGCTCCAAAGGAAACCCTTTGTCAACACCAGGGAGCATTCCTGAGGACAGAAATCCCACCACACAGCACTGAGCAGGGGAAGGAGCACAGGAGGCCTTTCCTTCCCCATGTGGCCCTGCAGAACTGATGTCCCACCCCACGCTGGGAGCAGCTCTGCTCCTGGAAATGCCCCGGGAGCTCAGCAGCAGCAGAACACCTCGGAAGTGCTGCTGGAACATCCTCAGAAGCACAGCGTGGCCCTGGAGAAGCTCTGCCCCACACTCACCTCCCAGGGGGGGTTTGTAGTCTGGGCCCAGGTCCATGGGGCGGCTCCCCTTGCCAGCAGATCCCGAGGCTGCAAAGGTTGGACACAGGAATTTTACACACACAGACACAATCAGCATCTCTGAGTCCTTCTTCAGAACCTCCCCAAGCCCCCAGGAGCAGCTTTTCACCTCCTTTTCTGTGCCTACAATAAAATTTGGCTTTGCACAGCGCCTGCTTCTCCAAGGAAGGAGCCACTTCTCCAAAGGAGCTCTTAATGGTTTCCCAGTTATTATTTTCCTAATTAAGCCTCTCCTAATTTCACTTTAAAAACAACAATCAAGCCCATTTGCAGTAAGGCACAGGTACATGTTGAGGCAAATGGTTTTGCCACACTTGTTCTGGGAGTTCCTCACCCTGGAACAGGAATTATCCAGGTTTCTTTTCCTAGCACCCAGTTCCAGCAGCTGGGGGAGACTGGAAATGTGTGCAGGATCCCAGCATAGTAAATGTAATATTAAGGGCTTGCCTAGCCATAAAAACTTGCTTTCAGCTCCTCCCTGTTCTCCCCTGCACCCCACAGGTGACAACAAAGCACCCCAAAAGTGGTTTTGGTGAAACCCGAGGGAACAATAAATTAGTTACATCCAAACCTGGTCCTTCCACTCTGTTTTCATCCAAATGCTCCAATGCAAAATTAATGACAAAAACACTGGAGTAGGGGAAGCATTCAGCAATGGTGCAAAGAGCAATATTCCTCTGGTTACAGGAATCCAGAGTATTTTACACATTTTCACACTGTTCCACAAAGAAAACACCTCCAGAAAGCGAGGCAGTGTGGAGCAGAACAGCCAGGAGAAGGATTTTTTCTGTTAAAAATCCCCTTTAATCAAGAAGTATGAGGTGTTAAAGGATGTGTAACAAATGGAAACTGAAGCCCAAGTGAGAGCCTGTGAACTGAAATAAAGACAAATGGCAAAGCAGGCAGGGGCTGAAGCTGGGAGGGGAGCAAGGAGAAGGTTCTGTGTGTGCAGTGAGGGAAAGGCAGGACAGGGGAAGGACCCAGGAGCTGCAGGATGGAGAGGACACAGCACCAGGGCTCCCTTTGAGGGCACCAATAACCCTGCAGAGACAGACTGGGCAGCCTCACACAGCCTCTGCCAATGGATTTGTGTCTGTGGCCACTCAACCTGCCCTGGCAAGGGGGAACCCCATGGACTCAGAATCCCTGAGCCTGCTGCTGAGCAGGCAGAGGAGCTGTGGCACAGGGGGGACACAAAGAACCTGCAATATTTAGGGAGGGCAGTCACACACCCTGAGCATTTCCAGTGGAGCAGCTGGAGCCCTAAAGCAGGTGAGATGATGGAAAAGGGGGTGGAGAGGATGGCACACACCTCACATCCATCTTCCTGGTTTATGGAGAACAAGTGTCTTCAAGAAGCTGAGTGTCAGCCCATAAATGTGGCTGGTAACAGTAACTATGCAGATATATAATGAGAAATATATAAAATATACTGCATTTAGGCTTGCAGGAAATATCTGACAGTGCTGTGCAATGCTTTGTTAAAATAGCACCATAAAAAAAAACAACATGTGGAGCCTATTAAGAAGATTAACAACAAATTAACTGAGAAGAATGAGAATTATCCATGAGGAATGCTTCCAGTGAGCTCTGCAAGGACCTGTGCTTGGCCAAGTGCAGCTCAGTGACCTGAAGAACACCACGAAGGAGAAGGGAACAACTGCCCTGAGGTCAGCAAGGGACATCAGATCAGGGCTGAGAGAGGCAAGGCACAGTGAGCCTATGGAACCCATGTCCTCCCTGATGGATTTAGGATGGAATTTAGGTACCCAGCCAAGGTGCTCCTGAGGATCCAATCCCTAAACCCAGAGATGAACATTTACACCTTTAAATGCACTCCTGGCAGCCCCATCTCAGGCAGTGTGACCTATTTCAAGGGACAGTTTAAGACAGCATTTGCTGGAATTGTTTTTCATTCAGCTCTGAACCTCCATGTTACAATATATCCAGACAGAACATTTTAACTGTGGGTGACTTCAGGATGGGGTTACTTGATCAGAGACCTTCATCTTTGCTTTAGGACAAGGCCTGAGAGCAACAGGCCCAGAGCTCTGTGCTCCAGAAGGGGGTGGGAAAACAGAATCCTGTGCTGAGTTCAGAGGGAAACATAAAGCAGACAAAGAGAGAAAAGGACAGAAGCATTGAGGGCACAGCCTCAATCCCCTTTGGTTTTGCTGCCAGCCTGAGTAACTTGCAGCTTCTTTCCTGCAGGTGCCAGCCTGGCAGTTCAGGGCAGCTCCTCACTTCTCCTGCCCTTCCTCTGCCTTCCCCTTCCTCACGTTCCAGCTACTGCCACCATTCCCTCTCTCCCAGTGTCCCTATAGGAATTCTCTAACGAAACCCCTGGCTTTGATGATTTATAGGATGTGATAAAAATTGATCATGACTAGGAGAACTTGTTACTTTAGGATGTAACACTGGCTGAAATGGGGTTGGAGAAGGGAGAAGCAGAAAACAGCAACTTTCACCTAAAGCCCTGTAACCTTCCCCCATTCCCTGCTGCTGCAGGTGAGCAGGACAAGGACATTGGAGAATCTGCTCCCCAGCCAGCCCAAAGCCCAGCCCCACCTCCAGGACACAGGGATGGGGAGCAGTTCAATCACAGCATTACCTGGTGCAGAGTAAAAGCACATTTAATAAATTACTCCAAGTACCAAGCTGAGGAGCCAAGTGAGGAGCAGCTCCCTCAGAGCCCCTTTAGGATCTCTTTAATTGCATGTCTAAGCTGTTTGCCAATGGCCTTTTTAACTCATCCCTTCAGACTAATTCTCCCTTTTTTATGGGGCTTGTAGGTTATTTGGAAGAAAGCAAGAAGTGCCCTGGGACATCCACCTTCTAATTCGATGTGGGAAGCTCAAAGCTCCCATTTTTCAAGCAAACATTTTAAAAGCTTAAGGCTTTTAGGAGCCAGTGCTGGGTTCCTCAGGAGAGTCTGGGCTCCAAATGAGCTGACAGGCAGAATCTTTCCTGCACAGAGCTTTCCAGGCTTCCTTGCCTTTATTATGGAATGAATCCTCACAAGCAGCACTTGTGCTAACCAGAACCCTTTGATCTCCCACCCCTTGTACGTGGGCAGGGCTGGATGGGGCAGCTCTGGCTCCAAAGCCATTCCCCCAGCAGGATTCAGAGCTGGCACAACCCCATGGCCCTTCTGGGACATCTCTGCAGAGATCCCCTCACATTCCTGCCACCCACGGCCAGGAGTGCCAGCTCTCCCTGTCAGCACAGCAGGATCCTGCTGCACTCAGAAAATGTCACAGCACATGGACAGCAAACAGAACAGTGAGGGATGGAGAGGAGAAATGTGGCTGTTCATTTACCTTGGTCATTGGGCATTTTATCTGAGGATTCAGCTTAGTGGGGCAAGCACAGGGAGGAAAAAACAAGAGACACATCACAAGGATTGAAGGAGTGAGACAGAATTCCAAGTTTCCCACAGCACAGGGTACAGCTCTTGAAATGCACATGGAGAAGTGTCCAAGGGCAGCCTGGACAGGGCTTGGAGCAGCCTGGGCTGGTGGGGGTGTCCCTGCCCACGGATGGGCTGCAAGCTCCCTCCCAGCCAATTCTGTGACAGCATTCTATGACAATAAACTAATAACTCTATTTTTCCCAAGCTCTCTCCCATTTTACTCTTTACTATCTTTGCCCATCACCATCAGCTCCTGAACTGGGGGCCTGTGGCATCCCATGAGTTCCCACTGCACCGTCCCACCCCAGGAGCAGATGTGACACACGGGACCTGCACTGTCACTGCAGGAGCAGATGTGACACACGGGACCTGCACTGTCACCCCAGGAGCAGATGTGACACCTGCACTGTCACTGCAGGACAGCCCAGCCCAGAGCCCCCAGGCTGTGGGCCAGCCAGTGACCCCCAGAGCTGAGCTCCAGCCACAGGCACTCACTCGGTGCCAGCCCCAAGGTCCCTGCAGAGCCCGGTGCTGCCCCCCAGGATCCCTGTGCCCCCCAGGAGCCTGTGCCCCCAGGAGCCCTGTGCCCCCCAGGAGCCCTGTCCCCCCAGGAGCCCTGTGCCCCCAGGAGCCCTGTGCCCCCAGGAGCCCTGTGCCCCCAGGAGCCCTGTGCCCCCCGGGTACCTTTGGGGGTGCGGAACTGCACGGCCTCAGACATGGGCCCCATGCCCTTGGAGTTGCGGGCCTGGATCTTGAAGAAGTAGGGGGTGTCCAGGGTGAGCTCCTGGATCTGGTGGGTCAGCCTGTTGCCCACCACGGGCTCGATCACCCAGTCGTGGATCTCGGCGTTGACGTCCGTGCTGTAGTAGATGATGTAGCCTGGCACACAGGGGACAGTGCCACGTCAGGGACAGGAGTGCTCTGGCTGCTGTGCCAGCTGGGCTCTGACTCTGGCAAACACTAACACCACCTGCAAATACCAGCCTGCCCTCCCATCTGCCCTCTGAACTGTTCTAAGAGGGTGGTAAGGGAAAAAAGCCATTTAAAATATCAATATCATTGAAAATGTTTCTGATCACCATTCCTGAATGTGGACAAATGGCTATTTCCAGCTCTTTACCTATTTATAGACCAATACAATAAAATAAAGCTGCCATTACCAAAACATCCTCAAAGAATTAATATGATATTATTTAAATTATATGAAAACAACAAAACACAGTGAAACCACCTGTTTTTCATTATTTTTCAGTGTATTAACAAAGTATTGTTATTTCATTATTTCATTATTATTTTGTTATTTTTCAGTGTATTATTCATAATTTTTCAGTGTATTAACAAAGGCAACAAGAATCTGAAGAGAACTGAGGCTGCCCTGCACATCCCAGAAAAAAGGTATGGGAAGGGTTTATGTTCTGTTATTAAAATACAGTGCAGTCAACAAATATTATGCAGTAAAAGCTTTATAACTATTTTATACAAGAAACAAAGATCAGCATAAAATAAATACTTGAGCCTCTATATATTTATATAGACACAGAAATAAATACTTGAATCTGTATTTAATATATATTATATATAACACAATATACATGATATATTTTCATATATTATTTATATATTTGCATCACTATATCTACACCCAGCTTCAAGTATTTACTTTCTATGTAACATATATGGAAATATAAATTTTTATATTACTATATATCTCTTTTATGTATATATCTGTTGTATATCTATATATCTCTACATCTGTAAGATATCTAAATGTGGGAAATAGATTTGTAGAGAATATATGTATATTCTCTAGATATATTATATACATATACATATATATAATAATTTAATACCCACAATCTAAAGTATATAATATAATAATCTAATTAATCTATATCTATAATATATAGATTATATATATATATTTATATAAATATACATATAAAATATGAAGTGATGCTAAAAGCATTATAACAGTCTAGAGGCACAAGCACTGAATTAATTTCAGACTGCCCTAATTAGTCAGCAGCTCTAATGAAGCCCAAGCATGCAGGTCCCAGAGTGGCCCAGCTCAGCATTCCATGGACAGGGGGCCATGGAATGACATCAGCACTCGGAATCCTGGCATCACTGACAGCACAGGGTGAGCTAATGAGTAATTAATTAGTGCCTCGGCTGATGGGGCTGCTCCCAGCAGAGGGCACTCGGGCCCCACATCCCAAAAACTGCTTGGGCACTGGAGAAGGGAGCTGGAGGTGGGAAAGGGGAGCTGGAGAGGGGGTTTGGGAAAGGGGAGCTGGGTTTGGGAAAGGGGAGCTGGGTTTGGGAAAGGGGAGCTGGAGAGGGGGTTTGGGAAAGGGGAGCTGGGTTTTGGGAAAGGGGAGCTGGGTTTTGGGAAAGGGGAGCTGGTGCCTGCTGCACTCAGGCTTAGCTCTAAATCACCATTTTAGTTCATTTTTAAGCTGTTGACTGCTCCTTGTGCAAAAGCTGATAAATACTGAACAGTTCTGTTCCAAGGGTTTCCTTCACTGCCAGGGGATTTGGGAGCTGGACAATTTTGGGATAATTTTGCCAGCCCTGTGCAGGTAAATGCTGCTCTCTGCAGCTCTCCCCCCTCCCTTGGGTGTGCCACAGTGGGAGACATTTGTGCCCTTCCTGGCAGCCAAATCCCTCCACCAAAGGCTCCTGTGTCTCCAGGCAATCCTCCAGACCCATGGAGAGGAAACATTTTGCTGCCTTTTCAGTGATTTAATCAGTTTTAGTCCCCTGTGCAGAGCCTGGGCTCCAGTCCTGCCCAGTCAGGTGTCCCAGGTTGGATTCTGCACCATGGGTAATCCTGAGCTAAGACCCAAACCCACAAATCTGATTTCAGCTTTAAAAATTAAAATTGAAGTGGATTATTTCAGAAAGCCCTTCCAAATGGGAATCTGAACAGAAATTACAGAAGGTAACAGTCATTATTACTCTCTGGAAAGTGATTTATCCTGTGTGGCAGTGATGCAGTTAAAGGCAAATAACAGATTACTCCTAATGGTTCTGTCAGGGGAACAGGGAACTGCTCAGCAGTCTGTTTTGTGGCACAAAAATGCCACAAAGATGACAAAGAGCTCTGGGATGGCTTCTCCTAAACAAACCTCTGCTCTGGGGCATTGCTGGAGGCCTGCTATTAGAACAGCACAGAGGTTATGGAGATATTTCAACTTCCAGCTGCACTTCTGCTGTCACTCCATTTCCCGCTGCCGTTAGTTCAGCTGTGGGGTGAACACTGAGTGTGAGCTGGCAGAGCAGCCGGGCACTGCCGGCTCCCTGTGCCCACCTGTGATTTTGCCGTTGGCCTCGGAGGGCGGCTGCCAGTTGACGATGATGGTGCGGGGCTTGCCCTCCTTGCTCACCACGGTCACGTCCTTGGGCGGCGACGTTGGCACTGCAACACAGAGCCAGGAGTCAGCAGGGGCTGCTCTGTCACACCAGGGCACAGCCAGCTCAGGGCCCGGATCTCCAGCTCATTTTGATGTGGTTATTCTATGTATTTGGGTTATTCTCGTTACTGTTATAAATCCCCCCTCACTGGCCAATGCCATCAGGGTCAGTGCCTCCCTCCCATATGGAGCTCCCCCTTTCCAGAGCATTTCTGGCACCAGATGTGAGCCATGACTGAGCATCATCAAAAATCTGCACAACTGGGGCCAGTGACTTCTCACCTGAATTCCTTCAGTCGTCAGAAAATCCCCCAAACTTGTGGAAGACACATTCTCTACAGGCAGGCATGTCTCTAGCTGTATAGGCTGAAGGGTCTCCCTGGTTCCAGGTTTATGGTGGGACTCAGACCCAGAAGTGCCCATTTGCCACTTAAATCCCAATCAGCAAAGTAAATCCACCAACAACTCAGAATTATACCAGCCTGGAATGCTTTGGGTGGGAATGGACCTCAAAGCCCACCCAGTGCCACCCCCTGCCATGGCAGGGACACCTCCCACTGTCCCAGGCTGCTCCCAGCTCTGTCCAGCCTGGCCTGGGCAGTGCCAGGGATCCAGGGGCAGCCCCAGCTGCTCTGGGGAACAACTTTGGGCAAACCTGCAATGGCTGGCTGAGCTCCTGAGGAATGATTTGGAATTTGGAAGGCACCTGCACCCAGAGGGTTTCAAATGCAGAAGGGTTTGCTGAACAAAACCTCTTTCCTTGGGTTGCCAGAGAGCAGCACTGAGGGAAAGAAAGGAGGGGAGAGTTTTCCTTCTCCCATCAGCCTCTCCTGCCAAAAATTCAGGACACAGCACAAATGGCTCCAGCAGAAAACTGAAATCCTTGCTGTGAGCTGGAGCCTCCAGAGGGCACTGAGCATCCCTGCAGTGCCACATCCTGAAATCCAGGAGGCTCCTGAGGGGGCAGCCCAGAGCAAAGCCACCTTGGCTGTTTAATACAATCACAGCATCACTGCATTTTCTGCATTTCCAGAAGTTGATGTAGGTGACCTATTAGAAATCCATCCATAAATCCTCGGGGATGGCCACCAATTATCCCTGTCATGAAGAGCTGCAAACCAGGGACAGCCAAAGCCCAGGAGTTATTGTAACTATTGCCCCAAATATTCTGTAAAAACAGGATTCAGAGGAAAGAAAAATAGAAAATCAGGAGTAGCCCACAGGAGATCAGGAACACACAGACAACACAGAGCCCAGAATTCCTTATTTTCCTGTCAGGAGCGAGTCCTACACAACTTCCCAGGAGTATCCCAAAACGAGCCACTCACTCAGGAATTTGGCCAGTATTATAAATCACAAGATCTGTTCTGAGAACATATATTTAGCCTTTATTTTTAATTTCTGTTTTAAATTGTCTCCTCAGTTCCCCAGCTTTTGGGTCATATTTGCAAATATTCCTTACAGTCACTTCAACCTGAGCTTTCCTCTTTAAGTGCACTGAGCCCTCCTGCACTGTGCCCTGGCTCAGGGGCTTTGTGGCAAATTCTCTTTTAAAAACCTTTCTTTGTGCAGCTTTTACAGTGCCTGCACTCCGAGCAGAGTTATGGCTGAGGACTGAACCTGTGTCAGCAGAAACACCAAACGGAGTGTTTAATGTGGGCTGGAAAGGAGCCCCAGCCCAGAGCTGGCCCCACACCGTGGAATTCCCACCCAAAACCACCACAATGTTTTCAAAAGCAGCTGAAGCTCACTGGGACTTCAGAGTAAGTTCAGAGAGTTCAGATTTTATCCTGGGTTTGCTTTTTCTTAAGCAGAAATGAAAGAATTTCTATTATAGACTATCTGGAAAATCTCACTAATTCTTTGCATGATTGATTTTTTGGCTGTATTTTCATTTAGAATGAGAACTCTGGGCTCATTTGGACTGTGGGCTTCTTGTCCTCCACAGCCCATCTAAAGAGAACCCTCCCCATAATAGGCAGTAAATTTAATTGCCCAAAGTTCATTTAACACTGCAGGGTAAGAAGAGCTAATGAGGGGCAGGTCAGGAAGAGGCCTGGCCCCCACAGTCACTCCCTGGGCCTGAGTTGTTCCTGGCAGCCTCAAACCCTCCTCTGTTCTGCACTGAACAGGAATTTAGAGCTCATTTGGATGTCTTAATGCCTACTGTGATTTTTCTGTCTTCATTTGCCTCATGCACCTTCTCACTCTGTAACAATTATCATCACATTTACGGCAAATTTTAATTATTATTTGCTGAAGTGTTTTCTTTGTATTTGCTGTTGAGGTGCTTTTTGTGAGACTTTCTTCTCTCCTGCCCATGAAGTGTGGTACATTATTCATGACTTCTCTGTAATTTGATGTAAATTCTCCTGCAATCATCCCTTGCAATTTTCAAGTATGTTGTTGTTTTTTAATCAGAATTTCTGACTGAACTATTCAGACCCCCCCACCACCAGCAAGTGTTAATCAGCAGAACCATTTCAGGCGGAGGTTTCTTTGGGAACACCCCAGCAGTACCTAATTCAAAGGTTGTCCCATGTGCTGTCATGCTCCAGGTGCTGGATCTCCTGCCCTTGGTCACCATCACCGAGAACTCGTAGAGGGTGTTTGGCTTCAGCCCTGTCACCAGGTAGCTCAGAGTGGTGGCATTTGCAGTCTGCAAGGGAAAGCAGGGTCAGCCCTCCCCAAAGCACCCCCTCACACAGCCCCAGCCCTTGTTCCCAGCATTTGCATAACCACACTCATTAATTAGGGCTGGTTCTTCTCTGGCGTGCAAATTCATTAATCAAATATCAACGTTTATCCTCCACTAGAAATGCTGCAATCAGCAGGAGCACTTAGCAGCAGTCAATTAGAAATGAAAAAAGACAATTCAAGGGCCAGGGCCCTCTTGTTCTGCAGTGGTTAAAGCCCTGTTTACCTGGGGGTTCGTTTACAGCATTTCATTAACTCTTCTGGCTGGGGAAAACAAAAAGCACAGCAAGGAGCAGTCCTGCTTGGAACCTGGAGCTGCCTCCCAGATCCCTGCTGGAATCTCCAGAACAACCTTAAATATAGTAAACAATCAACTACAGACACACTAGTGAGACTTGAAGAGAATGAAGCTTTACTGAAATGTAGATTCTTTTCAGAAAAAAATGGTTATTTAGGATCACACAAGGAAGATATTTAGGATCACACAAGGAAGTGGGTCAGAGTGAATTTTGTAATTCAGCATTTCTAAAGATCTGCTGTTTGTTATCAATGGCTTCAGCACCAACAGAACATACTGGAGGCCATGGAAAAGAGGGAAAGCTGTGTTTACAGATATGTATATCCCCACCTTGACCTGCAGTGCTGCAAACACAGAATTAAAGAGTTGTTGCAGGATCTGACAGGGCCATACAGCACCTGCCACAGCCACTGCCTCCAGAAACCACTGAGTGCAGCTCATTTATTGCCAAGGTAAAGGCACCTTTCCTGAAGGCTCCAGCAGTGACAAAGAAACCCTGAGATCTCCAATCTCTTCATTTCTTTTTTCTTCCAAGGGATAGAAGTTCAGGAGATGCTGGTCCAAGGGATGGCAGGGATTTGTGCACAGGGCTTTGCTGTCTGTGGCCAGACAACAAAGACTCGTAAAAGGAATTAAAATCAAACCCTCCATTGGCTTTAAACCTCTCCCTGGTGAGGCTCAGTGCAGTTTGGAGTGGGTGGGACTGTGGCTGAGGGGCACAGCTGGAAGGGGCACAGCTGGAAGGGGCACAGCTCCCTGGGGAATGCACACCTCACTGGGAGGGATGGAGTGACAAGTCCAAGGCAGGAATCTTTCCCTCCCATCTGGCATTCCCAGCTGCTTTACCCCAAAAAGCTCTTCCTCTCCAGGATGCTGGAATTCCCAGCAGTATTTAAGCACTCCAATATTTGTATTATTTGATGTGGCAGCTGGGCTCCTTTTACAGGTGGAAGTTCTGGTTTCCATCTCTGGCTTTGAATCTTGGGATCTTTTTGTTTCCCTGTGCATCCCACTGAGGGTAAATGACACACCACAATCCCCCTGGAGTGTCAGACCCCACAATTTAACAGCACTTCATTATTTTTAAAATCCCAGCCTATCCCACAGTGCCAAACCCTGCTCACCTGCTAGAAATAAACTCCATAAATATTACCCTGAACAATTTGTTTCTGTTTTATGCAGTCCTAAAAGATGCAATGTTTAATATTTTCATTGATTCCTGATGGATCCCAGGTAGCTGCAGGACAACCCCACACACCAACAAGGGGGCTTGGGGAAACTGCTCCATTGTTACAGTTTTATAAGTTGTGAGTTTTACAGTGCTTCACTGATAAGGTAAAAAATGGAGCTTTATTTCTCTCTTTATAAGGTGTTTTAAGCATAAACAGTGTAATTAAGAAATGATACTTAAATTATTTTTACTTTTAACTTAATAACTAACTACTTGTGTCTGGCAATGTGGACTTTTTATTTAATTACACAATACCACTCAAATCTACTTTTAATAACTAACTACTTGTGTTGGCAATGTGGACTTTTTATTTAATTACACAATACCACTCAAATTCATTAAGAAGAAGGTGAAGAAGAAGGACTAGCTTCTGTTCTAAAATTTTTATCTTGCTTTACACATAGTACTATATTCTAAAACTTTAAACTCTAAGTTTCCTGCTATGTGATATTAGACACTTCTGTTTAAACTGTCCACTGATAATTCTAGCTCTGTTCTTCAGTTCTGGAAGTTTTTTCTATGGCTTCAGGTTCAATGTAGTGTTCTTTTGGGGGTCAGTGTCTGGCAGCACAGAAAGTCTAAAATTCTCAGCAACCAGGGCTCCAATAACCCTGTTGGTGCAGAGGCAGCTCAAGCACAGGAGCTGCTCCCATCTGCTCCTGGGTTTCCAGGCTCACACTGGCACAGCCCTGCCCTGAGGACTGAGATCCCTGTTTTCCTCAGCTCCCTGCACAAACAAGGAGGAACCACGGAGAGCAGACAGCTCCTGCCCAGGAGCTTGGGACAGGGCAGGAACAGAACACCCCAGGGGACAGTCTCCACCCAGTTTAGGGATGAGGGAGAATGAAACCCCACCGGGCTGAGCAGACGCAGCTCTGGAGGCTGCAGAGGTGACACAGGAGCTCTGTCCCCAAGAATGGGGACACTGCAAAGCCTCTGATGCAGAGGGGCAGGACAAGCCCTGCTCTCACTGCAGTGAGGCTCTCAGCCTGACTGAGACCCAGCACTCCCTGCAAGGGCTCTGACCTCCCAAAAAACATCCAACAGGGCAGGAGAGCATTTCCAACAGAAACAAGGGGAGGGAAGCAGGATGTGGCTCTCCAGACACATGGGTTACATGTGATTGGAGCAAATACCTCAAACTTCTCTCCTTCAGGCAAATCCTTTCTACATTTTTCAGTAATTTTAAATTATATCCCATCATTCCATGTTGGTTTTGGTCACAGTAAAACTTGTTGCCCACTGACCACCAGCACTGGAACAGTAGGAATAGTAAATTTACTGTTTTATTCCATCTTCTATTTTATTTCATTCTTTTAAGCTATTAGCTAATGAAACTGCAGCTTTATTTGAACAACTCCTGAGACATGCTCTGCACATGACTCAGGAATGTGGCTCAGAAGTAACTTGCCTTTAGAGGAGGAATACACACATATTTACATCTTTTCATTTCAATAAAGAAAAGATCTGGATTATAACAAGCTGGCTCTGCAGGAGCATAAAGGGAGCTCCACTGGCTGGGTATTTTAACAACCAGTTCCTCTGAGTCTCATTACAAATGTGAAATTTGCAGTCAGCAGCTCTAAGCCCTCCAGGTAACTCTGAAAATTACTAAAAAAATCCAACCAACCACCAAACCAAACCCCAAATCCAGTCTCCAAATCCAAACACATGAAAATGGAGGAAGGCAAGGATATAATAAAGTTTTTGTTGTGTATTTTGAAGCCAGTCAGCTCCCAAAGGAAAAGTTCACTATTAGCTTTGTAGGAACTGGAAAGGCTCTAAAAGGAAACTCCAAACCATGGGGGTAAATCTGTTTTCCCTGCATGGCTCAGTGAGGGGCCCCAATCACACACCCCTTGCAACCTCAGTGCTCTCCAGAGGGGAGCCCACACCTCCCCCTCCCAGGGATCAGGGCAAGGGGAAGCTTCAACCATCACCATGTCCACAGAGCAGAGCTCTGGGAATTCCTGTTCCCTCCTTGGAGCAGCTCTGCCACAACACCCAGAGCTCCAGCTCCTTCCCACAGGAGACACCAAAGAACTGCTCCCACCAGACCCAGAGCAATCCTGGCTCCCCTGCCCCTCCAAGGAGCCCAGCAGAGCTCCCAGAGCTGTGCCTTGCCCTGGGAGTGGAGTTGGACCAATCCTGCCCCTCCAAGGAGCCCAGCAGAGCTCCCAGAGCTGTGCCTTGCCCTGGCAGGGCTGGGCAGCTGCCCAGGACTCAGTACCTTGTACTTGGTGTTGGCAGGGATGTTGGTTTTCCAGCGGACGGTGTAGAACCGCGCGTCCGTGATCTTCTGGTTCTTGGGCAGGGAGTTGTCTGCCCAAGTGATCCTGATGGTGTCATGGCTCAGGATGGAAGCCTGAACTCCCACCGGGGGCATCATGGGAGACGGATCTGGCACTGGAGTGTATGGAGCATTAATAACAAACAAATCAACCTCGGAAGTGTCTGGGCAATCCGTGGGGGAAAGGCCGTGGTTTAGAATTAAAAAGGGAGGAGGTGGCATTTTAATGTCAACCAAAACAAAAAAGGGGATGCAGGGAAGTGCAATGAGATGGAAGGTGAGGAATGGAGAGAAAGAGAGAAAAGCCAGAGTTAATAGGTGACATCAGACTGGGCAATAACATCACTCTTGCATTGTCCTCCCTCCTCCAGACAGTAAGACAACAAATCCCTGCTGGCATAGCTCTAATTAGTGCCCAGAGCAATCAGCCATGGCCTGGGAACCCCAAACACTCAGTCACTGGAACTTCATTTGCATGGAGTGTCCACTGAGTCCTCTCCCAGAAAGCAAAGAGCAGGACACAGAGCTGGAGCTCTGGATGGGCAGGTGCCACTTCCTGAACATTCAGGGACCTCCCAAAGGCACCTTCAAAGGAAGGTTCCAGTGAGAGAACAACTTTCAGTAACTGTGAAACTGCAATTCCAGCATCCTCTGGAGAATCTCCAAGCATTCCAGCTCATCAGGACTAACCCCAAGTGTTGCACCTCCCCCAAATTCCTGGGTGGTGCCAGCAGCCTGGGAGGGAGCCCAGCGAGCCATGCCATGGCAACAGCTCACCTGCACACCTCCTGCTTAAACCCTTTATGGATTACAAGGCCAAAATAAAAACTGCCCAGGTTTTGTTGAGTGTGAGTGACAACAGAGGGACACAAAGCAAACACAGGCATCATGTTCAAAAATCTCAGTGAAAAAGACCATAAACCCCAGCCCAGGGCCTTTAGAACTGCACCCACGTGGGCCGTGCTCAGTAAGGGAACATTTGGAGCAAGAACATCCATTAGTAGTTGTCAGGTGAGTTTGGAATGTACAAATGAGCCCAGTTTAGGTGGTTTATCAGAACGTGCAAGGCCAAGCGAGCAGGGATGAGCTGGCAGGCAGGAGCTGCCACCAGCCCCAGCCCACCCAGGGCAGGGCAGCACTCACCGGAGTGGGGCCGGGTCACAGCGCTCTCGTACAGGGGGATCCCTTCCCCCACGTTGTTGAAGGCTTTCAGGGTTATCACATAGTGGGAGCTGGGATCTGAAGGGGAAAAGAGATCAGCACAACCAATGAATCCTGGATTCTGCTTCTCCACACCTCCTCTGTTCCATATTTTAATTTTGAATTGGAATCTGTGGTTTGAACTGAGGAAGTCTCCACACAGACCTTCTGTGCATGGCCACAGAACCCCAGACTGGTTTGGGTGGAAGGGACCTTAAAGCCCATCTCATTCCACCCTCTGCCCGGGCAGGGACAGCACAGCTCAAGTCTGTAGTTACAGCAAATCTACCTTAAAGCACAGCCAAATCAGGAGTGAGAAAAACAATTTAGAAGAACATAATGACTCAAACCCCTGATTTTAGGGAATTCCCAATATTGCTGTTTCTCTCAGACTGTTTTACCTCCCACAGAGAGCTCTGTGGAGGGGTGAATCTTTATTTTCCTTTGAAAGGAGCCACCCGTGAACACTGGTGACATTTCAGTCCCTTTTCTCCCGCAGCTGCACACGGAGCACAGCGAGCTCCGGGAGTGCTGGGGGAGGCTGAGCTGGGGCACAGCTCCCCCTCCCTGCACTCACCCAGGTTCTCAATGGTGTAGTATCTCTGTTTGTAGTCCACCTTGATGGTCTGGGCGTGGGGGCTGCCGATGCCGTAGCCGATGGCGTAGCCCCTCACCACCACGTCCTGGTTCTCGGGCGGGGTCCAGCTCACCACGATGCTGGTGACCAGCGGGCGCACGTGCAGGGAGCTGGGCACCTCGGGCACGCGGCTCTCTGCAGGGACAGGGAGGCAGGCAAGGCTTCTCTCAAAGAGAGGCACTGACACAGACAGCAGGAAGGGCAAGCAAAGCACTTGTGTGTGCTGGAGTGAGCACAATGAAACTTTGGGGTGCAGCAGAGAGCACAGAGCTCCAAGAGCAGGATGTTAACGTTACATTCCAGTAGATTCACCCTTTAAAAGGCAGCACAGTTGTGCTGAAGCTTAGGGGTTGGGATGGTTTTTGTACCAGATCTGTTTAGGCAGATCTATGTTGTCCATGTCATCACCCAGTTTTATCCCATCCTTCCCCTCCACAAATTCATCTACTTGCAGTTCCATCATATTCCTTACTTGTGGGTATTACAGTAATTACACGGAAAAGAATTTTTCATCACTTTTCTGGTGATAAAGAAAAGTTCCTGAGCTGGTTGTAGCATTAAATAGGATATCCCACACCTGTAAGAGCTGCACTGCAAAGGGTTCTCCTCACTTGTCCTACAGTTGTCCCTGCCTAGATCCTTGGATTCCCATAATTCATACAACATAAGCAGGAACTACACAGAAAATACAGAGTCCACATCAAATGTTCAAACCCTTTCCCCAAAAGCAACACAAGTCTCACCCCATCCCACAGGGACAGGGAATGTGGATCCCTAACTCCAGAACACTTCCACAACGTGCCACTGTAAGCCCCTAATATTTCTCCTAAGAGCTTTTCCCCACTGTTGAGTGGAACCTAAAGGCAATCTCCCTCCTGTCCCTGGAGTGTCCCTAACTTTGGGTTCACTTCTCAGAAGTGAAATCCATCCTTTTGTCGGGTGCCGGGGATTAGGGATAATTCCCAGCAAAGGGAGCTCCCCACTCCAAATGGAATCAAGGACTTGTGCTTCCTGCAGGGATTTCTTTTTGATGAAATACGCTGCATTTCTCTACAAACATTTACTAAAGCTCCACAACAGGATTAGCTGGATCACAGCACAGGCCTGGCCCCCAGCCCGGGGAGCTCTGGGCTGCTGCTCCCAACTATTAAACACAGCAAAGCTCCAAGGGCAGCACCAGAGGTGACATTTCCACTGCACTGGGGACAAACTCTCTACAACTGTTCAACACCTCCTGCTCTGCACTCAGGGGGAACCCGCTCTGACTCCAGAGTGGAATTGTAACACTCCTGCTCCCCTTTACATCCATGGGACTCTGCTGGGAATTCTTTTCTATTTCAACTCAAAAAGCAGCTGTGGAATAAAAAGAAATGATGCCTCATGTGTCTGTTGAACCTAAGAAATGCAAGATGAGCTGCAAATGTATTTGCATGGTGTTAAAATAATTCACACAAGGTTCCTAAAGAAAGAAACCCAAGAAATGCAGTGTGCACACACAGATCTCACAGGTGTATGCAGGGTTATATGAATATTATGCAGAGTTATACGAATATCATGTTATGTTGTCTTAAATGTCAATTTTTATTACTTTATTCAATGGAAAGAATGTGAAGGAAGTCAGATTTCCAGCAACATTCAGAGGTGAAAAAATGTAAATGACAAAGCCAACAGAGAAGGAAAAGGTTATTTTTATTCTTCCTCCTTCTGCCCTGTTTAAATTTAATCCTGGTGCTGTCCTCTGGCAAATGTTGTTAACTCCAGCTCAGGGACACTTCCACTGCCCTGTGAGGTGCTCATGTACAGAGCTCTGCCCCACTGTGGCAGCTCCAAGGGCCAACAGACACACGGATCAAGGAATTCCCAGTCCCCACCTCCCTGACCTGCTCTGTCCACACTGGAGAATGAGCAGCAGCAGGACCAGGACTAAGCTGAGCATCAGCTTTGCACAGAGAGAGGTGGGAGAAGGGTTTCCAGGCTTCCTAAGCTGGCTGCTGAAGGATCCTCCAGCAGCAGGGAGCAAATCTGGACTCATTTCCATTTTTGCACCTCCCAGCTGCCAGGATGGCTGAGCCTGCTCACAAAAATCCATGAGCAGACCCTCTGTTGAGGAGAACCCTTTACAGCACATGCAAAGAGCTTTGAAATATCCCATTTAATGCTTCAACAAGCTCAGGAACCTTTCTGCCATCATCAGAATTTTCAATGTAATTATTCTAATACCCACAATTCCAATATAATTTATATTTAGTACATAGGACAGAATTTCTGATGGGAGATGTGGTGCAGAAAATACAGAAAATGTAATTCATCTCCCTTTTCTTCTGTGCAAAATAAGTTACCATGGGTCAAAGAAAGCACAGCACCAACATGGGGGTAACACTGCAAAGGGCTGTGGCTGAGAATGTTTTCAATTATTATTTTCTATGGTTTTGTTTGAGGGTTTTAGGATGAGGGAAGAGATGAGAATCTTGATTCTATGGTTCAGAAGGCTGATTTATTATATTATGAATTATATTAAAATGTTATACTAGAGCTATACTAAAAAGAATGGAGAGAAAAGGATCTATCAGAAAGTTGGAAAGGAATAGAAAGGCATGATAGCAAAAGCTCATCATTCTCAGAGTCTGACATAGCTGGATTTTTGATGGGTTATTAAGTAGAAACAACTTACATGGGCCCATCAGATGTACCTGCTGGTAAACAATGTCTAGACTACATTCCACAGCCATCAGATAGTTATGGTTTACAATTATTTTCTGAGGCTTCTCAGCTAGAATAGGAGAAAAATCCTAGCAAAGGATTTTCATAAAAATATCATAGTAACATCTTCCCTACTGTGACATCTCATTGTCACTAGAAATGGATATTCCTCAGCAGAGAGCACTTGGTGCCAACATTCAGCACTAGCAAGTGTAGAAGCACTTCCATTCCAAGCCACCTCATTGACTTGGCAAGAATTTTCTGTTAAAACAGGAATTGATGTCAATTCCAAATAAACCCCACTGTGCACCCAGAAGAGCAGTGGAAACAGAGGTGTGCTGCTCAGGGAGGCAGCAGTGGCAGTGCAGCGGGTGTCCCCAGCTGGCTGTCCCAGCCGGCTCTCACCGTCCAGGTCGCTCTCGAAGGTCTCTGCTGACACCCACTCGGTGGCAGGGCCCGTGCCGTTGATGGTCATGGCGGCCACGCGGAAGCTGTACTCCGTGCCTCGCTCCAGCCCTGGGGACAGGAACAGCACTGAGCACCGGGACAGGGGACAGGAACAGCACTGAGCACCGGGACAGGAACAGCACTGAGCACCAGGGCAGGGGACAGGAACAGCACTGAGCACTGGGACAGGAACAGCACTGAGCACCGGGACAGGGGACAGGAACAACACTGAGCACCGGGACAGGAACAGCACTGAGCACCAGGGCAGGGGACAATCCCCACTGAGCCACCAGGACAGGGGACAATCCCCACTGAGCCACCAGGACAGGGGACAGGAACGCTACTGAGCACCAGGGCAGGAACACCACTGAGCCACCAGGACAGGGGACAATCCCCACAGAGCACCAGGACAGGAATCCCCACTGAGCCACCAGGACAGGGGACAGGAACGCTACTGAGCACCAGGGCAGGAACACCACTGAGCCACCAGGACAGCAATCCCACTGAGCCACCAGGGCAGGGAACAGGAATCCCAAAGAGCCACCAGGACAGGAATCCCACTGAGCCTCCAGGACAGGAATCCCCAGAGAGTCACCAGGACAGGGGACAATCCCCACTGAGCCACCAGGACAGGGGCCATTCCCACAGATCCATCAGGACAGGGGATATTCCCACAGAGTCATCAGAACAGGGGACAATCCCACAGAGTCATCAGGACAGCAATCCCCACTGAGCCATCAGGTCAGCAATTCCCACAGATCCTACAGATCCCAGAGCTCCATCAGCCTCGCAATTCCCACAGATCCATCAGCCCAGCAATTCCCACTGCTCCACCACCTTAGCAATTCCTACAGATCCCAGTTAAATCCCAGGAACCATGGATAACCCAGCCTTCCACTCCCACTGTCCTCACAGCATCAGCTGGAAGGGACGGCAAGGGCCTGTTGGCAGCCAGGCTTTAACTTAGGGCTCTTAATTAGTTTAATTAATTAGTTTTAAGAACAGGAACACTGCCACCATCACCAAACCTGGGGGTGGCACAGAGGCAGCAGGTGAGCAAACTCACACCTGTTTAGTGCATGTAAGAGTCTGTACTAAAAAATCAGAGCACTCAAGATTTGATACACTGAACCTCTCCAGCAGGTTTTGCTGCTGGCAGAAATGCACTGGAATTACAGGAATATCTCAATTCTGTGAGAAAACTGAGACTAGCTAAGTCACAGCTGGAGTTTCTGAGAAAAAAAATCAGAGTATCTTGTTAGAAACTCTTCCAGAATCTCCCAGTTTCTTCTCTTTTGACCAAGTATTCATTTACAGAGATTTTAAAGAGGAACACAAGGTAGTGTTGCTGCTGCTCTCATGCTTGTTCTGCTGAACAGAACTGCAGCTCTGCCAGCAACACCTGACTGACACTAAGTGATGCACTAGACTGGGTTTTTAAGTACACAAAAGGATGACAGGCATTCCCTCTAGAATATTCCACGGATGCCTGAGGTCAGCCATTCCCAGGGCTCAGAGCTGGGCCCAGGTGCCTGTGCCAACCCTGCCCAGCCCCTGCTCCTCTGCCCTCCTTTTCCACACCTTCATCTCTGGCATTTGGGCACACAGTGAGCCCAGCCACCTTCTCCAGGCCTTTTCTAAACATTTTATAAGGAATCATCCAGTCCCTTAGCAAATCCACGGCCAAATCAGGGCTAGGAATCAGGTCACCAGACCCCAGGCTCCACCTGCAGCCCACAGGACCCCAAAGCTCCTTTGGGAGCTGCTTCTGTTTGTCTTCCAAGGCAGGAACCCCATGGGATCCCGTCCCTGAGCCCCACAGACACAGCCAGGCACCCTGGGGAGGACAGGAATGGACAGGAAACCACAAGAACACAATGGGCTCCTGTCCCTGAGCCCCCAAACACAGCCAGGGACCCCAGGGAGGATAGGGCCCCACAGGAACCCAATGGGATCCTGTCCCTGAGCCCCACAGACACAGCCAGGGACACTGGGAAGGACAGGAACCCACAGTAACCCAGTGGAATCCTGTCCCTGAGTCCCCTAAGCACAGCCAGGAACCCACAGGAATGCAATGGGATCCTGTCCCTGAGCCCCCCAAACACAGCCAGGGAAGACAGGGCCCCACAGGAAACTACTGGAATCCTGACTCTGAGCCCTCCAAACACAGCCAGGGAGGACAGAGACCCACAGGAACCCAATGGCATCCTCTCCCTGAGCCCCCCAAACACAGACAGGGACCCCAGAGAGAACAAGACCCCACAGAAACCTACTGAAATCCTATCCCTGAGCCCCCTAAACACAGCCAGGGACACTGGGGAGGACAGGAACTCAATGGGATCCTGTCCCTGAGCCCCCTAAACACAGCCAGAGAGGACAGGACCCTGTAGAAACTCAACAGGACCCTGTTCCTGAGCCCCCTAAGCACAGCCAGGGAGGACAGGACCTCATAGGAACCCAAAGGGATCCTGTTCCTGAGCCCACTAAACACAGCCAGGCACCCTGGGGAGGACAGGAACGCAATGGGATCCTGTCCCTGAGCCCCCCAAACACAGACAGGGACACTGAGGAGGACAGGAACCCACAGTACCCCAACGTAATCCTGTCCTTGAGCCCCCTAAGCACAGCCAGGGAGGACAGGACCCTGTAGGAACTCGACGGGATCCTGTTCCTGAGCCCCCTAAGCACAGTCAGGCACCCTGGGGAGGACAGGAACCCACAGGAATGTAATGGGATCCTGTCCCTGAGCCCCACAAACACAGACAGGGAAGACAGGACCCCACAGAAACCCAACGGGATCCTGTCCCTGAGCCCCCTAAGCACAGTCAGGCACCCTGGGGAAGACAGGGCCCCACAGGAACCCAATGGGATTCTCTCCCTGAGTCTCCCAAACACAGCCAGGGAAGACAGGACCCCACAGGAACCCAACGGGATCCTGTCCCCGAGCCCCCCAACACAGCCAGGGAGGACAGGACCCCACAGAAACCCATGGGATCCTGTCCCTGAGCCTACTAAACACAGCCAGGGACCCTGGGGAGGACAGGAACCCAATGGCATCCTCTCCCTGAGCCCCCCAAACACAGGGAGGACATGACACCACAGGAATCCAGTGGGATCTTGTCCCTGAGCCCCCTAAGCACAGCCAGGGAGGACAGAAGCCCACAGGAACCCGTGGAATCCTGTCCCTGAGCCCCCCAAACACAGCCAGGGACCCCAGGGACAACAGGGCCCCACAGGAACCCAACGGGATCCTGTCCCCGAGCCCCCAAACAGCCAGGGAGGACAGGACCCTGTAGGAACCCACGGGCTCCTGTCCCTGAGCCCCCAAACAGCCAGGGAGGACAGGACCCTGTAGGAACCCACGGGCTCCTGTCCCTGAGCCCCCAGAGGCAGCTGGGGAGGGGGGTGCTGCTCACCTTCGATGAGCTGGGAGAGCTGGGTGCCCCCCACGCTCTCGGTGACGTCGCTCTTGCGCGACACTTTGCGGTAGCGGATTTTGTAGCCCGTGATTTGCCCGCTCTGGGTCCCGGCAGGAGGGGGCTGCCACTGCAGCAGGATGCTCTGGGAAAGGCAGCACAGCAAGGGATTGGGGAAAAAGTCTTTAGGAAAGCTTTAAAAAAGAAACTCCACATGCAATTCCAAAGGCACAATGGCCAAATATTTCATTTTGTCAAGGGCCCAAGGCACTCCAGAAGTGTGACTGTGTGTGCCCACACTGCAAGCAGCAGTGAGCAGGGATTCCAGCTCTGATCCTTCCAGCCTCAATAAATCCCTCCATCATTAGCACTGTCACTGCATCCCACCATGGCCAGCCCACAGCTGGAATGCAGTTTCTCCAAGCCCCACAATCAGATATTCTACATAGAGACATTCAGAAATATATTCTCCATTCAGATATTCTCCATAAAGAGATTCAGAAATATATTCTCCATTCAGATATTCCCCATAAAGAGATTCAGAAATATATTCTCCATTCAGATATTCTCCATAAAGAGCTCAAAAGCTGCATGGGAAGAAAAAAAGAACCAAAGCAGCTCCACAAATGTGGCAAATCTAAGACCCCCCCCCCAGCCTTTTATTTACCCACTGGCAGCAGGAAATGCTCCAAGCTTACCTTGGAATTCCGGACCTCCAGCGTTAGGTTCTGTGGTGGAGCACTGGGGACTGGAAACATCAAAGGAATTACAACCCCAAAACTTTCAAATATTGCATTTCCACACCCAACTACTCTCTGCTCTCATTTGCTATGGAAGTACAAACCACTCTGGTTTAAGCAGCAGATAAAGGAACTACCAATCCTCCCACAGGTACTTTCTGACACAGTGAATGGCTAAGGAGGGTTCTGCATTTTCATCCTGAAGAAATAACTCTACAGTGAATAGCTAAGGAGCGTTCTGCATTTTCATCCTGAAGAAATGACTCTCTATTCAGGTCTTTATTTGCACACCTATCTAAATCAAATGTGGTTTATATTTAAAAGCATTTCTCAAACTCTCAGAGAAAGTATATTCCATCCAGCTCTTTCCCAAGGCAAATCTTTACTGAACACACTGCTTGATCAGGGGAACCCATATTTAAATTCCTGGCCTGGATTTTGTTATCCTGATTTCTGTAACAGGAAACCTCTGAGGGCCCTGTGACAGTGAGGAGGTGAAGAGCATCTCAGACACTGGGGCTGCCTTTGAACTCCCACTCTTTGCTTGTTCTTTACTCACTGTCCATGGCAGTGAAATCCAGGCAAAAAGGGAGTGCAAGAAAAACCCTGTGAGCAGGGAATTCCTTGTGGCTCCACAGCAAACATTGCCCCCCTCAGCTGGCAGAGCTGAGGCTTCCCTGGCAGGAAGGGGAGGCTCCAGGGAAGCACAAGGATGAGCAAGGAGCACAGGGATAAAGAGGGATGAGGGCTGCTCCAGCCTGCAGAATTCATCTTCCAAATAACTCAGCCCAGCCACAGTAACATCCCAGGGAACCCCCCTGGGCATGAAGTGCAAGAAGAGTTTGTAAAGGATGGGTGAAACCTCCCTCACCCACCAGCCCATGGCAGAAATGGAGAGGAGCAGGATTTGCCTGCCCTTGCCAGCCCAGCTGAGCCTGAAATCAGCACAGCTGAGGATGGAGAGCTGGGGGCCTGAGGAGCAGCACAGGGGAGTGGAGAGGACACAAAGCCAAGCTTCCCTTGCTCCTCCAGTGCCACCCCTGCCATGGGCAGGGACACCTTCTGCTACCCCAGGCTGCTCCAAGGCCCATCCAGCCTGGCCTGGGGCACTGCCAGGGATCCAGGGGCAGCCCCAGCTGCTCTGAAAGGCATCTCCTGGAGGGGACAGCACGTGGACACAGCCTGGCAGGAGCAGCAGGACATGCTGATGGCTCAGAGACTGTGAGGGAAGGGCCTCCATGAGGCTCTGAGGCTCAGAGTCCACTCCCAGCTGTAATCCCTGATCAGGAATTCCAGGAGAGGAGAAGCAATCCTCAGGAGCAGCACATAAACCTGGGTTCAAATGGTAATACCTGCAGAGTTATCCCTGCAACAAGGCTCTGGAGCAGATTAGGAGCAAAAACCTACATAAAAATGCAGATGCTTTGTTAAATCAGGGCTAAAGGAAGCTTAGAGAGAAATCCCTTCAGGGGACATGGAGATTGCTCCTGGACACTACAACAGGAAAACATGGGAGGAAAATGTGCATCATTTTGGAAAGATTTGAGAGCTTGCCAGGGTTATGAGACTGTAAGAAGCAAGATGACATCCTCCAGAGAGCTTTAGAAAGTAAGACCTATAGGTTAAGTGCAAAAACTGAAGGTGGAGAAGAAAGAAATCCAGGAAAACTTTTAAATGACATTGCAACTAATAATAAATTCTTCTTCAAACAACCAAGGAGCTGGCAGCCCTTTAGGGAAACCAGTGAGCCAATGGTCAGGTAGGGCAGAAAAAGACAAAGGTAAGGCCACCCCAGTCTCTCTTTGCATGGGTAGTGAGGAGAAGGGAAAGGAGAGGTTTCCTTGACACCTCCAAAGGATGCCCATGGTCTCTCCAACTGCAGTGCCAGTGGAAGGGATTATGGAGGAGTCAGACCCAGGGAGCAGCAGGCTCTTGCCAGGGCCATGTGTTATCCATCCAGGAATCCTCAAGGAACTGGGCAATGAAACAGCTGCAAGACTTCTGTAACCTCTCCCAGTTTATCTTGGTACCAGAGGTAGCAAAGTGGTGCCAGCACTAAAATGGGACCACTCAAACTGCACCTGCTGGGTCAGAAATTTCCACCAAGTCAACCAAAGTAAGAAAACAGCACGAAACTGAGAAAGCAGGAGCTAGAATAGGAGGAGAATAGGGATTTCTCTGTCTTTCAAGGGAAATCCCTTCACTTTTAAGCAATGAGGGGATGGGAGGGAAGTGCTCATTGAAAGAAAGGCCAGAGCAAGAAGAAGGGGGGAGATGAGCTGGGAGATCCCAGGGTGTGATCCTGTGGTGAAGAACTGCACAAAGACCTCAGGCTGATTCCTCCTGGTGCTCAGAAAAGCCCAAAAAGCTCCTCAAATGCAAGTAATGCCTCACTGACACCTTTGTGTAGTCCCCTCTACCTGAGTTTTTAAAACAAAGGAGGAAAGGAACCAGGAGAAAAGTTCAGAAAAGGGCACTAAAGGTTGAATCAGCTTCCACAGGAGAAATGGGCAACCACTCCTGTGTCTTTGGAATCTGGAAAATGGATGAACCAGGGAAACCATGGCAAAGGTCCACAGAATGAGGAGTGGGACAGAGGAATAATCAGTAGATATTGAGTATTCTCTCCTTCAGGAGCACAGCCCCAGGCAACAAGGGACCCCAACACAGAGCAGGGGCACAACAGACAGAAAGGGGAGATTTTTCAGAGGAAATTTATCTGTGGAACCTTTGCCCACTTGATGTTGTGGATAAAAGCTGGTGTGGGTTCAAGAAGATGCTGACAGAGTCCCATGGAAGAGGAAATGAATTAGCAAATACCCAGAAACCACTGCCAAGTCAGGAAGTGTCCCAGAAACAAACCTGGACCCAGAGAGAGCTTGGGACAATATTCCTCTCTGCTCCTGGTCACTCCTGGGAGAGGATTCCAGGCTCTGCTCCCTTTCCCTCTGAGTGCTCTTCTGTATAAACGTCTCTCTAACAAATACAAGTTATCACTAACTCTGATCACTCTGCAGTTGCTCATGTATCTCTCTTTGCTCACATCACCTCTTTATCTGCCTTATAAAAAATACTGACCTCACATCTTGCTCTCACCACTCTGTGCAATGCATTTAACAATATCTGTGCTGCAGTGCAAACACAGGAACACAATTAAAATAAAACCACTCCAAAACCAAGAGTCTCTCCATACGTGAGAGAACCTAGAAAACAATTTGGAGTTGGTGTCTTCAGTGTATTTTTTTTTTTCTGTCCATGCTCAATGTAGGCTCAATAACCCATGAAATAAATGGCTGATGCTGGAATGAAGGACACCATTGTTCTGGAATCACAATCCCAGACCCTTCTGCAGGTGTAGCAATTTTCCTTCACCCAATTCTGGAAGGCCCCCGGGGGGATTTTGACCATGAACACCCACATGCAACAATGAACAAACCCCATAAAAGCCTGGTTAAAGATTCACTTGTCGGAAATTACCAGATAATGTAGCCACATTTCTCTTCACAGAGAAAAGCAAGGCACAACTTCCCAAGAATACTTTTGGGATTCACATTCTCTGAACCTCAGAGAAAGAAAAAACAATTCTTATCTCATTTACTGCTCCTGTGTTGTTCACAAGTGGAAGGCATTGTGGAAGATTGTTTACCTGAAGGGAACTGACAATTGGATTCTGGTGTGAGGGCTTTGATTCATTGGCCAGTTGAATCCAGGTGTGTGTTGGGACTGTCACTGACAGTCACGAGATGCTTGGCAGATTCAGTTTAGATATAATGTAATATCATGTAATATAGTATTGAATAACAGAGTATAATAAAATAAATAATTAGCCTTCTGATAAGATGAAGTCCTCATCATTTCTCCCGGATGTCAGGCAAAAACATCAGTGGTAATTGCTGGGAAGAGCCCAAGGAGCAGAGGAGTGGAGCAGCCTTACCGTCGGACAGCGTGCGCACCACGACGTCGTGGGTGGAGACGCCGGGGCCGTGCTTGTTGTAGGCGACCACGCGGAAGCTGTACTCGGTGAACTTCTTCAGCCCTGTCACCGTGTGCCACAGCCCCGCCACGTCCACGTCCTGCCCCAACAACACCCCAGCAGCTCGGTCAGCTCTGCTGATGCCTCAGCTTTTAGCTTTGCTGTTTTTCAGGTTTAGGGTGTGGGTCTGGGATTCACATTAGGGGATGGGGAGCTCTCGTCACAGAGCAGGGAGACAAAACAATTCCTGCTCTAGCTGGGGACCAAGGACAAATATCCAGATCTCAGACCCAAGAGCACAAACAATGTGGACCAGAGAGAAAACAAAAATGATGGGACTTCATACTTCATGGGCTGGAGCTGTAATTGGACAATTAGCTCCAATATGTAAATGGACCAAAACTTATAAAAGTGTGAGACCCTGTGACTGGTTGTCCATTTTTTTGTGGCCATTTTGGGTTGTGCTGCCCAAGGTGGGTCTATTGAGGATATCCTTTTAATAAATCCCTACTTCATGCTTTAGCTCAGTCTAGTCTCTGTTCCAGGTGAGCCTTCACAAGGTGGATCTATTGAGGATATCCTTGTAATAAATCCCTACTTCATGCTTTAGCTCAGTCTAGTCTCTGTTCCAGGTGAGCCTTCACAAGGTGGATCTATTGAGGATATCCTTGTAATAAATCCCTACTTCATGCTTTAGCTCAGTCTAGTCTCTGTTCCAGGTGAGCCTTCACAAGGCATCACTGCAGTGCCATCAGCCACAGAGTTCCTGCACAACCCACAGCAGGAGCAAGTCCTGTGTGTCACCTTCAGGCACAGCCAGGACCTGGGAGGATGCCAGGATGCCAGCTCTGAGTTTCCTGGAGAAAATTCTCCCTGTCCTATTTAAATCCTAACATGGACACTGGTCCTGGACACAAAAAGGGACCTGGAAATGCTCAAAACCATCAGAATATATATCACTATAATAGTGAGATATATATATATATATAAAAATAGATATAGTGGGATGTAGAAGCACAAAAGGCAACAGCCCTATTTAAAAACAGATATAAAAATATTTAAAAGCTAAGAAAATATTCTTCCCTTTGCTTTTTAAAGCTGGAATGATACTGATATACAATCAGATGGGAATGTGGCTGGGTGACTGGGATTAATCCTCATTATTCTCAGGTGGCAGCCCATACTTCTACAGAGCACACCAAATGCTTCATCAGAATACTAAGAAAATTAAATTAATTGGATGGTCTGCAATATCAAAGTATCAATCACTGGGTCCAAGAATTCAAAAAAGGTTAGATCAGGGATCATGCCAAATATCAGTATTTAGCCTGAACTGCTAAAACCCAGCCCATAACTGTGCAAACATCTTTAATACCATCTGCACTAGAACAGCTCAGTAATGACATGGCTGCTCTCTGCCCTCTCCTCTCGTGGTGTGATGGAATTCCTCAAAAGCTACTTGATGTTAACAAATACCAAATCAGGGCATCCCCAATAAAATGGGTTTCATTCCCAGCCCAGACACAAACACTTCATGTTGGAAATCTGATTTTAAGTAACCCCACACCTGAGGCTAAAGCATTCAGTCTGTCAGCAAAGCAGACCCTCCCAGGTGTGTGCAGCCCTTCGGGGCAGTCTGAGGGGTGCAGCAGGCCCTGTACCTGCTCGGTGTGCTGTCCCTTCTCCATGTAGTAGAGTTTGTAGTTCTGGATGTCGCCGTTGCCCGAGAGCGGCGTCTCCCAGGTGACAGTGACGCTGGTGGGGGAGCTGGAGAAGGCGCGGATGTTGGGAGCGGGGCCGGGCAGCTGGACTGCAACACAAGGGGGGGCACTCAGTCCTGAGCCCGGGGTGCCCAGCCTGGCCAGCACCCCAGGAAAAGGGGGGTGTCCCACTGTGACATTCCACATGGATCCACTGCAGGCTGGAAGGTGGGACCAAATTTCCAAAGGAGATCCTGCTCCCTTCCATCTAGAATGACCCTACCAAGTGACTTGGCATTTGCCTGAAGTCTTCTCTTTTTCATTTAATGACCATTAACTGAAAAAGAGAAAACTTCAGGCAAATGCCAAGTAATAGCAAAAAGTATTCCTGTTAGAACAGTTTAGAGAATTTAGCAAGGAATGTCCCATCAGTTCTTAATGGTGACAATAAATCCCACAATCCCACCGACATGCAAAATCTTTGGAAACTGTGGTCCACAGGTACAACTTTAAAAAAGCATCAAATTCTGGGGAAGGTTGTGAATGGGGAGAACAAAACATAAAATCAGTATCAATGCCAAAGTGAGGCAAACTCCAGGAGCATCCTGGCTCACCCTCGGGCTGCGTTGCCACCTTGAGCGGTGCCGAGCTCTCGCCGGGGCCGTGCCTGTTCTGGGCCACAACCCGGAACACATAAACTGTCTCTGGCATCAGGTTCTGGATCATCACCTGCGTCTCTCCAGGACGACTCGTGTTCTCCACACGTTCCCTTTGGGAAACAAAAGGGTTGGGCACAGACAGCACCAGTGATTAGTAAATGAGGAGTAGCTGCTCCCATCTGAACATAGCCGGTGTGCAAATGGCGTGGGATTTGCACTGTGCTCCCTGCACAACACCACAAGCGTGTGCCAGAAGTGCTGCTGACAAACTGCTCCCAATTCTGCAACTTCCCTTTGCACAAAACCGAATGCACTGAAGGAACAGAATAAATTACACTTGACACCCACAAACTCGGAGTGGTTTCTTTGTTATTCCTGTGACAGCAAGTGATAATTCCCAGTGACAGTTTATCCTACAGCTCAGGAGCCAGCACAGAAACTATTTTAGCAGTCTGGCGAGATTTAGGGCATTCCTGTTAATATTGTGGGGCTGCTTTTGGGGGATTTTTCAAAGGAGCTGTATGAACATGCTCTTCTACCTCCAGCCTTGCCTCAGCTCCTTGCTGGTGTCTGCATTTGTGTGGAACACCCAGGGCACAGCCATGGCACTGGCACTGCTTCCACACAGAGTGGAGGTGAAGTGAAAATTCTGACTCCAGCAACTCCTGGAGGCAGGTGCAGGGCAGCAGAGCCCACAGAGGAACACCCCTGGCATGGGAAGGGGCACGTCAGGCCAGCACGCTGAGCTGGAAGCCCTAGCCCAGCTGGCAGCACACAGGTCATGCGTGGGGCACCTGGAGGGGCACTGCTGCTGCTCAGTGGCCCCCAGCCAGCCCTGGCACCGGAACACGACGTTCCCCCTGCACAACGAGGCCTCTGCCAAACACCAGCCAGGAAACTCCAGCTGCTCTTATCAGGGATTGAGGGGGACATTAGGAGATCAATCATTAAACCAAGGGCAGCCTTTACTTCAAGGCACTGCCCTGCACCTGAGCTGCTCGGGGCTGTGTGTGGGCAATGCCATCCATCGTGCCCTGGGAAGGAGCTCCCTGGCAATGCCAAGAACTCCAAAAGGAGCAATCTGAACTTCCCTCTGAGCACATGCAGGGGGCTGTGCCTGCTCGGAGCAGCATGCAGCCCCTCTGGGCTGCCAGGCTCCCCCAGGACAGGGATGGGCAGGGACAGGGCAGCCTCAGCCCCAGTGACACTTCTTAAAGCATTTCTGACATGGGAACTCCAGCAGAACCATCCCAGGCCCCCCTTCCTCCCCTCCAGCCACTCTGCTTCAGTTTCTATCAGGGAAACAGGATTCCAAAACTCCCATTTTTAATATTTTTTTTTTTACATCCACTGGTGTGGTTGATTTAGCAGAACCTGGCTGAAAACATTCTGAAATCCCTGTTGGTTTCTGCACTATTAAACTGTATCTATAGAGGGGAACAATGCACTCTCTGTAACTAAATATCTATTTACATCCATTTTCTAGAATGTTCCCCTTCATGAGCTCAGCTAAAATGGCACTGCATAAACAGCTTCATTTATTTCAGCTTTTTATTAATTTTCATTGCTAATTTTTCCACTTTGAGCACAACATTTTCATGAAAACATGTTTCCAAGTGGAGCTTCCTTTAAGGCGTGCTGTAGCTACAAGGATGGGATGTGAGAGCCCAGCCTAGGTGCCAATGGATTCACAGCTGTGAGGTACATCCAGCTCCCATTAACATGCAAAATATAGCATTTTCTGTCTCAAGTGCAAGTGCACTCCCTGATTTGATCGAAGAAAAAATGGTAATCAGCAAACCAAGGTTATTGTTTAAAATTAGAAAAAAAAAATATTTTACTAGAAAGACAACATCTACCAAAAATAAATAGACATGTCACAGTATTGCAAATTTTCAGTAATAACCAGGGATGTGGCTTCACAACAGCTTGGTAAAAAGAGGGAGAGATTAATCTAATTAAGTGCTGAGTGAATCCTTCCTTTATGGCTGTTCCTGGGGAGCCTGGAGCACCTTCTCCAACGTGCTCAGGTTGGGATAACAGGCACCAAGCAGATGGGCCCAGGAATGCCTGCAGTACCCTGCAGATCCTCACAACTGTTCCATGGCTCCTCTCTAATCCCAGTTCAGGAGCTCTGGGAACTCCAGCCCAGGCTCACAGGAACTCTGAAGCACCCAAAGAGCCTTCAGTGCAAGCCCAGGAGTGTGGCTGGAAATGCCAAGGTTAAAGCTGCACTTACATCTAAAAAAGCAACCTTGGGGAGCTGTTAGGCAGTGGATGTTGTGTGTGCCAGCTGTGGGGCTGGCAGGGAGCTCCAGAGGCATTCTGAGTGTGATTACACACAATTAAACTCCATTTGCTGTGTGTGAAGCACACCACAGTTAACTGTGAATTCAGCAGTGTTTCAACATCCCACATGTGTAATTTACTACCTCAGACCAGCAATGTGCCATTTTTATTCTTTTAATGTGCCATTATTTCTTTTTTTTTCTGTCTAAATCCTCAAGTCTGGGGTTCTTCTGCCTGAGTGCTTATCTAAAGCTCCCCAGAATTAAACCTCCCTGCAGCACTTTTGTATTTTCACTCCCTTTCCAGGGGAATTGCCTTGAGTGTGAAGTAAATAAATACCTGCCATGGGGATGAAATAACCCTGCAGCTGTGTGAGACAGTAACTTCCATCTGATCAGACTCCCCCAGGTCCCAGGGGTGTGACAGGGGACACCCCCTCATCCCCACCTCCAGGGGAGCCTCGTGCTGTCACCAGGCCAGGGTGGGACAAGCCATGGCTGGTGACACTGGGCAGCCCCTGAAGCAGAAATGTCCCTCCATTGCTGCCTCCTCACTTGGCAGTGCTCCCCTTGGAATCACAGAACAGGCTGGGCTGGAACAGAAATGAAAAGTGATCCAGTGCCACCCCTGCCATGGCTGGGACACCTCCCACTGTCCCAGGCTCCTCCAAGCTCCATCCAGCCTGGCCTTGGGCACAAACAGGGATCCAGGGTCAGCCACAGCTCCCCTGGGCACCCTGTGCCAGGGCCTCACAGGGAACAATTCCTCCCCCAGTATTCCATCCATCCCTGCCCCCTGGCAGTGGGAAGCCATTCCCTGTGTCCTGTCCCTCCATCCCTTGTCCCCAGTCCCTCCCCAGCTCTCCTGGAGCCCCTCCAGGCCCTGGCAGGGCTCTGAGCTCTCCCTGAGCCTGCTCCTCTCCAGGTGAGCACCCCCAGCTCTCCAGCCTGGCTCCACCCTCAGAGCATCTCCATGGGCTCCTCTGGGCTCTCTGAGCAGCTCCACGTCCTCCCTGTGCTGGGCCCCAGGGCTGAGGCAGCTCTGCAGGGGGGTCTCACCTGAGGGGCAGAGGGCAGAATCCCCCCTCCAATAAGTCCAGGGGGCAGAGGTGAGGAGGCACTGCCACAGTCCTGGCTCTCCTCCCCCTGAACACTGAAGGGAGCTGAGCCAGCAGAGGCCAAGGCAGCTGGAACCTCAGACCCTCAGAGGATTTGGGTGCTCCTGCACCCTTCCCACTGCCCCAGGGGGCTCCAAGCCACACCCAGCCTGGCCTGGAGCACCTTGGATATCACCAAATTAAGGGAGTAACAGAAAAATAACATTTGTGAGGCAAATAAAATGTTACAAATTGCCTCAGTTAATTGCCAAGAGCCGGGACAAGATGTCTATCCACAGGATTGAGGAAGAGCAGGAATTCCCCTCTGGAGTGTTTTCTGTTCCAAATGACTTTGTGCCTCACACTCTCATCAATAAAGTGAACAGATAATTTTCCCTTGAGTAATAAATCTGATAAGCTAATCTGCAATTAATTAAGCATTGCTCCAAATGAATGTTCACTTCAGCTTCCTCAAACTTATCACAATTTGAAACTGTAATTCTGAGCAGTAGATCCCATCAGGAAGGAGAGGGGGTGGATTGATACCATCCACTGGGATAATACATCACCAGTGATGATTGGGAGGCATTTCCCAGGTTCTGTTTACTGCAGTTCTGAGGAGGGAGCTGGCATTTAGCACTGAGCACGGGGTTTAACCAACACCCCCACACAGCTGCCCTGAGTGAGGGGGGATTTGCAGGGGTTCAAAGCCTGATGTGCCTCTTGCTCCCAGCACGGCTTCCAGGGGATGTTCCCCTGCTCCCTGAGGAGCTGGGGCACTCCTGCTGCTCTGCCCCAGCAGGCTGCTGAAGGCAGGGGGCAGCTCTTGGAAGGTTTGCAGCCAATGCAACCATGCTCAAGCACTGCCTGTGCAACTGCTCCAGGAGTGTGCAACTGCTGCACTGCCTGTGCAACTCCTCCAGGAGTGTGCAACTCCTGCACTGCCTGTGCAACTGCTCCAGGAGTGTGCAACTGCTCCAGGAGTGTGCAACTGCTCCAGGAGTGTGCAACTGCTCCAGGAGTGTGCAACTGCTCCAGGAGTGTGCAACTGCTCCAGGAGTGTGCAACTCCTGCACTGCCTGTGCAACTGCTCCAGGAGTGTGCAACTGCTCCAGGAGTGTGCAACTCCTCCACTGCCTGTGCAACTCCTGCACTGCCTGTGCAACTCCTGCACTGCCTGTGTAACTCCCCCAGGAGTGTGCAGCTCCTGCACTGCCTGTGCAGCTCCCCCAGGAGTGTGCAGCTCCTGCACTGCCTGTGCAACTCCCCCAGGAGTGTGCAGCTCCTCCCCTGCCTGTGCAAGCCCTCCCTCCAGCAGGGCCGGGAAGGAGGCAGCTCAGAACACAACCCCCCGCCTCAGGCCGAGTCAGCCAAGCCCAGCAGAGCCCGCTGCCAGGAGTTACCTGTTGATGCCCTCCTTGGTGTAGAAGATGGAGTAGGTGAGGTTGTCCCCGTGCGGGTCCGAGGCCGGCGGGCGCCACGTGAGCCGGATGAAGCGGGTGGACACCAGGGTGGCCACGACGTCCCGCGGGGCGGAGGGCAGGGGTCCCGCTGTGGCTGGTGCTAGATGGTCATTAGTGGCACTGGTCAGTGAAGTGGGAGGTAATGTTGGGATGGCAACATCTTGGCATGTGCAAACATTGGGGAATATGAAGGGCAAACATCACCACGGTTTAAAAAAAAAAAAAGAAAAAAAAGAGAACAGAAGAAAAAAAAACGTAAAAGAAATAAACAAAACCACGATGGGAAACAGAAGAAAATGAACACACAAAAAAGGCCATTAAACTGAAGGCTGACATGCAGGCAGAGGTAACTACTGACCACTAATGGGGAGTACAGGACACGGCACTGTCAGGCAAGCAGACCAAATCTCCACTGTAATGGAAGTGGCAGGGGAGGGAAGGGTGGAACTGGGGTAAAATAGACCGCAGGAGAGGAGACCAGCAGCAAACCACAGTGTCATTGCTTTGGGAGCACCTGTAGTGCCATGTGTGACAGCTGAACCCGACTCTGTTAATTACTCAAATGCACACCCAGAGCTCACTTCCTACTGTAGCTCATTAACATGCACAGTTCATTTAAATTACCTCAATAATAACAAAATGACAGATGAATACACAGAATTCCTTTCAGTGCAAACTCATCCAGCCAAACCCCGCAGTCTTGACCTGGTTGGGTTCTGCTGCTGCCCATGGCACTGGAATTTCAGCCCTTCTCCCACTGTTTTCCTGCCATCTTCCTCTGTCCCACAGCCCCCATTTCATCATTCACAGTCACTAACAAACATAAATAACTGTTGCTCTGGATGATATCCACACTCTCCAAACTTTTAGCCTCAGTCATGTCTTCTTGTGTTGCTACTCCAAGGCAGGATAAATCCAGGATTATTGCATTAAAAGGTTGGTGATTTAACAGCAAAGCTGAACCATAGGAAGAGGCACTCTCTCTCCAAATCCTATTAAAGCAATCCAGCCAGTAAATGTACCAGTGAGATTCTGAGCAGCTGGACCTCAATTACCACCGAGTATTCCAAGCAGCACAATTAGTAACAAACCCCCAAAGCTCAGGATACATGGAATTTTTCTGCATTCTGAACTATTTACCAAGCTTAAGCCACCTGATGACATTTTCCACATGGGAATCCGTGCTGCCAACTACATTTATTTTTTCATTAATTATGGAAACTAAGTAAAATTGCTGTGCTTTTCCCCAGAAAGAAATTCAGGACTAGAAGAGCTTGTTGAGCTGCAGCATCTCCACCAGAACATGTGGATTTGTGTTCTGATACACAATGAGAAAACCTCCCAAAAAACCTGACTAAAGGAGAAAATGTTGTCTGAATGACCAAACCCTCAGGGGAAAACACTGAGGAGTCTCCATCAGCAACAACCTGATTTTAAATTGTCAAAGCCCCTTGCCTACCCAAGCATCAGCTTGGGAGTTCCTCAACTGGCAGAACTCTCATTTTTTCTGTTCTGTTTCTTGGGCAGGTCCTGACAGACACCTAAGAAGCAGCCATGGGTTTTATCAGATTTGTTCCATGCAGCACCAGTCTGTGGGCAGAACTGGGAGACAGATCCCAGAGCCAGGACCATTTTGGTATTCCAAATACACACCACAGAGACACATACCCCAGGGTATCTCCTTAATTATCCCTTCCACACTCTAATAGCTAAAGATCCCAATTAAGTGCTCTCCAGCAGCTCCTCCTGATCAATACATGACACTGTTAATTTCACATTCATTGCAAAATCTATTTTTATCTAACCCCCCCTTTTTTATGTCCCATAATTGGATTTCTTGCAGGATTGCACCACTTTCAGCTCTTCTGGCCTCAGCAGGGCCCCACTCCCCCAGGAGTCCCTTGCTGCTGCAGATCCCTCAGGAGAGCCCTGAGGGGCCAGGGGATCTTCCCAAAGCATGTCCCTGCTCCTCAGTGACATTCCAGGGCTGATCCAATATCACAGCAGGCTTTCCCTGTGTTTGAATCCCAGCCCTTGTCATCAGCTCCCTTGGACTGGAGACCTTCTCACTGCACCTGACCAAGTCCTTCCTCAGTGGGAATAGGGATGGAACTGCCTGGTGCCCATTGCTTTCAGCACTTTTCCCACTGTCCTGCTTGATTTCCAATTCCAAACACTCATAACTTGGCTTTCTCTTACCTGTCCTGGCAATACTGTCAGGTGATCTGCTTCAAATTACATGGTTTTGATGCAAAATCCACCCCTTACCCATCATTAAAATTCATTCAGTTGAGTTGAAGTGGAATATTTTCTTAAAATTCATCTGCTTCATCTAAACCCCATCCCCACATATTTGTGTGTTTTCCTTCTCGTATCATGAAACGGATCCATTTTTTGTGAAGTGATGTGCACACAGAGCTGAGGGGTCTGGGAGAGCTGCCAGGATTTCCCAGAGAGCAGACACCCAGCTCCATGCTCGTGCAAGGCTCAGGGCAGGAATGTTCCTCCCCACAGCTTTACAGGAGAACACTCACAGACAAAACCCTATGGATGCCTGAAATTCAGCTGTGACCCAGAGAGAGCAGCAAGGACCTGAAACCCCCCAGGTGAGGTGAGCAGGGCCCCAAACACTGCACTTCAACACTTTTGGGGCTGCCAGGAGCTGTCCCCCAAAGATTAAGGGATGGAACTTCCTTTTTTCCATGTTTCCGTCCATCACCCCCAGCCTCGTGAGCAGAGCTCAGCAGTCAGAGCTGTGTTAATGAGCAATTACACCCAAACTGGCTCTAACACCAATCAGGGAATGGCTTTGTCCCTTCCAGCTTTCAGCACTACGGAAGAAGCAACTCAAGTCTCTTCTTTCTAACATCTCCATAATTTTTAAACAATAAATCCAACTCAGGACTGTTCTCTGCAGTTATTCCTACACAGCTTTCATGAATCTCATTTTTTAAAAGCACATTCAGCAAGTGACTTGTGCTTTGCACCACAATTTATCTCCTGCTGTGGAGGAACTGGAACCAGAGGGATGCTGGACTGCCACACAACTCCAGGCAGCAGAGTTCCACCCCTGATCCTGGCCACTGCAGGGCAGGCAGCAATTCCCAGCCACATCAGAAGCAGAATTTTTTAACCTTGCCCTAGAAATGATTTTCCCTAAGGAAATGGTTTTCCCCATGTCCCACAGCATTCCAGGACACAGGAATGTGTTTGTGCTGCTCAGGTGTGACAGCAGCAGTGCCAGCCAAGGCAGCCCAGAGGGATGCCAGGGATGCAGGGTGAGAGGACACTCCAGCTGCTGATCCTCAAACCCTTCTACCAAGCTGCCCTTCCCAGGGCTCCTTCTGAGCAGACACCAAATACTACACTGCTTTATCAAAACACTTTGCAGGGTGTGCAAATACCCACAAGGATTTGGACTCCAACCAGTCAGTGACAAGGTCTGAGCTGCCCCAGCACTGGGCTGGTGACACCCAAGAGGTGAAGGTGACCATGGGGTGGGGGCACTGGTGTGACCCCACCTTTTCATCCTGTAGGAAAACCGTGGGTGACAGAGAGAGGGAGCAAGGCCAGAGAGCTGCTCCAGGGCCACCAGGAGATCTTTTCTAAACAAGCCAGCCGCACCTGAAATCCACTCCCTGAACCCTGTGGCTGTTATGAAATCACTGGAAATACTTTCCATGCTGTGCTCAATTTCCCTTTTCCTGCCTTCCCCCCCCTGGCATATCCAGGCTTCCTCCTGTTTGGCACCAACATTCCAGTGATACCATCAGCTCCAGCACAAAGGGGACAGGAATGTTATCTGCTCCAGCCTTATCTGAACCACTGGGGACACTCCAACCCCCTGGGTGCCCAGCTGGCAGTGCCGCCACCTGCCTCTGAGGGCTGTGGGAACGCAGGGATTCAGAGCACAAACACCTGAAGAGCTGCTGAAAGGTCATGTCCAGGCTGTTTTGGCCACATCCAAGTGTTTGCAGGTCCTTGTTACACACCTGCCCGAGGAGAACGCTGGGATTCCAGAAGCAGGAGAGGCACCAGGGGGATCCAGGTGTTCCTGGAGCCCATGGAGCTCTGGAGCAGCTCCCAGCCCAAACAGCCAGCTGAGTGCATCCCCAGGCAGGGCCAGCCCAGCCACAACCAGAGCCAAGAGCCCCTGAGGGGCAGGCAGGGGGTGAGGAGCAGCAGTGGGCTGGGAAGGTCCAGGAACCCATGAACCTCCAAGGGAGGAGATGGATCCAGCAGGAGAAGGAGCTTCCCAATGGAATCATTCATGGGGACACAGGGAACAGGGACACCAGTCATACATAGAGGAGGAGAAGAGAAAGTCCTCCTTGGAAGGACTTGAGGGTGGATTTTAGAGATTTGAAACAGATTTGAAACATTATTTCAGCAACAAAGATCTACTATAACTAAAACCAGCAAATAACTATTTTGCCAACAAACCTTTTTTGAAAAAAAAATTACCTAGGACATTCAGATCTCAACACCTCTAATATTTAACTGTATTCCCTAAGAAAAATATTCCTAAGAGGCATCAAATGCTTAATTTTGACTTGAGGTATTCATATAAAACTGTACTCAATAAATAATATTTCTCCCATAAATCTATTTAACTGGTTCCAGAAAGGTAATAAAGACTTTGAAACTTTTTCTTTTACCTACTGCACTGTTTTAAATTTGAACTTTGGTTCATGGTGTCCCCATGGAAGGATTCAGCTCAGATCAGGATTAAGCAGCTGTGATGCTGCAAAGAGCCACAATCAAATGCCACTGATTTCATTATGTTCATCATATTTAAAAATAACAGCAGAACTTGGCTGGAGTGCAATAATGAGCACGAAATAACAAAATTAGTAAGTTCACACTACACACCACCCTTCAAAATTTTACTTTCTCTATTTTTTCTCCATGTTTTTGCTTGTATCCAATTGTTGTCCTTGTTCAAATGCTTAAAACATAAATTTCCACCACCTGGCTATTGCCAGCAGTCCCCTGAGTGACAGCACACTCAAACAAAGCCACGTCACCTGGCCCAAGTGATTTCTCCCAGACAAACAGCCAAAGTGCTGAAGCTGGTCTCACCAGATCAGCTGTGATAATGGAATTAACTTCTCCCCTTGGGAAAACTCATTTAAAGAAATCTCTGGGACTCCCTCCACAAACTGATGCTTTTGTGCAAAGCTGGAACAGAGACTGAACGGGTGTGGAAAGTAATTTCTGCTTTATAGAATGAACAGAAATGTCCTGAATCTCCTGGATTTCCAAAGGCAGCCACCATCACCTGTATCCCTCTGGTGCCAGACACAGATCCACACCTGCTTAACAGAAAACACCCTCCAATTTAGGATTCTGTACACTTAATTACTCTCCACGAGCTAATTTAAACTGCAGAACTTTGTGGACTCAAATTTTGGAAATTTGGAGCTGTGTGGAATTTGGAATGTGTGATTTTGGAAATGTGTCAGAAAGACAAACAGGACATCCTTTGGGAATGACACCTGCAGGAACCAGGGAGCAAAGGGGCCCAGGGCTGACCCCACACAGGCATTTCCCTGGATCCCCTCGCTGCAGGGAGAGGTCTGAGGGCAGGAACCCCACTCAACACTTGCAATAAATGCTGCTCCTCACACACTTAAAACCCCAAATTCAACCCCCACGCTGAGGAACAGACACTCCCCTACCAATATCCCTCATTTTCCTCATAAATGAAATGGAGATTCTTCCTAATTTATTCCTCTATGTCGACAAGTTTAGCTCGGAGCAGGAAAAAACCTTATTTTAAATTTTTAATTGCCTTAGATTAATTTACATCACCACTGGGAGCAAGAGCTGTTATTTACTCTTCACTCAATGCACAAATTGAGTGCAAAAAATTCCCCAAAAATCCAGAACAAGCAAGTGTCTGCCTGCCACTCAGTGATTGTGATTTTTAGGGCATTTATTTGGTTCTGTCTCACATTGCGAGCGGGCACTGCTGGGTGCTCAATAAACTGGGATATATAAAAATAGTGATAAACACATTCTGACTGGGAGCCTGTGGTTTAGAGGAAGTCATAAAACCCCTCCTGATAACGAGCCCTCCTCCCATTCCCGTTTCACCATGAAATGCTTTGGTGTAGAGGAAACAATTTGATTTTTTCCTGTCTCATAAAACAAGCCTTAAAAAGGCGTGACGGCCCTGCTGACGCATTCCAGGGAAAAGGAGCAGGAACCCCCTGGCTCCAACCACATCCACAGCTCCAGGGGAGGATGGAAAGGGCAAAAAGCCCTGCAGGGATTTCAGTCATGAGACTCAGGTTATTAAAAAAGGGAAATGAGCCAAGCACACCTCACCTGTCCCCAAGGAGTTCAAAGCTGCTTTGAAACACATTGTGTCATTGGAAAGAAATTCAAACCAAAACACATATTGTAAAATGATGGGTATGACCTTCAAATTCAGTAGTGATTATTCAATTATTTAAAGAATTAAATATTTTTAACAACTACTCCTTAAGAAAAAGGATCAAAAATCCAAACCAAAACCCACAGAAAATCTGCCTCGAAGTGCCCCCAAAGAACCCTGGCCAGTTTCCTCTTACTGTGAATATTCATCAATTGAACCCCTCTGAAGAATTTAAAAAAAATCTCTTGAGAGCAGCAGAGCCTGCAAGAGTGTTCTGCAATCTGACTTTAACAATGGCAGCAGAGCTGTGACTCTATTCCCAAATAACAGAGTTCTGTTCAAGCACAGCCCTTGAGGAGCAGTGACAAACAAACCCCATGTCCTGAGCAAAGGATTCAGCTCTGCACAGCCACTGGCACACCTGAAGAGCTCAAGATGCCTCTGAAGTTCCCCTGGGCCCTGCCAACAACTCCTCTGTGCCCTTGGGCCCTTCCCTTCCCACAGGGATGCTCAGCTGGCACTCCCAAGGGAAGGGTCACACAGTGCTGGAGCTCTGGGAATGCTGCAATAATCCAAATAATCCCCAATAATCCCAACAATCCCCCCTAATCCTGCAGGCTGGCAGTGCAGGAATCACTGCTGTGCTGGCAGAGCAGGACCAGAGCACCCCTGGCAGTGCCCAAGGCCAGGCTGGACGGGGCTTGGGGCAGCCTGGGATGGTGGAAGTGTCCCTGCCATGGCAGGGCTGCACAGGATGGTTTAAGGTCCCTCCAGCCCAAACCACCCTGGGATTCCATGACCATGGCACGACTCTTTCAGGATGTATTTTCTAAGGAAGTGAAAGCAAACACAGATCCTGCTGCTGCTCCCAGACCACAGATAACCCTGACTTTCACCTGCAGTGTCTCCTCTAAGTGACTGCCATGCTCAGCCCAGTGCCTCTGGACAAGCCACCCTGTCCCTGTCTGGGACACTGCAGGGACACAGGGGCAGTAGCTCAGAGTTACCCTGCATGGCTGCTTCTCTCCAAAAACCACCTTGGAAGTGGGACATCTTCTGTCTGGGAGCTGCTGCCACTTGGAACAGCTTGGCAGCACCAAACTGGAGCCGCAGCAGATGAGGCTGAGCAAGCTGCTGGCTGTCAAAATTGTCCTTATTTGTCCAAGCTCTTTAGAAAACTTATTTCAACTAATTATTCATGGCTTATTTAACTGCTTGTTTCTTACACATATCTACCACACTCTCTTTTCCTTCCATTTAGGTTTGTAGCTACACAATTAATATTTTTTATGAGAGAGAAGATCCCCTCAAACCCCCTCTTTCCTCTTTTAGTCTATAATCACCTACAGAGCAGCACTGTTAGGTGTGGTACTGGATATTTTATTAAATTCCACTGGATTCCTCTGCTAAAGGCCACAGCTCCTTCCTGCCCACCTCACACCCACCCATTTTTACAGAACTAGAGGAGTATTGAGATATTTGGGAATCTTATAAACTCTTAATTAAGACTTTTCTTCTATTTTTAAACCTGTATTGTTCACTTGCTTCCTCCTATTTCTAACTCTAACAGAAAAAGGGAACCCTGTGAGTATTTTTAGAATACAACTGCTTTTCCCAGCACAGAAGCTTGGGAATTTGGGGTGCACTTCCCAGCACACAAGGACTGAAGGTTATTCTCCAGAAGTGCACGATGGGTTTACAGCAAGAGGTGCAACATCTCAGTGTGGATCTGCTGTGGTCACAGACCAGTGTTAAAAATGCCCAAGAAAAGTTTTGAAAGCAGTTTATAAATGTAAATTGGGGCTGAAGAAGGGCCAAGGTGGAATGTCCATCCCCAGTCAGCTGTCACCTGGATCCAGGCATGACTTTTCTCCCTCTTTCTTTTCCTTCAACACCTCCAGTGCTGACGTGTGACCAGGAAAACCACACAGAATCCATCTGTCCTTCAAAGACTCTGAGTTTCTTTTTGGGGAGAAGAGAGATGACAGGAGAGGGGAAACAGCCAGGGAAACAAGAATCCCTCACTCCAGGCTGTTCTATCCCAGTGAGGACAGTGACATCTTACAGCTGGCTTCAATACTGAACACACATTATTAACAATTACATTTCTGTGCTGGATTTATGGCATTTCCTTAGGGAATAAACCCCATGAGCCCATGCAGGTTGTCCTGGCAATAAGGACCAGGGGCTTCTCCCAGCTCCAGATCTTCATCATCACGAGTCCTGTCACCCTCTGAGCCCAAGTGAAAACCAGCCCTGTCCCTTCTCTCCAAATGGCATTCTGCTGCCTCTGCTATTCCTGTAGAACTTAGCAACTCTGAAATATAAGCAAGCAATTAAGACCAAGCCCATGTGTTTGCTCTCCCTGCTGGTGTGAGACTGACAAAATCTGATCTTTCTCTTTCCAACACGAGCCTGGGATCAATTACAAACTAAGGGTGTTCCTGTCAATCCTCAGAGCCCTGGATATGAGGAATAAAGGCAGAGGAAATGCCTTTGGTAGTCATGACGGATATCAAGCTACAGCTAATCCTCCCTTCCACTCATCCAGGGATGGAAAAAGGAAAGCCACTCAAAACAACAGCCCTCGTGATCCACTCCTGATTATTTGTGTTTTCCTCTCTGAGCAGGAGGCAGGGGCAGGCAGAGGAGCCAGCAGCACTGCTTTGTTCCCAGGAAAAAGCACTCCTGACATGACATCACCCAGCCAAGCTGCCAGGAATATGTAAAATATGAGGATAAACAGAATGGAATGGGAGGATTTCAGCGCTGTTGAGGGAGGTGTGTTTGGTGTTAACAATCAGCCTTTCTGGTGGCCAAGAGACTTTTATGGGACTGAGAAACTCTCTCAGGAATTCAGGATTAGCCAGAAGTGATAAAATGGACTCAGAGCCTTCCATACACATCCTACCTCACTGCACTTCTGCAGTGGGACAATAAATATGGAATGATACAGGTGGAGGACAGCAAGCTCCTATTAATGTGTGCTGTGTATTTCTCATAAAAGAGCCAAGTTTTTGCTCCTACAGGCCCTTGCTCTGCCTCCTCTGAACATCCCTTACCTATCACTCCTTTTCCAACATGACATGGAATTTCTTCCAGTTCCTTCTAGCCATCAAGTCCCCTGGTGAAAACCAAAATTCAAGCACAAGCAGCACCCCCACAACCCTTTATTTGTGGGCCCAGGCTGAAGTCAGGGCACCCAAACCTGTGTGAATTCCACCAGGAGATTCCCACTTCTCTGCCAAGCCAACTGTAAATACAGCCATAAAACAAGAAATGAAAACTAATAAGCACAATATAAATGCTGTTCTGCCTCCCTGCAATTCACAGCACACTGGCAAACATTAATCTATTCCTAATTTAATCTAAATTAGAGCAATTTATTCAAAGCCTGTGCCAGCTTTAAACATGAACAGGCTACTGAGAACTGCTTAGCTCCCGTTTCATCAAGTTAAACGTTCAAGAAGTTTGGGATCTAGGGTGCTTTAATCAGTTCTGCTTCTCAATAAGACTATATATTAGCTGGGCCCATAAAGAGGGAATAAATAAAGATCATTTATTAAACAGGAACTGAGTTGAGAAATGGAACTGACTGAATTCAAACAGCTCCCAGGCCATTTTGAACAGATATGCAGCCATGAGAAACACAAATGCTGCTTTTCCCTGAGGAATAATAGCTAAGTAATGTAAATTAAAATCAAAATTAAACACAAAACCCCCACTCTTTCAGCACTAAAGAGGAGCACACACTGCTGTGTTTACAGAAAATTAGCACTGGAGTGTACACAACCGGTACAAACATTCTCTGAGCTTGGCTTTGGCTGGGAGTGTTTGAAGTCAGTTTGTGATTTCAGATGCTGTTTATGTTCCTGAAGCACAGCTCTCCAAATGAGCCTTCCAAGCTGTTCCTGCACCATCCATCTGATGCTGGGATGAAGGCAGGGACTTCAGGAATGCTCTCGGCTCTGAGGAGTCCCAGCACTGCCAGGAGTCCTTCAACGTTCCCCATGTGCAGCTTGGAATTTGCCATTTGGGGACAAACTTGAATCCTGTGAGTGGAACCCTCAGGGACATGTCTGTGGAGATCAAACAGAAGCAGGGAGGAAGCTTCCCTGCTACTCCTGGCTCTGATGATGTTCATCCCACTGGATTTTCCATTCTCTGACTTTCAGATCTCCCCACTCCTCCAGACCAGAGGTTCTTCCCCATGTCCCCTCAGCCCAGAGCTGCTCTCCCAGAACCATGGGCTGCTTTGTGCTGCCTGGACATCCAGTTCCACCCCAGGTCCATCACCATCTCCCACTCCTCCAAAATCCACACTTCATTCCTTTCAGTACTTTTTCCACTTGGCAGAAAATGTGAATTTTGGTCTGCAAGGCTTTGCAGCCTCCCTGCTCAATTTTCATCTATTTCTTCTCTGGTGGATGCTGAGACTCCTGAAAGCCACTCCTGGAAACCACAGGGACCTCTTCCCATTTTCCTTCATTAAAATTGGACAAGGCAGAAAGAACTTGAGAACGTTTCTGTCTGAGAGAAGAAACAGGAGACCCTGCAGAGGAACACCCAGAGTCCTCCTTTATTGCTCTTTGAATAAGAACAATATATTTTTATCTTGCTCTGGTATTTCATTTACAACACCCTGCAGATTTTTCAAGTAATTCTGTAGTCTCCAAAATCTCCACAGAATTCCATGGACTGAGAATGTTTTCATTCACAATATGTAACTTAAAAATACTCTAAAGCACCACCTCTATGAGAGAGAGAGCCTGAGAAGGTACATTTGATATCTAAGAAATCAGCCAAAATAGGTTCTGAGGTGACATGAGAGGAGTCTGCCTCAGGGCTTGAACCAGGCAAGGCCTATTTATGGGATTTTTTTACACATGGCAAATACCCAACTGTGTATCTGAGTTTTTCAAAGCAGAGCACAGTTGGCCTGTTAGTGCCAACTTTTGCATTTCTTTCAGCAGGAGCCAAAACTTGTCAACAAGAACTTCTATTTGCCTCCAAAAACAGCATAATGAAGCTTACAGTTATGGAAAACACAGAGTATTTCATCTATCCTGACTGAAATAAGGCTTTTGACATTGCCTTTAAAATCCAGCTATAGCTGGGAATCTTTTCAGTCAGGTCAGGGCAGTTGAAATGGCCTCTGTGTGAGGAATGGGAATCTCCAAGTCAGCCTGAAGTGACTTCAAACAGTCCAGTACCATCTGCAGTGCAGAAATGAGAGATTTTCAGCACAATCTTAACTGAAACGTGCTGCCTTTGGGAAGCTTGGATCAGATTCCTGATGTTCTCCACCTTTGAGGGGCTCAGAGAAGCCCCCAGCCCACCCAGCTCCTTTCAGTGCCCCATGCCTGCACACAGCTCATGGCCAAAGCCTGGCAGAGAGGTTCCAACACTAAATGGGATTGTTTATGCAGCTACAGGCCTGGACAGAACTCAATTGCTCAAATAAAGCACTGATTTAGGGCAATAAATGATTCTTTAAAACTGCCTCCAAGTTAGATCCGTGGGATGTGACTGAGCAGAGATCACACACTGGTGTCAGACTTTACTGCAACAAGGTTTGTCATGTCAGACTGCCACCAACACCAGCACTGGTGCTTCTCCAGGGGGGATCAGCAGGAAACACATCCCAGGAATTGTCAGATCTGGCCATTCCATGCAGAGCACCAACACCAAGAGGGTCCATCCCCACCCCAGCCTCACAGGACCACAGAACAGGTCTGGGGGCTCCCCTGAACCCCAGCCTGAGCAGGGTCACCTTCCACCAGGCTGCTCAGGGCCTTGTCCAGGTGTGCCCTGAGCATCTCCCACGAGCACAGATTCCCAGAGCTCCCTGGGCAGCCTGCTGGGAGCAGCTCCCTCCCTGTGAAGCTGCCTTCTCTGATCAGAAACTCCTTTGCTTGCAGCTTTTCCCTGTCCCCATCCCTGCCTGAGCAGCAACAGGGGGTCCAGGATGACTCCAACTCAGCACATCCAGTACATCCATGCTCCCAGTTTCCATGGTTCTCCACACTTCCCATCATCCAGTCTGGATTTCCACAGTTTAGCTTCAGGGATACTCTTGGAGACAGCACCAAAGGCCTGGCTGAAGGCAAAGCAAACAAAATCTGCTTCTCTCCTCCCCACCACAGGCACAACCATTTCATCTCAGAGGGCCATGGGAGCAGCTGGGCACGGTTTGTCTTTGGCAGATCCATGTTCCCAATCACCACCCATCATGTACCCATAACATGGCCACCAGGGGGATTTGCTCCACAACCTTCCCTGAAAAGGTTCCAGCTCCGGCTGAGCTTTGTCTTTCCTACATCCCTACACTTCCAGGCAATTTTCTGCCTTTGATTCCAGATTCCCTGGGCTTTCACTTTGTGTTGGAGCCCAGCTGGCAGCTCCTTCTTTATCCCTCCTGGTCTCCTGGACACACACTCCACCCCTGCCCTGTGGAGCAAATATTGCTGTGCTTTGGTCCTTCAGGATCAAATGGTTTGCCTCTTGTTAAGAGTCACCTATGGAAACCTACCAAAAATATCCCAAACAAGCCAAAGCCTCCTGTCTGGAAGCTGAAGGCTGGAATTCCCAGCTCCACTTGCCAGCCAGACCCAGGCAATGAATTCCAGCCTGCTCTGGAAGCTCCATGTGTCACAGAGCTGCCACCCAGCAGCCCCACATGGCCCAAAGCCCACAGGAGCACCAGGGCTGTGTTAAAAAGCTCCATCTCCCCCCTGCCCTGCAGGACCCAGACTCCAGCAGACACAGACTGCTGTCCTTCCATCCACTGATCCCTGAGCCAGTGCTCCTGGCTGCCTCGTCACCCTCTCCAAAGTGAGGAAACACTGGAATCAGCCTTCAGGGTGACCCAGTTCCCTGATTCCCTGCCCCTCCTCCCTGCAGAACCTGCACCCATCCCATGGAGCCATCCCCAGATGTCTCTGTGATCCCAAAGCCTCACAGCTCTATAACCACACACAGATTTCTAATTCCTCCTCCCTGCTTCTCATGCTGGGAATAATTAATCACATGCAGGATACCCTTGCTTGGACAGAGACCTTTCTTCATGGAAAAAACCCTAATTTTAAAGAAATAGTTCCATAACAAACAATCCTGACATGGCTCCTACAGCAGGAGCTGTACAATTCACTCCTGTACAATTCACAATATAGTGAAAAAACCCAATTTTGTGGTATAAAAGAGCCCCACAAAGCACCCCCCTTCACTTGTGAAGGTGACACAGTGCATCTGAAAGGCTGGTTTGAAATTGTTCTCCCATAGCACAGCATATTTGTTTACAGCCCAAGCCCTGCTTTCCACAGTGTTCAGGCACCACTCCTGTTCTCCCCGGTGCCTGAGCACTCGTCAATGCCTTTCACACAGGGTGACAGGGAACCATCTGCCTCCCTCCTCCTACTTGTTGCCACCTGTTCTTTTCCCAGTCCCCACATGGCAGCGTGAGCAGGGCCAGATTCCCTGGACAAGGCTGGGTTACAGCACCAAGAAACCCCAAATGCCTCTGTTACCCTGAGGGTCTCATCCCCCCCCCACAAAAATGCTGTAAAAGTGATGACAAGGAAAGGCTCTGCTGTAATTCAGTGTATCTGCTCCATAACTGAGACATTCAGGGGCTGAGCAATGAGGATTGGAAGTGAAGCTTTGTGTAAAAAAGGGGGAGGAGAGATTTGAGGTTGCTGAGAAAGGCATTCCCAAGGCACCATGGAGATTCTGGGACAGGCAGGAGTCCTCCTTGGGGCATCTGCAGGACATCAAACCACTCATCTCCTCATCAAGGAGGCAAAGAGAGAAGCACTGAGACTGAAAAGTCCAAGTGCAAGGCAGTGAGGTCACTGAGGAATTTCCTTCTCTTAGGGAGAATTCCCAAATTCTTCCTGAAAGGCAGAGCAGGCAGCAGAGCCACTCCAGTGAAATTCTGAAAGGCACTGAGGGCCCAGGGCCAGTATCTGAAACAGGGACACAGCTCCAAATCCCAAAGTGCCTGGAAAGCACACGAGAGGCTTTTCAAGTTCCTTGCAGAATTCTACACCTGATGTTCAGCACAGAGGTGAAGAGGATTTAACTCAGACCATTGACCCAAATCTTCCTCCCTCTTCTATCCTTCCAACTTCCTTAATTACAAACACGTGTCCCTAAAAGTCTCTGCTCTCAACGCCATGATTCTTTCATGTATTCCTGAAAAATCAAGGGTTGTGGATTCTGTATGGCCAATCCCTTTCCAGGTGCAAACTTTTCTAAATGTATTAACAGAATTACCAAAGTTTAGAGGAAAAGCCACTCAAGAAGCCTTTCAATTCTGTACTTTAACATTTCCCTCAAATAATTTTCCTGTGTACTTAAAGCTACCCAGAACTCCCCCCAAACACCAAAAAGCCCAGCCTAAAACATTATGTCTGATCCATGATTATATCAAGCTCATGGTAGGAGATGAGAGCCACAGACAGGCTTTATACAGAGTTCTGTGGGGCTGTGCAGAAGGTGAATCATCAAATTCCTGCTCTCTCCAAGTCAGAAATGTGTCCAAACACAGACATCTTCCCTTGTAGCAGATGAATGTTTTCCCCTCACTGCATTTCAAACTTCCACTGCCTTCCAGGAGCACAAAGCACAGATGTGGGACTTCACTTGGATGAGAGCACTCACGTGGCCTCCCTGAGAAACTCCCCAGGGCTTCCACTTTCTCATTTGCATTTAGTTCATTCAAGATCAATTTGATAAGCAAAAGGGCTAATGAGAGATGGTTTGTAAATAGCCAGATGTTTGCCAATTCCAGCAGGAAGGAGAAAACAGAACAGCACGGGAAGGGAAGCACTGCTAACTGGGAATAACTTTGATGAACACTTAATCAACATTTTTTTCACTGAAGTTACTTTTCAAATTGGTAAAGTTGGCATTTCTCATCAGCAGCTACGAAATAATTAAAAAAAACAAGTTTTCTGCATTAATGATTGGAATGTTCAGAATAGTTTTTGCTCAAATTAGGGGTTTGACTTTTCATACCAAGTCAGCTGCCACTATTGCGTGTGATACCTTCCCCCTCTTTCCCAGAAGTATCCTTCTCCATGCTCATGGACTGAGAGAAGGAAGGTATTTTAAACCCCAATATCCATATTTCCTGCACCTGTGAGTGGCCAGGTTTCACATATCACACTCATTCCTCAGGGCACTGCCCATCACAGCCCCCTGCACAGCACAGATCCACTCAGAAGTGTTCCAGGGCTGTCCCACTGCTGGAGAACAGCATCCCAATGGCCCCAGAGCTGCAGGGACACGGCCTCGGGTGTGTCTCTACACCCCCAGTGAGACTCCACCACTGCAGCCCAAATCCTCTGGCAGCATGCAAAAGAGAAAGGACATTATGAGCAAAGTCCTTGAGGACAGCAGGATGAGGTGCTGGAGCAGAGCAGGAAGGAGAAACCACTGGACAAACAGCAGGGGAGGGAAAGGCAGAGGAGTGAGACCACAGGAACTCCAATAACAACAGTGAGAGTCATTCAGAAACCACTGGGTGCAAGCACAGGCTTGGGCAGGGCTCCCAGAGCCAAGGCCATCCATTATTCAGTGTTTGAAACGTGGAGAATGTGGAATAATGCTGCTGCTGGAAGGGGCTGCAAACCACTCAGGTGATTAATGCACAGAGCAGAAATTAAATTCCTTTTAATAATTCTTCTGGCAATCTGCTGACAGCAGGGCAGTGCTGGATGCACTCCTGACACTGCTCCATGGCATTAGAGCTCCTGACCCCAGGAGAGGGCACCCTGCATTCCCCAAATCCTTGTGGGGAGTACCTGTGGCTCTTCAGCCAGCAGTGAAACACACCCAGATCCAAACAGGAATTCAGAGGGAGTAGCAAGTGCACAGCTATCCTACAAAACAACTGGAAAACAATCAGGAAATCTCTTTATGGCTCATTCCTAAGTTTACTCTCTGCACACTGGACACCAAAGCCAGGGGCAGCAGATCCACAGCTGTTCAAGGTGTGAAGCTCCATCAAGCCTCCAGCCATGGCTAAGACTGTTTCTCCTAAATCCTCTCCATCCAAATAAGAAAGAAATTAGCATTTAAAACAATCCCCCTCCAAAAAGAGAACACAAAGCCCCCCTCGGTATATTTTAGTATTTTCTTGTCTGACTTGTCTCCCCTCATCCTCTGGGGTTTTCTTCCTTGGGCTTTTAGAAATTACTTTTCAGAACTCTGTGACCTGAAAGAGCAAAACAACCCGATGCCTCAGTGGTGATATTTGCAGTATCTCTCTTTTGGGGTCTTTAATCATAACACCAATTGTTCTGCTTTGCCACCCCAGCCATGCAATGCAGGGCACTGTACAGGGAGCACTGGCAGGAGTTCCCCTGACTGGAGCACATATTTACCTTAAACTGCAGCTGTAAACCACCAGATGTGCAGCTGCAGTTTGCAGGAATGACAAAGCTCACTATTTTTTACACTAATAGCAGAAAAGGCTTCTGACACTGGAATGACTTTGATATAAAATATTTGGGGTGTGCTCCAGAAGTGCTTCTTTTCCAGGTTTGTGATTTTAGTGACTGTTTTCATTTTCACTATTCTGCTATTGCTTGTAACCCTCAGCATGCAACATTTTGGACCATGTTTTATTATTGCACCCAATATTATTCAAAATACAGGATGGATCCTGTAGAATTCCTTCAGCTCTCCTCACTAAGTGTACAGAAAACAACACTGGATCACTCACAAGATTTTTAAAAAATCACCCTGCTCTAGCTGAGCTATTGACAGAACCCACCCTGTGGAAAGGTCCCTTGGAATGGTCCCTTCCCACTTTTGGCTCTCTGCTGTCACAGTTTATCTTACCAAGGTCAAGTATTATCAGCTGGGCTCCAGCCTGTGCATTTCCAACATCATTTTCTGCAATGCACTGGTAGAATCCTTCATCAGACTTCACCAGCCCCAAAACTTGCAGGTTATGTTCTTTCTGAGGAGCAAAGGGAGAAAACAACACTTAGAAATGGGCTGCAATTGCCAAAACAATGGTGTCAGCAGGGCACATTAACGTGGCAGGAGAAACTTCTGACAGAAACTGGGAAAAGTGTGCTTGGGTGTTCCCCTTGCCCTGAATCCTCATGTTCCAGCAGTTCAAAAGGCAGCAGAAGCTCTCATTAATGGCCATCATTTTCCAGCATCACACAGTACTGGTAAATCCCAATGCTTCCCCAGCTGTTCTGGTGGTATTTTGGACCCTGGCTGAACCTCACAGCCCTACGAGCCAGGTACACCCAATGACACAGCCATTCACTTCTCAACTCTGTCAATAATGCCTTTCACTGCATCTGAAATCTCCCTGCAGAAGCACCCCTGTGCCAAACTCACCATCCACAGCTCAGTTACATTTCTATTTCAGCTCCTGCTTGAAATTGGAATTTTAATGGGGCACAGACTGCAGCACACACAGCCAGTGGTCGTGGTGAGCTCATGACAGTGCATTTTGCCACCCTGTGTGCCCGAGTCTCCTGGAAATTCCAAGCTATAAAGACATCAACTCTTAAAACATAAGCAATGTACATTAAAGGGATTCAAGAAACCATTTCTCTTCCAGGTCCCAGAGTGTGGGAATCCATAAAATCAGAAGGTTTTGGGAAAGCTGCAAAAGGCAGGCCTCAGAAACAGCGGAACTGTGATTGGAGCTAAGCAGTAGCCACAAGATTGGTCAGCAGAAAAATTATGTAAGAAGTAGAAAAGTAAGAACAAATAGAACAATGGTTTGTGTATTAATGCTTGGCTACAATAACTCCCTAAGCTGCAGAAAAGTCTATCTAGTGAGATATGAGGAAGTTCTAAGCTTAATAATGGAGCTCTGTGTATTGTGTTCTAAGGCCTACAAGCAGGTATTGTATTTGAAATAAGGAAACAGTGTTTTAACCAGAGGGACGCGTGGGTAGAACTGCTGTCAATATGCTTTTGCTCTGTGTGATTGGCCAAAAATCTTTTAAAGTAACATTAAGCTGTAACATTAAGTTCTTGGTCTGCTGCCTGGATATGAGTTAATAGCATCTTCCCATTGTCATAACCGTGTAATGAGACTGATGCTGGAAAACAAAACAGCTCAAGGCCCGTTCCTAGCAGTCCTGTCTGTGATTTATACACAGCCCCCGGCAGAGATACCAAACACCAACAGGACAAAAGCAGCTCTAGAGAAGAGCCCAATTTCCGTGACTATGGAGAGCTGACAGGCCCGGTGCACTCACCACGATTTTGAAGTAGTCACTGGGGATCACCACGTCGCCGTTCTTGACCCACTTGACGGTGGGCGGCGGCTTCCCGGTCACCTCGCACTCAAACACGATGTCCATGGACTCGTGCGCGTAGATGTTCGCAGGGCGCCTCAGGAACGTGGGGGGGACTTCAGGGTGAAGGAACAAAGGTGAGAAGATGATGTTAGAGCCAGAGAAAGAGACCTGAGAGTCCCACACACAGCCAGCTCGACACTGAGAGATGGACTGGGCACCAGTGGCAGCCAAGGCAGCAGGAATGTGCAGCTCAACTTGGCAGACACCCACACAAGCTGGGAGTTCTTCTAGGATCACCTGTGGGCCAGGGATGGTGTCACTGCCCACAGCAGAGGGCTGCGAATGACATGATCCCTAAGATCCTCTCCAACCCAAACCATCCTGAGATCCTGCGGGTTTTTGAGGTTGGGATTGAAGCTATTTGAGACTGTAGTTCATGTTTGGACTCAGGTGTTTATTATTTATCAGTGAAACAGCCTCACAACCATGATTTCAGCACCGTTTCATTAGCAAGGCACAAAATGGTTAACAAGGTCTTTTAAGACTAAACTATCCAATTAGGAAAGGACACCTAGATTATTTTCTCTTTTAACCAAATAACTGATCCCTTGAAGCCCACAATGAGGACTTTTCTGTCCAATTACAAAACATCACCCAAACCCATGAAGAAGGAGGAAGAAGGTGGTAAAGAAGAATAACTTGCCTCGGCCTTAAAACTTCTTGGTTCATATTTATTTCTATGTTCTAAAACCCCAAACTCTGAGTTTTCCACCCTGTGATATTACACACTTCTAACCAAGTACACACCCGTAATCCCAGTGCTATCAATCAATTTTTAAAGTCTTCTAAACATGCCTCAGGTCAAATGTAGTGCTCTTTTGAGGGTCTGTACCTTTCAGCACAGAAAGTTTAAGATTCTCAGCATCCAGGGTTCCAACAGGATGCAGCCAATTGAGAGTGACCTCTCAAGACTACATCAAAGAAGAAATGGAACTGAGGTGTATAAACTGCAAAGTTAAACCTCAGGGGGTTCAAGTCAATAGGAAAACAAAAGCTACAATTATATCAAAAGTACTACAATGCTATCAAAAAGCACTTTTAAAAATGAATGGACACAAAAGTGAGATGAAACTTTCCCAGGGCACCGTGGCCTCGTGTCCCTGTGAAGGAATTGAGGTTATCAAACACAGAGTGCTGCACTGAGCCCAGGAGTTTCTTCTCCAGCCTGTGGAAGCCAAGGAAACAGGATGGCCATGAGCAGCCAGGTGCCTTTACACCACAGTGCTGACATTCCATGGATGTACAGGAGGGGAGCTGTGTATTTATAACACAGCAGAGCAGAAGCTCTGAACACAAATTCTATCAAGAACAGAAGTTCTTCACTTACAACATGCACCAAAGGTGTTACTCTGGGTCTTCACTGCCTTCTATATGTCCTCAAGTCCCCAGAGTGAGATTAATTCCATTAAATACATTTAAAATCACACAAACTCTGAGACACAGATTTTTTGGGGACACCAGCCCCAAGTGACCAGTGCACAGACATGTCTCAGTTTCTCCCACAGGAGCCTCCAGCTGCATCCAGGGCCTGTGCACTCATCTGGCCCAGCAGCACCAAGCCCTGCAGGCACTTACTCCTTGAGTATCCTCTTTGGAGAGCACCCACCCGTTTATTTGTGTTTACTGTGCTCCCAGCACAGGGCAATTCTCTTACTGGTGTTGGCAGCTGGGATTGTTGGAGTTCCAGGAAAGCCCAAAGCAGCCTTTTGCCCTTTAATATTTAGCAAAGAAAGTCAATATGGAAGGGCCACGGGGTTTAGACAAACAATTTACACACTTGGCCTCTCAATGGGGTTTATTTGGATAAGTGCTGTGGATAAGGAATCCTAGGTCATGTTTCCTCTGAAACGATCCCAAAGGTTTGTAGGTGGATTTAATACTTTTAAAAACAGCTGGAGGTAAGCTGTTTTTAAACAACCCAACCCCCCATATGTTTTGGATTATAAATGAATAAAGAGAACATTAATAAATGGAAATGCTTTAGAGTAAGAAGGTGGTTTACCTCTCAGGTAAGGGTGCAAACCTACACAAAGCTGTACATTCACTGCTCAAACTCTCACACAGGAGCAAAAAGCTGGATGGGGCCAAGCCCAGCTGCCTGTGCATTCAGACATCCCTTTCATGCCAGCCTCCCAGAAATCTACCAAACACACCATAAATTCCACCTTAACAAGGTTCAGATATTTCTGTGCTTACTCTCTGACGGCTGCTACCACCACACACAACTCTGACATTTGAAAACTCTCTTCTGAATTTATTTACCACCAAATTGCTGTAATTTATTCTCTATGAAAATTATTTTTATTCCTCCCTGGTATTTATCCTCAGCACTGTTATTTATTACAAGCTGTGCTACTGCTCCCTCCCTTCCCCTACCCCAGCCTTATTTTGGGTGCTCAACCAGTCGTGTTTGCTCTGCTGTGACAATTCCTCACAACCCCCTGGATGTGCTCCAGCCTGAATCTATCTCCAGAGCCTGTAACATTCAAATTCTCTGGAAAAATCCCTTCACCCAGGATTTTGCTCCTGGGAAGCTGAGAAGCCTCAGAGGAAAAGGAAAACAACTGTATCTCATTTGCTTCTCCTGTGTTGTGCTCCTTTGGAATGTGGTTGGGGATTGTTCACCCACAGGTGATTGTTCCATTGGGTTCTGCTGGGAGTTGTTTTCACTCTTTGGCCAATCAGGGCCAGGGCTCTGGAGAGAGTCACAATTTTTTATTATTATATTTTTAGCATTCTCTAAGTATCCTTTCTGTATTCTTTGGTATAGTTTAGTATAGCATTCTTTAATATAATACAGATCATAAAATAACAAATGAGCCTTCTGAGAACATGGAGTCAGACTCATCATTCCTTCCTGCCGCGAGGGTCCCCACAAATACAACAGGAGCCTGTGGAGTTTCAATCATTTACATGGAATTTCAGCAGTGCCTTGAAAAATGGCATAAATACCATGGCAGCAGTGCAGCAAATCCCTCACCAAGCCATCTCTGCCTCTGCCCTTCCCACATGCATCATCCCCTGCCAGCCTGGGACAATCACTGCCTGCTCGTTAGCCCTTTTTAACTAATGCCTCATTTTGTTCAGCCTGCCTGATCAATAGCTGATGTTCTCATTTCCTTCCATCTCTGTCTCCGGCTGTATTCACACGCACGATCAATTCCTGCAGTGCTTGCAGAGTTGAAAAAAGGGAATACAAGAATTGGAAAAGTTGTTTTTCCACGAATGTACAATGCTTCCATTTCCAAAGCATTCATTACAGGTGAGTTTGAATTCCTTAGCCACGCATTAATCTTGTCAGAGGAACACAAAGAGACACAAGCCAGTACCAGTGACTGCCAAAAGCACAAAAACTTGGGTGAAAAACTCATCATGGAATCCCAGCCTGGTTTGGGCTGGACAGTTCCCTCAAGATCATTTCATCCCACCCCTGCCATGGCAGGGACACCTCCCACTGTCCCAGGCTGCTCCAAGCCCTGCCCAGCCTGGCCTTGGGCACTGCCAGGGATGCAGGGGCAGCCCCAGGGGAGCTGGGCACCTGTGCCAGGGCCTGCCCACCCTCACAGGGAAGACTGAATGCCCAAACTGTGCCACAGGAAAGTTCTGACTCTGTGCTCTACACTAATATTTAACTTCTAATGAAGACATTTGGAAAGAACTCAAATATATTTGGCAACTGATATTGCCAAATTTGGGACATCATCCAGAAAGAGGCATTAATTTTGAATCATAAGAGGCAGGATTTTCTTGACACAAAAGTGGAAGCTGAAGTAGATACTCTCCTACCCACTCTCAATTACTCTTGATTTAGGAGATTAAGAATTTGAAACACCCTGTTTTTTCAAAGTGACTTTGCTTTTCTGGCTCATGGAGCAAATGCCAAGCTGCTCACAAAGGGATAATAACATGAGGAGTGCTCACTTTATCAATTACTTCCCAGTTAATGAATTAATAAATGCTTTTCAAACACACTCTTCTGGTTTAACCATGTCAGTGTTTAGCATTGACACAATGCAAGTACAGATGTTTGTGGTAGAGAAGTTCAATTGATAACCAGTGAGCAAACGAGCCAATTACCAGAGAAAACCAGATTTGTAAGGGAAGATCGTGTGCTCTGCTGCCAAACACACAATTAAACTTCAAAGACAACTTGGCAGTTCAGCCCCCTCTTCGTGTCAGCACAGAACAACTCCTGAAAAGGCAAAATGCTTAAACAGAATTTCACACCCCCCAGGGAGCCCTGCCACCCTTCTGGAGACTGAAGAAAATATTTTGATCACAACAATGATCAAAAGATTAAGAAAAAAACCCAATCCAACCTACATCAGCAGTTGATTCAAACTTCTAAGCTACATCCCAATAAAGGTGAAATATTTGAAAAATAAGATGCTTTTTTAAGCCAATAACTCTAAAAAGATGGGAAGAGCTGAGGAACTCCACACATGCAGCAGGAAATGCACCCAGGGTGATGTGGAAACAGGAATGGATGCTGGACATGGATCCCATTGCACAAGTAGAGGTGATCAGAAGGAAATGGAAATGAATTCCAGTGGTCTGCAGCTCTGCTGTACAGGGGGAGCACAGCAGTGCTCTCCTTTGGACACACAGCCTGTAAAGATCATTTTAAAAACCTATTCTCTTTCTAAAAAGCATTAATGAATCAACTCTAGGTCCTAGCACAGCATCCAACAAACCCAAAATGAACAGGATTGACCAGTGGCTCCAAACGCTGCCAAGTACAGAACCTCGAGTGGTTTGGGTGGGAAGGGACCTCAAAGACCACCCAGTGCCACCCGTGCCATGGGCAGGGACACCTTCCACTGGACCACGGTGCTCCAAGCCCATCCAAGCTGGCTATGGGCACTTCCAGGGACAGGAACACTTCCAGGACTATTCCTGCAGCAGTGCTGGAACTCCAGCAACAGCCTAAGGCTCAATTTCCAAACTGGAAATGCCCAGGACAACACTGAAGCATCACTCCTGCTTCCCCAGCACCTCCAGGTGCCCTCGATGCCCACAATTCAGGAGTGTGTTTTCCAAGGCCAGCCAAGGAAATCCCAGCTCCTGCCACTCCTCCCCATCCCCTTCCTTTGGCTGTGACCACGCAGACACGGAGTGCAGCTCCAGGCACCCCTTACAAAAGCATCTGCTCATTCCAGAAGCTTCCCCACAGCCCAAAGAGCACAAACACAAACTCAGCAGAGTTTTCCACGTTCTCCCAGTGTATCTCAAATACTCCTGACTCCAGCATTCCTGCCACTTCCATTTCTAACCCATTTCTCAGGGATGCTGGGGGCACAATCCCTAGCTTGTATTTCAGTTACAAATCTGGATTACCAGCAGTATTTAAAATGGACATTTTACCATAAAGCCCATTTCATATCAGCCTGAAATGGTCCACAGGGATTTTATTTCCTCCTCCAGGGATAACAACCTATTCCATTAGGATATGCTCCAAATCCTATTAGAATCATTATAAAGTTAAATGCAATTTTCACAACTGCAATTTAGTTTCTAAGAAGGATCAAACTGTAACATGACCATCACCCAGTTAATCCATCCCCTCCTGTCCCTCCCCCTAAACACAGAAAAAATGTTTGAATTGATGTTTGAAAGCAGAATTTTTTCATTATTATATTTTAAATCTGAGTTAGTTGTATACAAATTAGTTGATTTTCTTCAAATGTATCCTGAAACTAAAAAAGGAATTTACACTTTCAATGAAAATGGGGAGTCATAACATTCTTCCTTAAAAAACAGCAGAAGTATATGGATAATACTTGGGGGAAAAAAGAGATTTAAACCCCAAAAGTAAAAAATTCTTCCCAATCCCTGAGCACTGCTGTGATGTCCTTAAAACACACTTAATATGCAGCTACAAAATTTGCAAAGCAAACACAAGCTGACAAAAAGGGTTCCTCTAGAGAAATACAGAAAAGTGTCAAATTAATGTACAAAAATCAGCATACCAAGCCACAAAAAGGTTATAAAAATGTAAACTACTACAGCAAATTTTTTTGCAGCAAAACCAGAGTTGCAGTTTATGAACAGTTTCGGTGGCAGTGACACTCTCTAATGCAGTAAATGGTTTTTTAATATAGATATTTTAGAAAATGAAAGCGAATCTCCCTAGGGAGAAGTGGTGCCTGTGGCATCCTGACTGGTGGAATCTTTCCCTCTTCTTCCACAGCCAGAGCAGAGGTTTGCCTGCCCCAGTGACCTCGTTAACCTCTGCTCAGCAGCTGGAACAGCCCAAACGAGCGTTTGATGGGCCTGGTTTGCTCCTCTGGGCTGCTCAGAGCTGCACAGTTTCCTTGGCACACGCCAAACCCCAGCTCCATGGAGAGAGAGCTGGTGGCAGGAGGGCTGGGCTGAATTAAAACAGCTCTTTTACATTTACAGTGAAAAGCTTTCATTCACAAATTGCTAAATATGATCTACGCTTCAGAGACCAGCCCCTAAATAAACATTCCAGAGGCAGAAACTAAATCCAATATTCAATGCTAGGACAACAAGCAAGAAACCAGGTAAGCATGAATAGTACAGAACAAATATAAAGCATAATTGTATTGATCAATTAGAGAGTAAAAAAAACTCACGCTGTAATTCAACATACATGGGGGTTTTTTAGGCAGAAATAATATGTTGTAGATTTATGGAGTAGGAAGTAATAGCACTAAAGCTCACAGAAAAAGGCCAGAGAAATAAGGATTTTCTCACAAACTAGACACAAGTCCCAGTATGACAGTGGGATGGAAGAACTGCCCATGTGGAGGCTGGCAGCAGCTCCCTCCCCTCCCTCCACCCAACACACCCCAGCCCCCCACATCTGCAGGAAAACATGAACTCTGATTTACAAGGGAGCAATGAAAATGATCAATGGCTCAGAAAATTGGCTCCAAAAGAAAAATGGAAGAGCTGGAATCAATTATTTGAGCAGAGGCAGGATTATGCAGCCATGGAACTGGACACCTCAAACAGGAGCTTAACAAAGAATGCTCAGTGCTGCAGAAAAGAAACTGGTGTATTTATACATCTGTATTTATGTATCATCCCTGTGAGGGGGAATGACACAGGACTAACATCTCCATCCCTGTCCTGTCCTCAGATAATCCCCCAAACAATTAATTGCTCACTCTGGCATGCTGGGATGGGGATGGGATTCCCTCCCAGCAGGAGCTGCAGTGAACTCCAGCAGTCCCTGAACACTGCCATGAGGAAGCTCTCGTGTGCAGCAGCCCCATCCCAGCAGGGCTCCTGTAGAGCTGTGGGCTCCAGCCTGGCACCTGGATGGCAGACAGGGAGAGCTCTGGACATGGATCCACAGCTGGAACTGCCTGGGCAGCTCTCTGGATGCACAGACACCCAGCAGGCTCTGCAGCAGCCTGTACACGAGCAGCATTTTTCTGTCTGTGTTTTTCACTTGCCTTATCAGCCAGACACCAACTGCACCTTGGCAAGAAACCTCTGGCAAGGCTGGCCCAGCACCCCACTCCCCTTAACCCTGTGTGAGCAATGCCCCTCCTTCTTGTGGTGATTTTTTCATGTGTGAGGACACGAGGTTTGGCTCTATTTTGCTTAGAAGGTTGATTTATTATGTTATATATTATATTAAAATACTACATTAAAACTACACTAAAAGAACAGAAAGAAAAGAAGGACCAGAAGGCTACAGAGACTAAGAATAAAATAGAATATAATGCATAACAAAAATCCTGAGACTGCTCACAGCCTTGGTACAAGTGGCTGTGATTAGTCACTAATTGAAAACAATCTACCTAAACTAACAGAAAATACACTTCTTGCATTCCACAGCAGCACACAGTTATTGTTTACATTTCTTTCCTGAGGCTCTCAGCTCCCCAGGACAGGAAAAATCCTAGCAGAAGATTTTTCATAAAATATCATACCTACACCTCCTGGCTGCCCTGCTCAGCCAAGGGGCACCTGCTGCAGGTGTGGTGCCCGCTGTGCCTCAGCCCCCAAATCCAACCCCAGGGGCTCCTCGTGAGCAGGGCACGTCCAGGGACAGCAGCACACAAAGGGGACATGGTGCCACTTGGCAGCCAGGGCCAGGTGTCCAGGAGGCAACAGAAGAAAAGCAGAAAAGCAAAATATCTCTGGATATTCTGCCAGCAGGAGCTGGCAGAGTGATTTCCTGAGAAAGAGGAGATACCTTTGTGTTTTCTGCTCCTGGTTAGATTTTGCTTTCTGGCGCAAGGAGAGACTTCAGCAGCCCTAAAGCTCACAGGGATGAGCTCCATGAGACACCTCCAGGGAAAATTTACCAACTTTTGTGTGTTTTGGAGCCTGCCAACCATGGGATGTCTCTTGGTTCTGGCCAATGAAGAGAAACAAGCATTCCTTTCCAACCTTCTCCCCACAAAGCACTCAAGATTACAGAACAGAAGTGCTTTGGACACAGCCCTGAGCACCCTGGGATAGTGGCAGGTGTCCTGTCCAGGGCAGGGGTGGAACTGGATGAGCTTTAAGGTCCCTTCCCACCCAAACCACTCCATGATCCTGGTACATCCCACAGCTCCTCCATGATCCTGGTACATCCCACACCTGCTCTTTACTACACCCAAGAGCTTTGCTGCGTTTCAGAGAGGAGGGAACAAGAACTGCTTGGCCCATTTGACATCCAGGACAGATTTAGACAGTCCCATAATGATTTTTCTGCTCAGGTTCCTATTCCTTTCCTAACAGTTCCTACTATTTCATTTGGTTTTTAAGATCTTGCATTTTCCCAAGACCTGCATCTTCCAACTTCAGTATTTCAGGGCCATGCCAAGCCCCAGGTCAGAGACCATGGCTATGTTACAGAAACTGGCAGAGCTGCATTTCCCTGTGCAATCCATTGAACTCCACTGTCATTTCACCACCTGCATGTTCCTTACATCACAAGGTGTCCCAAAGTTCTTCACCAGCACCATTTGTTTCCACAATCCCAATGAACTCAGAACACCCCAAATCCCCTTTCCACACTCAGCAGTGCAGACTCAGCTCCACAGATAAAAACACCACCTCATTTTCCCTTTCATTTCCTATGAAACAATGAATTCATTCCCCTTTTCCTGCAGGAGGGAATTCACTCTGACTCCCAGCACCAGTGGTTGAGGCTCTTAGTGAGTGACGCTGTCAGAAGGGCTCTGGGGAAGGAAGGACAACATCCTGCAAAAGGTTCTCCATAGCACAGTGTGGCTTTTTCCACACAAAATACACACGGATGGATTCAATCATCTACCAACACTGTATTTTAATTTTTTTGTCATTTTAACAGTTCCAGACATCAGATTAACTCACCCACATTTTCCCAGATCTCCTCCAAAAGGCTTCTAAAACCCTCAAGTCACACTGACCAAATCTCCTTAGTCTGATTTTTTTTCAGTCTGCTGATTTAGGTGCTAGGTTACACAGCACTCTTGGGAAGTCAGGATTTCACACTTCAGCTCCTCAAGAAATGTGGAGTGCAGACCATCTGCTCCCACTGATTCCTCACTGTTCACTTCAGGGGTTTGCTCTGAAATAGATTTTACTAACACTGCAAGTTCAGGTACAGCCTCTCTCCAGCTCCCTCTATTTGCAAAGATAAAATACAATTTAAGACAGAAGTCTTCAATTTCCCAGAGAACACAGACAGCAGGGATTCACTTTTCTGCTTCAGGCCATCTTCTCACCCCTTTCTCCTCACACTCCATCATGTGCTGACCCTGTGCTGTCCCTGGCAGATGTCCCAGCTCTGATAGGCTTGGAAAAAACTATCACAAGATTTGTGTGTTATTAGCAAATGACTGAAAGTTTTGTATTAATTTACTTGCAAATAAACAGGAGAATAATAATTCCTTTCCCTTGTCCTTAGGAGCTCTCTGGGGAGGTCTGGAGCTGGGTTTTTATCTCTTTCCAGGGCAACTTTTCCCCGGTGTTGGGTGCTCACTGTGAACACAAACAGCACGTGCCCAGTATTTGTTTAACCTCTTTGGCTGTGCCTTTGCTTTGTGTTTTTATTAACCTTCCCCAAGCTATTTTATTCTTAGTTAACTTCTCTTACACAGATCCCACTCTACAAAACTAAATGCTGATGGTGGTGATGGATGCCACCACGCAGGAATGGCCATCAGTTTACAGCCTGATAAAATTCTGGGTTTGAGCCTGGATTCTCCATGCTTTCCATGACTCCAAGGCCATTGCCTCTGCTGGGGGGTTGGGACCTCAGTGCCACGATGGTGCTGAGCTCCATCAGAGCAGAGGAGTGGGGGAAGCTGGGGCTGGAGACCCTCCGTGCCCATACTGATGCCTTGAGAAGGCTGAGCTAGAACCGAGACTAGACAGAGCCAAAGAATAAAGCAGGGATTTGTTAGAAGGCATCAACAGAGCCACCTTGGGCAGCACAAGAGCCCAGCCAGGGCTACACCCAAGATGAACCAAAATGGACCACAGGTCATGGAGTCTCTCACTTTCATAAGTTCTGGTCGATTTGCATATTGGAGACAATTGTCCAGTTACAACTTTAGCCCATGAAGTCCCATCCTTGCTTTTCTCTCTTCATTCTACCATTGTTTATATCCTTGGGGCTGAGATCTGGATCATTTGTCCTTGGTGCCCAGCTGGAGCAGGAATTGTTTTGTCTCCCTGCTCTGTGCAGAGAGCTCACCATCCCCTAACAGGAAGCCCAGACCCACACACTAAATCTGAACAATAGAAAAGCAAAACCTGAGGCATCAACACACACACCCCCCCTTTGCCTGTGTGGCCATGAAGGGCTGCTCCAGGGGGACAGGCACACCTGGGCCCCCAGAGGGGCAGGGCAGGTGCTGAACAGCAGGAGGAATTCCTGCGTGCCTCAGGATGATGGGCACCAGGTGGGTGCTGCTCTGACCCACAGAACCCCCACGGATCAGGGCTGTAGGATGGCATCCCCACCCAGAGCTCAGGGGAAATGTGCCACAGCTCCCTCAGCTATTCCCTGCAGGGATGAAACACTGATTTTTGTCCAAGATTAGTGAAAAGCTGCTTCCATAACACTTTTCAGTGGTATTCAGCAACAGGACGGGAAGCAATGGGCATAAAAATTAAATCCCAAGTTCCACCTCACTGAGAGGAGAGCTGCTTTCCATGTGGGTGGCAGAACCCTGGGACAGCTGCCCAGGGGGGTGTGGAGTCTCCCACGTCTGGGAGATTCCCAAACCCACCTGGATGACCCTGAATGGACAGCATGGTCTCCAGAGGCCCCTTCCAATCCCAACTGCTCAAAGAGTATTTGGCCCCAGCAGTGAGTGTCTGTCCTGGACTAACCTCAATTGTGATGTTTTCCCCACAACAGGGGAACACACAAGTGAAAACTCAAACCACCTGTGGACTGAAGAGGTACAAATGTCCAGATTCCTGTTTGCTTCTGTGGGAGAGTTTTGGCCTCAATACCTTTTGCACTTGTGACCTCCCCTCCAGGGCTCCCAGTAAAACCCCTCCATGTCCGAAGACACCAAAGATTTACTTCCTTCTTGTTCAGACTGAGCCCACCCTCTGTGGGAGGACATCTCCCAAAACCCGCGGAGGGGAGGCACGGGCTGGGATTAACCTGCTGCTCTCGGGGTGACCTCCCCAGTGAAGGAGGAACTCAGACAAAGAACAGATGACAAAAGAGATTTCTATATGGAAATGAGTTCACCAGATGACATGGAAAAGCTTATCAACTGTAATAAACTAGAGCAGAGCTCACTCCATGCTTATCCGAGGGTATTACTGATTATCATTCGAAGCGAGCCCTCCACGCAACTTCTCGGATGATTTTTAGAAGTAAAAACCTTAATCTAGGCATCAATAATGTAAAACTGTTACATTCATTATTCCTCTGTTTTACTAAGCTCTCCTTCCCCAGCCCTTCTAGGAGAAATCTCGCCTGTTTGACCCTGAGTCTACTCCAAGTACCATGGAAACATCTGAATAACAAGAACGCTCATCAAAATTTAAACTTCTTACAGCACTGCCAAAGGCAATGAAATTTTTATTGAATTCCAGAGCCCTCATTTTCCACACAAAGCTGAGCTGGAGAAGAGGCCTCAGACAGCCCTGAGCACGACAAGCCCAGAGCCTTTGGGGCCTTGTTTCCCATTTCCAGCTATTTCCAGGCAAAACCCTCAAAATCCCAGCTCCCCCCACGCTGCCTCTGGTGTCTGTTTAGATCCCTCCTGCTCCCTCCAAACCAATCCCCAGGAATCCTCCATCTAGCCTGGGACTATTTGGTGGGAGGATGTGCAGCACTGCTGCAATCACTGTGACCCACAGAGTGTCATTTCAGGATTTGGGGATGTTTATATGGTGGATATAAGGCCGAGTCCTCCCTCCACCCAGAATGACACCAAACACCTCGTAGAAGTGCTTTATAACTGGGCAAATTTGGAATATGACACATTTCCCACTTTTATTTTCTTCCTCGAGTCTCTGAAAGACTCAAATCCTAAGTTTACAATTGTTCAAATAATTTTGATACGTGCAAAATAAAAAATAATAAGAAGAAAACTGTTGACTTTGTCCAAGATGTCAGGGAGATGCCTGGCAAGCAGAGGGACGGCAAAGGCACCACGGAGAGGGAATGGATGTGACAGTGGCCTGGAAACCCAGGAGCCTTCCCCAGCCCTGCCCCTCTGATAGGGCTGGGTGGACATTTATGGAGCAAATCCCATATTTGAGAGGTGACTGTGACCCCTCAGCCCCTTCTCCAGGGCAGTCACAGCTCTGAAGGGACAGATTATGGGAGGCATATTCTGAAAAATCAATGCTGAAGTGTCTCACACTGGGCACTAAAACAGCTGGATACATTTCCTCTTAATTTTTCTGTGTCCCAGTCAATTTTTTAAATGGATTCAATGCCACTTCATTTCAGCAGAGAGCAAAAATACATTCATTAGTGGTTATGAATGATTCAGGTGCCATGGAGCTGAATACCAAAACAGGAATAAATATGGATTTGAACCAAGCAGTATAAATAAATCATGGGACTATCCCCTGAACAAGGAAAAATAGCAAATATTGAATATTTTCTCAATAAAGCATCACTGTGAAGTTTGTGCAGTGCACAAGGCAGTGAGATCCTGGGGAGAAACAGCAGGAGAACACGTATTTAAGAATTTCCTAACTCCATCCCATAAGAAGGGGAAAGAGGACGTGACAAATTAAAGACACCAAACCTTGACATCCCATATCTTTGGATATTTCCCAGTACAGCCCTCACAGTGAGGGGGTTCATTTGTGTGCTGCAGACTGAGGAGCTCCAAAGGCCAGGAAGGACACACATTTTAAGATTATTTCAAATATTAAGCTGTTTGTTCACTGAATACAGATTGCCTCAGATCATTTGGGGAAAAGACAAACTAGGGCTGGGAACAGTAAAAATAATTTATGGGATCAACTAAGCCCCTCTCATGTTCACCAGTAGCTGCTGCTGGATCCAGGCACATCCTGACACTACAAAAAATAGCTTTTTCCTGATCAAGTTCAAAAGAAAATATAGAGAGTTACTGCTTTTCCATGTTTTTGTCTCGTAGTGACACAAATTCTGCAGGCTGGCTCTCCACATCAATTCCAATTCCTTTCCAGCTCAGTGAATGCAGGCCCATCTTCACATCAAAGTCCCTTCTAATTTACAAATCCCAAAAATAACCTTAATTACAACCCACTTCAATTACAGCTTCCGAGTAAGGAACAAGCAAACAAGACTCTGCAGCCTGAAAAGAAACAACTCCAAGGACTCAATAAAGGCCAGATAAACATGCCTGGCATAGTGGGGGAATAAGGGAGGACTGGCTCAGCCTTTCCCATGAAAGCTGGGAAAAGAAAAACCAAATAAATTTAACAGATTGGCACAAAATAAAGAAAAAAGGTGCTGTTCTTCTCAGAGCCATGGGATGAGGGGGATACAAGATGTTTACATGGAGTGAGAGGAAAATGGAATAATAGAAAAGAAATCTAAGGGGGATTGATAAATAATGGAGAAAACCCAGAGGAAACCCCAATCTGCCTGGAGAACAGGACATTACTCGGGGGAAATAACAATTATTGTCATCCTTTACTAAAATCCCCTCAGCCATCTGCCTCTGGGCACTGTGAGAAGATGGGATCCTGCAGCATTCCCTGCCTGGGAGCAGAGCTGTCACCATCCAGCAGGAGCTCCTGGGGGCTCTGCAAAAAGAGATTCTCATTTCCCTTTTACACTTTTGTATCTTCAAACGGATTCTAACCACTGAGGTACAGAAAGATACAAAATAAACTTGGAGCAATCTTTGTTAACTGTGCCATATCTGCACAAAATCTTCTAATTAATCTTTCAGCTTTCCAGAATTACTGAGGGTGGACTCTGGGGCTGTTTCTTCCCACACTGCACAGGTACAAATTTGCCTTTACAGTCTCTTATGCTGAAACCTGGCCCAGCACAAGGCCAGTGAGAGCAGCAGGAATTCAGGAAAGAACAGACCCCAGAAATGCTCTTTATTCTTAAATAAAACCCAGTAATTTGGGTAAAGGTAAAGAAATTGAGACAGGTATTACGGATCAGGTGCACACCTCAAATCCAAGGAAGTTTTTACTATTTAAAGTTGGTGATATTCTAGAGAAGGATTTTTCTCTCAAAGAGAGACTGCAGAGCATTCACACATTTAAACTACAAATTAGTAACAGGTAATAGATTAGGAAGTTCTAGGAGTTTCCAGTACTCAGATTTTAAATTAATAAATTAAACAGTGACTACTTCAACAGAGCCAAAGGAGGCTCCCTATAAAAACACTGGTCAATAATTCTAAAAGACTATCTTAGAACAGTATTTTTGGCAAGGTGGTACAAAAATGGATCCCTACAAGGGACAGATGGTCTTCCAAATGACATTTTACCCATCTGAGCTGTTCCAGGCAAACCAAAGAATCCTTTAGGCTGGAAATGACCTCCAAGATCATTGAGTCCCACCATTACCTCACTGCCAGATCCATCATTAAACCATGGTCCCAAGTGCCACATCCAGAATTCAAACATCCCCTTTAATCCCTAAGATCTTCCTGCACTTCAAAGAATTTTCTCTTTTCCTTGGGAAACAACAGTCAACAATTACAATCCCATGGAAACTAAAGAAGCCAAGTTCCAGCTTTCCAACAGAACCAGCTTAACATCTGAACCCACAATCCTTTACCCAAGTACTCCACGTGCTGATTTAACATCACTGCGGTTGATGTGGTGATGCAGAGCTCTGCTAACAGCACCAGCACTCCATGGAAACCCTTTGGAGGCTCCATAAAAGCTTTTCTCATGTGCTCCAGCACTTGCTTACACCCAGGGGAATTCTACACGAGTTCCCAGGTCCATTGTGGAAAGCCTCACTTCTCCTGTGTCTGCCTGGACCATCCCAGCTGCAACGTGAGCAGCAGCAGGGAGATCAGCAGCTCTGCAATCACTCCTCTCCTGGTTAATCACACTAAGCAGGGAGATCAGCAGCTCTGCAATCACTCCTCTCCTGGTTAATCACACTAATGACCGTTTAAGCAAATTAGCAGAGCAAGAAGCAAGCACTGAGATGTGACTGGGAGCAGAAGCACAGCCAGTGCCAAGGACAGAGCCAAAGCTGCTCCAGCCCCAGCAATCTGAGCTGGTGGAACTGAGCCTCCTCCCCACCCCACAAAGCCTCCAGTGGCTCCTTTCCTTTCCCACTCCATCAAATTCCCACAGAGCAAAGCAAAGTTTCAGCTAATTATTTAAAGCACAATGATTTGAGCATTATGGTTTCTTCTGAAGCCAAGAGAACATACCAGGGTGGTGGTAATGAACTCTTGTTTTTCTACTCTCTTCCCACTGGAAGCACCTTCCTAAAATACAGTTTCTTCTCTATGTGGCATCTTAGGATGTGCTACAGGAAACAGGCAAAAGATAAACACTATAAATCAGAGCTACGTTAGTGTTGACATTGTCAGTAAACAAACTTATTAATTATACATGTACTGGGAAAGCTGAAAAAATTATTTGCCCAAAGGGGAAAGGAAAGGCAAAATTATATTTTAAAGATTCTCCAAAGCATGGCACACAGCTTACAGTAAATCATTAGAATTTAGTGAAATGTTTGTTCTGCAGCCCTGACTCAGCTCAGAGCTGTGAGCTGCTATAAACTCACCTCAAAAGAGACTTTCAGTACAGAAAAGTGAAGTTCTACTTCAGCTTCTTTGGTTCCTCCCTGTGCACAAAGCCTCCCTGAGCTTCCTGGCCAGCAGCAGCTCCATCCCTGTCACAGAGCCATGGGCTGGTGGGGAAGGGGCAGTTCCAGCCCCTCAGAGCCCTGCCCAGCCTGGCTTGGGCACTGCCAGGGATCCGGGGCAGCCACAGCTCCCCTGGGCACCCTGTGCCAGGGCCTGCCCACCCTCCCAGGGAAGCTGTGGGCCACAATTCCTCACTCACCCAGTGGCACACACACCAAACCCGTGACTCTGCAGAGGCTGGATCACCAGGACAGGAGATCCCAGGCAGATGACTGCACTGCTCTTCCCTCACTCACCTCATTTCCCTGGGTGCCTTCCTGCAGTTTCAGCAGGATCTGCTCCATGACCCTGCTGGGCACTGAGCTGGCACTGGCTGTGCTTCCCAGGGTCTTTCATGAGCATTATTCCACCAGGATAAACAACAATAATTGGAGGCTGGAGCTCCAAAACACTACAGAGCTCATTGAGTTCCAGAACACAAAGCAGAATTATTTCCAAAGGCTGCCAAAACTGTTGCACCTCCTTCAATCCCATCCCACTCTGCCACATTGCTATGGAAAAAATGCATTGTCCTGCCTAAGGGACCTGCTCCTTGGGCTTGCTGATCAGCTCCTGACAGAAAGCAGCACTTTTTGGGAAGCTTTTGCAACCTGCACACAATAAAAAAAGAAATCCCAAGCAATCCTACTTGCTGTGCATTAACCTGTCAGTAATGGGAGGGCTCCAGGGGGCCTTGAAACGTTGTAACTCAGGAGGAGCACAAACCCCCTTTTATTCAAATTGTGTTCACAGAACCAAGTGCTTTACTGAAGCTAAAACCATCTGATGCGAGAGACACACAAGGTGGGGAGTGGCACTTGCAGAGCACAGGGTGCTTTGAGGTACCACAGCACAGCAATTTATATCCTCACCTGCAAAGTGCTTATTTCATGTTACACTGAGACTGCATTTCAGCTCCTAAGGATGTGAAAATAGAGATCACAGATGCAACCTTTGAGTCAGCACTTGAAAACAAACAAGACCAGCAGAGCTGCCAGAATTTGGGACTGGTTAGAAAAATATTCAATATAAAAATAATGTTCTGCCCTTCATTAACCAGCCCACTTTGAGCCTGGTTTCCTCGTGTGAATATCTTAGATCCTGTTCCCATCTCCCTCCAGCACCCCTCTGGAGAGAGCACCTTGAGGAGCACAGAACACCTTTATTAGGCAGCTCATATCTGCCTCCAAGGCTTCCCATCTCCTCCTGAGCACGGGGAGTGTTTAACTTCCACTGGCATCACAACCAAACCCTGTTTACTCCAGGAACCCAAACCCCACCGTGGTTTTCCTTTAAGTTATTCTCCTCACGAAGACAAACTAATTAACTGCAAGACTACGTAGGGAATCAGCCACCACAGATAAGAGCTCTCCTCCTTCCCACAAATTACAGCATTGTTTCATCTCTGCAACTTTGGGAGAAAGTTCCCTGCCAAGGACTAGAGCTTGGTTAATGAGACATCCAGTAATGGCAATAATCTGGCTCCCATTAGAGAAATCAATTATCTGCTGGATGAGAGTCAGCTTAACCATCATAAAAATTTAACTTGAAACAAAGTATATATGTTCACTTTATGGTATGGACTCTCTCTCAAGACTGATTGATGTGTGGTGTTCCTCAGAGTTTCCACTTTAACATCACCCTCAGCTTTCATCACGAAATTTGGTGGTGTGAAAACAGTGCAAAAGTTTCTGCTGAAATTAAAAAAAAAATTAAATCCCATAAATTCAAAAATGAAACTTGGAGCTTGATTCACCCAATTAAAATGGAAGGATGACCCTGATGCACAGAGAAAAGTACTCACCATTTAGGGCACAACTCCTATAAAAAGAGTCTCACTTGGAGGCAAGGCATTTTAATGAGCTGCTTCGTTCACACATTCACATTTCTTGGAAGTCTCTGGCATGTGCAACTTAAAAATTACTACTGAATCTTTCAGCTTTTAGTTTGCAATTGAAATTCTGTCATCTCCTTTTGATGGGGAGTAAAAGCAGTATTAAAACCCCTATAGCTTATCTCTGGTACATACATCTACTGTGTCCTTGAATCCTTAAATGCATCCAAGAGCACTTGGGACCATGAGCCAACTGGCCTTGCCTTTCCTACAGCATTGTATGACAAACACACTGCAAAAAGAGTAAATCCTGGGCTGGGCAAAGCCTGTTCCAAACTAAAAAGCACATTTTTACTTTGGAGACCAAAAAAAAAAAAAAAATCCCATCCCTAAATGGAAACCTTGGGCAAAACCCTGCATTTTCTGTAACTGCCTGTCTAGGCCAAAGGCAAAGCCTCAGCTCACTGTTTGAAAAGCCATTTTGGGGGAAAAGGACTTCTGTCCCTGAAGCAGCAGCTGGTTCAAAGCCCTGTTAATATGATCCTCATTTATTAGAAACTCTGCCTGAAAGAGAAAGCAGACTTACAATTCCCCCAGTTCAATATCAGTTTCGACATTGTAGATATTTAAGACACTGCTGCTTAATTTAGTAACATTTTCATTATCCCCAAGGATCCCTCAAGAACATTTACAAGGAAAACCATTTGTGTGAATTCTGTGGGTTACTGATCTTTTGGTTTTGTCTTTCTTAATGGGTTTTTTATAAATATATATATCTCAAAAAGAGGGTTTTTTTCCCTTCCACATGTATCTCATCTCCCTGGCATATGCACTTCTGGATTTTACCTCCCAAATCCACACACCATTCCATTATGGACACCCATCTCAAAGGATCTCATCCCTGTCCTGATTAACTCCTGCCCATTTGGGGGCTGTTTTGTAACTGGTTTTTCAGTGCCACAAAAATCCATTTGAAAGCTCTGCAGCACCTCTGGAACAAAAAGACAACTTTTCCACATATAACCACACTTGGTGCAATCTTTGTAAACTGTGCCATAACTGCACAAAAATCTTCTAATTAACCTTTCAGCTTTTCAGAATTACTGGAGGTGGAATCTGGGGCTGTTTCTTCCCCCATTGCACAAGTACAAATTTTGTGTTTGCCTTTACAAATAGAGGGAATTTGCCTTTACAATTACAGGGACTTCCAGATGTTTCATGTACAAGAACCTCATAATTAAATGGCGTCAGGTCTTTGGAAAAGAGACTTTGGAAGGGGAAAAGCCTCCCTTGCAGCAGGATTATCTGGGGCCTGCCCACCCCATGGTGCTGGGGATGGTCCATAGAGAGGGGTCACACATCATCCCTGTCATCCTGGGGTCATCCCAGCCTCCTCCTGCCCCAGGGATCCATCCCACTGAGCAAGGCACACACAGCAGCTGCTCCTGCCCAGCCTGAGCCCAGGAAAGGCTGGAAAACTTTCCCACCTTTGGGAATGTTGAGTTGCTGAGTGCCCCCCACGTGGAACATGGCAGCAAGGCACAGAGCATGGCCTGGCAGGGCTCTCCTGAGCTGCTCCTGCAACACATTTCACTGCTCTCTGACACCACCACGGAATGTTAAACATCTGCACTGCTACCAGAGAATGCACCTTGAAATTCCAGCAAAGCTCAGTGGTGACTTTTGGAAATACAGCTAAAGAAAACCAATGTTGGTGCCCACACTGAGAACCAAGGCAAGCTCTCTTCCACGTGTCAAGGGCTGGGCAAATGCTCCTCCTGGTCTTAGAAAAACATCAAGACAGACCAAAAAAACCACAAAAAACTTACAACAGTCCAGCTAGAGAATTAGACTAAGACACTGAGCAGGAACAGCAGAGGTTCTGCTGAGCCCAAGCCCTGTGGAACAGCAATCAGGTCACAGTCTTGAACATAGAAGTGGGACCTTTGCATGATGCAAAGAACATCTTGGGGAATGAGCATTGAAAATTACACCTCTCCTGAAGATGGGCTTTTCTGGTGTCCAGCTACAATCTGAACATGTGCTTAAAATAACACTGCCCTGTCCTTCCTCTCCCCTGTCCCTGAATATCTGTTCATAACTTTTCCACCAGCAACACTTGCCTTAAAAACAAATGTGAGAGGCAAAAACTCCCAGTTAGTTGAATTCACAAGTGAAGTGTGAACTCCATTCACATTAAACTACACCAAGGAGCAACAGTGAGGACTTTCAGAAAGCCTTTTCAGTGAAGTGCAGTGCTAGAGACCCAAATTCCAGGGAGTTCAGCTCACCCACCATCTATCCACACCAGACTCCTGGACTCTTTGCCCTTGTTTGCATTACTACAGATAAAAGGTCTCTAATTACTCATTACATTTTCAAGGCAAGAAAAAATTAGGAAGAGCCAAGTGTTGTTTCTACTTCCAAGAGCTTCCCAAGCAGCACACTCTGAGACCCCCAAAAAGGACAATATTTTGTTCCCCACGTGAGCCTTTGACAAGTTCAGGTTCATGCAGCATCTCCTGAATCTCTAATTGAGGAGCAGCCCATTATCAAATACAGCACTGAGCTTAATTAGAGAGGGAAATCGATGAAGATCATCTAGAAGGTATGAGAGAGGTCTGAGCAATTTTCAGTGACGGTTCAAATTTCTTCCCTGGAATTGTTTTCAATAATAATGAAAGCTTAATGCAAAAATAACAGTTACCCAGACATATTACTCTGCTGCTGCAGGATTTAATGTGCTTTGCAAACAGCTACAATTTCTGGGGCAGGATGGCATCAGCTTTTATCAAAGCAGCTGCCCCAGAGAACCCTGGAAAACAAGCCCAGGGTTCTTCACATTCAGGCTCTTCCTTCTGCAGCTGTCCTGGTGTTGTTTTAACAAAGTCTTGACTTGCCTCACACATCCTGGCACATTCTCATTTTATTTTAATAACAAGTCATATGTTAATAGATGCATAATCACTACTAGTTTTTAAGCCAAAATCTTCAACTAAAAATTTAAAATAATTACACGCCTTGAGTAATCAAAGTACTAGAGACCCCAGCAAGGGCAAAGGCAGCAGGGAAATCAAGGTGAGGCAATCCAAGCCCCCAGAACACAGAAATCACTGTTTCCTGACCCTGCAGGACCAACACTCAAAAATACCCTATTTTCTGCTGCAATAAGGCTTTGCCATTGCTGTAAGCCTTGTCAGCTCTACTGAAAATATTTCCAGCACTTCCTTCTAAAGCACAAAGTGGACAATTCCATCAAAACACTTCTGCATTTGGTTTTTTCCATACAATTTACTCTGGCAGCATGAACGAGGCTGTGATCAGCCAGTTGCCACATGCAATCTCTGATTTATCATTACAGAGAGCCCAAAAGAAGATTCTCTTGTTTTATTCTTAAATTTAGTTACATTAACACAGTGAGACATTTCATGCATAATACTTAAGATACACTATCAGACACTGAATGCTGTCCTACACAACTCAGAAGTTGACTTTCTGCTATTCCAAAAACTCACTGAAAGGCAATACAAGCAGCAGCAAAGAGCAACTCTCACTCTTCTCCCACAAACACAGGGACTTATTCATTTTAGAGGCTTCATACCTGCCATGTCAATTTTACAGGAGAATGAAAATGGAAATTTTGTTTTGGTTTATGATTTTTCTGGTTCATTATTAACTGCAGTAAATATTTCAACAGAGAGAGAAAGTCCCCACAAGCTGTGGTCCCCACCCCAGCACCAAGGCAGGCCACAGGAAGCCCCTGTGGTGACCTCACTCAGCCCCAGCCCCGGCACAAACCCCCAGGGCACTGGGCACAGCCATAAATTTGAAATATTGCCCAGATGAAGGCTGAACTTGTGACCTTCCCAGTATTTAACTGCCACTCTGGCTCTTCCAGGCTGAGCAGATTAAATACAGCAACTACCTGTTTCCCCAGCTCTGCTGTCATCACTGCCCAATCTTATCTGAGGGAAATGCTACAGATTCTTTCATGCCTGGGGAGAGCAAAACAAATTTTTCCAGTGCTCTCAATTCATTACAGGTGTTGTAAATAACCTGGTAGCAGCACCCACAGTGAGGGGAGAGCACTGTCACTACAGCCAAGGGAGAGGTGACTTTTCAGGCTCCAAATTCTTGCCTCCACCATGGAAGTGTCCTGCCCCTGCTTGGCCTGGACTGGTGACCTGTTGGATTAAGCCTTTTTCTGACCCAGAGATGGGGCAACTGAGAGGTGTTTTAAAATCTTTTATTCCATTTTCAGTCTCATGAGAAGGGTGAGACAATACAGATGTTATAATTCACGCCATCACAGTCAGAAGCCAAATATTCCTAATTACATTATAAGTGTTTCTTGGCCTATCAGCTTTTGTCACACCATGCTGGAAATGCCTTAAAGCCAAACATCTAAAATTACCCCTTGTGGGTCCTATTACAATGCATCTTCCATAGTTCTAGTTCCCTAAAGTATCCAGTCTTATTTGCAAGGCCATCCTTTGAAACTTGTTTCTGCTTCCATTTCTCTCTCCACAATGTCTGTCCTATTCCATGGCATGTCTCAGTCAGCATTTCTTATCTCAAGGTTTGCATACAGATGCACACTGTGTGAGCCTTCTGTCAGGCTGTGAGAATGTTCTATAAATCCATTTCCCACAGTGCCCACTGCTTTTGCACCCCAGGAAGACTGAGGAGGTCCCTTTTCCAATTTCTGTGACACTCTGGGTACAAAGGTGCCCACGTTTTGTCCATGCAGTGTCTGGTCCTGCTCTGGTGTGGGCAGATTCAGCAGTGCCCAGCTTTAGGGGCTGGCACTCTCTCAGCCACAGCTTTCCCTGGACATTCCCTGCTCTCTCCCACATGAAATCACTTCAGATGCACCAGGCAAAGGTTCAGTGTGTGACCAGTGGGTCCATCTAGGCTCCAGTTTGCAGACAGACAGAATCACTGAAAGGTTTGGGTTGGGAGGCACCTGACAGGTCATCACCCACCCCCTGCCATGGCAGGGACACCTTCCACTAGCCCAGCCTGTGCCAAGCCCTGTCCAGCCTGGCCTGGAGCACTTCCAGGAACAGGGCAGCCAAAATTCTCTTCCAAATGTAAGGAAATATCTCGACTCTACCTCCCAGATACACAATGCACATAAAGAGACTGAGGACAGAAATTTGTGTAGAATTCTTCTGGACTCTTCGCTCCTTTCTAGTCAAGTTAAAGGCCATTTTCCTGATTCAGTGCTTCTGGGATGTATGTAGGGAAACAAATCCCAACCATTTTTTAAACCCAGCATGAGGGCAAGAGAAGGCTCCTCTGGCACCTTTAATTAATGACACAGGGATTCAACTGTTTTCAGGTATGTGAACTGGTGATATCCTTAAGTGTCACCAATAGGATCTGAGTAACTGCACTGAAAGTACCACTTACCCCAATTAAAAATGGTGCCAAAAGTACCAGAAAACACCCCAGGAACTCCCAGGACTGGTGGCTGTACAGTCCCACATAGGCTGGAACAAGCTTTCCCCAACCACTCCCTCGTACCTTACACAAACCCAGGGTAAAACTCAGGTATTTTCCTGCCAGCTGAGCACAGCCCCAGCGTGACACACCTGAGGACACCCTCCCCCCAGGGATGGCCAGGATTTCATCCCCACTGCCATGGAAGGAGAATTCCAGTGGCCAGCACCATGCCAGAGACACTCATCTGCTTGCAGGGTTTTGTAACTTTGTCAGAGGACACATAAAAGCTGATCATGGAGCAAAGGGATCTTTAAGTGCATTCCTCCGAGTCCATGCACAAGTTAAACTTACAAGTGGATGAAGCAGGTTGTTTCTGCCTGAATTTCAGTCAGCCCATAGCTGGCACTGCCAGGAAACCTCAGCCAAGAGGCAGCCACAGGAACACCTCTGCATTCCACTGCCAAGCAATGGCATCACCCCCTTGGCACAGAATTCCATGTCTAAACTGCCTTGAGGAAATGTTAGCAGAAGGAAAAAGATTGGCTGCTTGAGCACAACCCCCAGTACAGAGTGAAACCTCTTAGAAAAAACAAGGGCTTCAAGGAGAGCTGCAGAAAAATAAAGTACCCAAAAAATGAATTCCTTGTCTGAAATGCTGCCAGACCCATTTCTAAGAATGGCAGAAAGAACTTAAATTAAGCAAAATCATGCTGTTATTAGGTGGGGAGAGATGACAATTCCTTTGGTCTAAAAGAAAATGATCCAGGGATCAGGTAACAGTTATTCAAGCTATTCAACCCTGCACCAAAGTACAGTAATGCAGAAATACAATTACTCCCTGCAGTGACCTCTCAAGGCAAGTAGAATTAAGATTAGAACTAAGAAGTAAAAAAAGTAAAAAAAAAGAAGAAATGTCACTATCTGAAATGCACTCTGTAGAACCTTTAATATATTTTAATACTCAAGCATACAGGATTTTCTTTCCAGTGCCAGGTATGTAACAAAATATCAGCATGGAAGGTCTGGCAGAACATTCTAAATCTTCACAACCAAATGAAGAAATCCTTTACAATGGCTTGATAAGGATCAAAAGAGTTCTCAGTTCATTTTCATCCCAGGTGACCTAGCTGGATGTCCTGCACTAAGGCTCCTCTCAGCTTTATCCACAACCTGCTTGATTGCATCATATCATTAATGTTATTAATTGCTGCCACTGCCCATAAAACACAAGATCAATTCTGTAAAAGAGAGAGGCTGGAACTGAATTGAACACAGCACACATGAGCTGTTTGAAGCCATCATAAGGTGTTCTGAAGCCTCAAGCTTGGAGGTATTTCCAAAGCCAGAGCACCAAATCTTTATTCTTTTGGCCAAGATACAAGGTAAGAAAAATGTGAGGTTTTCTGCATGACCAGATAGAGTCTGAGCACTTCCTTTTGGCCAGAAAACCCTTCCTTTTGTTTATAGAAAACCCTTCATGTATGGATGGTCAGTGAATGAATTTCTCTCCTCAACATTACTTTTGAGATCAACTTTGTAGCACCACAGTGCACGGTAAACCAAGCCAGGTTAAGCTCTTACAAGGATCCTGCATGTGCCATGAAACTCCAGAGAAAGAATGGAAACCCCTACTAGGGTCCAATCAGTAAAAGAGATTTCCTCATGGAATATAAGGCAGGCAAGGAAGGCAAGCTTTTACCTGAATTTTCTCCCACTCCTTACCAAGTCTATTTTCTTTGCTTACCCACTCTGCTTTGTTTACTTTATGTATAGTAAGATGCTTTTAAAAACTACATTATCAATATTTCAGTACTTTTTCTAGTAAAAATAGCTTGCAACAGTAAGCAAAACAGTTACACACACAATAAACCACCATATTACCAAATATCTCTGCTTTTATCTTCTCACAATCTCACTGAAAACAACAATGCATTTAAGGATTATGAAAAATGCATTAGAGGTGTCCTTTCCAGAGACAGCCAGGTTGCAGTACCACAGGTTGACTTTCAGATGGGATCAGCCACACTGTGGCCTTGACCCACCTTCAAGTATATGACATCAACCACATTTAATACTAGAGGAGCAGACAGAGCAGCTTTAAGCACCCTCAGGCTGTATGACATAAGCACATTGCTCATTTGGCTATTTAGGAAATCATAAATAGTTTGGATAATAAATCAGAGTAACAATATTTATAACAGTACAGGAGGGGGCTTGGTTTTTAGTGGGGCACAGAACTGATCACAGAATAAACTCAGATATTTAGGCATTTAGTTGTCACTGTCATATTTTCTGAAAAATCTCTTTGCCCAGGATTCTTCTCCTGGGAAGCTGAGAAGCCTCAGAGAAAAATCACAACAATAATTATCTGATTTGCTTCTCCTGTGTTTTGCTGCTTTGGAATGTGGTCTGGACATTGTTTACCAAGAGTTGCATGTTTGATTGGTTTCATGTGACTTGCTTTTACTTAATGACCAATCACAGTCTGGCTGTGCCAGGACTCTGGAAGGATTCATAAGTTTTCATTATCATTCTTCGTAGCCTTCTGTCTGCATCCTTTCTGCATTCTTTAGTATAATTTAGTATAGCATTGTTTAATATAATATAGCAACATAAAATAATAAATTAGCCTTCTAAGAACATGCAGTCAGATTCATTCCTTCCTCCTCTGTCCGGGGACCCCGAAAATACCACATTCAGTCATGTGGAGGTGTTCTCTGTGAAAACGAAGGCCTCAGACCCACCTTGGACTGCCAGCTCGGCCTGGGCCTCCAGCGTGTCGTTGCCGCTCTCCACGATGCAGGTGAAGGTGCCAGCGTCGGCCTCGGCCACGTCCCGGATCTGCAGCACCCCCCCGGGCAGCAGCTGGAACCGGCCAGACCTGCACGGGACACAGGGACAGGGGCACTGCAGGGACATTGCAGGGACGTGGCCTCACACCTGCACGCAGGGAGACAGGGACAGGGTCACTGCGGGGACACACCGCGACATGGCCTCACACCTGCCCACAGGGACACAGGGACAGGGGCACTGCAGGGACATTGCAGGGACGTGGCCTCACACCTGCACGCAGGGAGACAGGGACAGGGTCACTGCGGGGACACACCGCGACATGGCCTCACACCTGCCCACAGGGACACAGGGACAGGGGCACTGCAGGGACATTGCAGGGACGTGGCCTCACACCTGCACGCAGGGAGACAGGGACAGGGTCACTGCGGGGACACACCGCGACATGGCCTCACACCTGCCCACAGGGACACAGGGACAGGGGCACTGCAGGGACATTGCAGGGACGTGGCCTCACACCTGCACGCAGGGAGACAGGGACAGGGTCACTGCGGGGACACACCGCGACATGGCCTCACACCTGCCCACAGGGACACAGGGACAGGGGCACTGCAGGGACATTGCAGGGACGTGGCCTCACACCTGCACGCAGGGAGACAGGGACAGGGTCACTGCGGGGACACACCGCGACATGGCCTCACACCTGCCCACAGGGACACAGGGACAGGGGCACTGCAGGGACATTGCAGGGACGTGGCCTCACACCTGCACGCAGGGAGACAGGGACAGGGTCACTGCGGGGACACACCGCGACATGGCCTCACACCTGCCCACAGGGACACAGGGACAGGGGCACTGCAGGGACATTGCAGGGACGTGGCCTCACACCTGCACGCAGGGAGACAGGGACAGGGTCACTGCGGGGACACACCGCGACATGGCCTCACACCTGCCCACAGGGACACAGGGACAGGGGCACTGCAGGGACATTGCAGGGACGTGGCCTCACACCTGCACGGGACACAGGGACAGGGTCACTGCAGGGACACACCGCGACATGGCCTCACACCTGCACACACAGGGACAGGGTCACTCCTTGGACACAGCCTCAGCCATAACCCAGATCCCTGGGATACCCTGGCCAGACCTGCACACACAAGGACATGGTCATTCCATGGCCACGGTGTCATGACCATGACACCAGCCCAGTGTGGGACACAGAGGAGTTATAATGACACCATCACATCCCAGACTGAAAATTAAGTTCAACCCTATCAATTCCACAAGAGCAGCTCATATTTTTGCACTTGCAGCTTCACTTGTTCTTAATTAAATGTGATCCAAGGTATTTAGTCAAGAGCAGCCAGAACTGAAGAAAAATGAGGTATTGTAATCACATAATTAAGAAAAAGGCATTTGCAGATCCAGCTGGAATGACTGACTGCTTGGAAAGCTGAGGGAAGTACAACAGGACGGACTGAGCCTTTACAACACAAGGACAGCAGTGCACGTTATGCAACACACAGGAATTGAATTGCTGTGACCATCCCTGAGAGATGAAATACTTCAGAATAAGACACGTGTTAGAAGAAATTCAAAATACAGATTCATCGGGTGACAACAGGTCTGGACAGAACGTCCCCCTCTGACTTGCAAAGGGCAGGGAAGGGTCTCTAACCAGCCCTTACAATCTGTCTGCTTTTGCTGCTAAATGGGGCAGATAAAGGTGGCACTTTGTGCTCAGTGCAGCACCCTCAGCCTCCAGCGACATCCTCCTCCAGTGCAGCCATCGCTGCCCTTCACCTGATACAAATTTGTACATGATTTTTCCAAGTTCCTTCAATACTCCAAGTTTCCACATGAAATACCAAATAAACTTTCCAATAAAATGCCAAAAACCCCAAGCCAGGACAAAAAGTTGTGCCTGGATGCTGAGCCATTCTTATTTGCAGCTGGAAAAGGAAGACCCTGGGGAAAGGGAAGGGAACCTGGTGGCTTCCTGCCTGCCACTCTCAAGGGCAGAAAGGGACTGAATTCTGTCAATATATGAACATTACAACATTTGCCGTTTTTGGTCTCTGTTTGGAATGGCCAATGGACAAAAATCAGCCTTGGTGCTTTCTCCATCTGAAAGTTTCCCTAGAATTACATCAGTAGGACCAATCCTGACCTGCTTGCACAGGTAAATTGTTGGGACACAGAGTTTTGCCTCATCTCATTATTATTTATCAGATAAATATTGATTTATGGTCCTACTGTAGCTGCTGGTCAAATTTCTTTTATTACATTTAAAAGCAGAGCAAACAAAACCATAACTGGCATTAAGTGTTAAAAACATCCAAAGAGATGTCCCTGTGCAGGTGCTCTGGAAGGAAAGCCATACTGCTCCCACGAGAAACACCAGGACTACAGAAAAGCTGGCTTGGAAGAGGTGCAAGGAATTTGAGTGAGGATTTGAGTTTAAAAAAATCATATTAAGAGCTTCCCAAATGCTGGGAAAAACGTCCCAGGCTTGCGTGGGAATGGCACTGTCAGGCAGGCTCTAAAACCAGGCCTAAAGAAAAACACCAGAGCAAGACAAGCCTGGACCTTGACACATCCATCCATGAAATTTTCAACCTTCTTTTATTATGTAAAAGAGCTGCTTTGACTTTTTTTTCTTGCAGCAGAGAATGTGCTGCGAGCTGGGATGAAAGCAGAGAGCTGGATCTGCCAGGGACAGCAGGACATGGAGCAGGGAAGGAGCTGTGCCCCAAGAACTGCCACTGTCACATCCTGAAGGAATGATCAAAGGCCATCAGCATGTCCGTGGCATTTTGAGGACATTAATGCCTTTTCCAGGAGATCCATTGTTACACTCTGAAAGCAACACGTGCCTCAGGGTGCTCCTTTCCCACTGCCAGCCTCTGGAAAAGTTACTGCCAGCAGTTAAGATGTTACTAAAACTATTAAAAACTATTCCTCTTTGTCACTTCAGCTTGTCCTAGGGGATCCCAGAGACTCCAGCATCAGAATATTTGTGGGAATTCTCCTGTTCAGCCATCTCAACATGTGCCATGTTTTTATTTCCTTTGATTATTTTCCTCCAGAAAACCCAGAGTTGAGTTCAATTTCCCAATAGGTGATTTAGTGGAAGTTTAATGGAAGAAAACAATTAATCTGCCAGACTCCTTGGTGATTCCCTCTGTACGAATCAGCTGTGGAAAAATTCTGGTCTTAAAGCAAAGCTGCTTTTATAATAAAGCAAAACATCTTGATTTTGTAAGGACAATGAAGCATTTTCACAAAAGAGTAAGGCAATCGGATTTCAGACACTGGAGACAAAGAATCAGCTTAATACAAAAGTGATAACATAATTTGAAGTGTCATTAAAAACAACAAAGATTGATCACTCAGATGTCAGGGAAGAGTAAAATCAAATTCCAGCCTTTTATATGCATTCCATACAACCCTCCCTTGCACCCCCATAACACACAATTACTGAGCTACTCTGGATGCCTCACTCACAGGCTCTTTGTGTTTCATTATCACAAAATATAGTGAGCCTTTATTAATTTACTGTAGTCAAACTGTCACTTATACCCTGAGGTTTGAGCTTTTCTTCCCTCTTTTAAATTACTATTCCCCAAACATCTTATAATCTATTTGCTGTCTCAGTAAGTACAGCAGATAAAATTAGACAGTAAATTAGATTATTTTGTGGGATCTCCTACCAGAAAAATCTCCATAATTACTCTGCTATGCTTAACCTTTCCTGAGCTGGGCAAGTGTAATTCACTTGGTACCAATCACTCAGAACCCTGCAAACAGCAATGTGTAATAATGGGAAGCTCACACATTTGTGGGAAGCACTAAGGAAAACCCTGCATTAGGGATGTGGATGTGATCCTACAACCACAGTCTTCATGTGAGCACAGCCAGCAGAGCAGAAATGAACATGGCACAAGTGCCCTCAGCTGTCAACCCCTCACTGCAGGCAAGTGTTACATGTACAACCATGTTCCTGCAGCAATTTTTCAATTACATGAAATTTTGCTAAACTGAACAGCAGAAACCTGCTGCAGAGCTTGCTGGACTTTACAGACATTAAAATGTTACTGCTCAAGTCCTTTCAAAGGCTTCGTTTCAGATGAACCATCTCATCTGCTACAAGTTTTTCAGAGCCCGTGGCACCTGCATTTGTTCCTTCTCCCACAGACATCTCCCAATATAAATGAAAATACAATATATGCTGTTGGAACACATGCTGATCCACACACTGCACAGTTTTCAGAGCAGATCATCTTCCAGACACTTCTCTGTGCCTGTGTCCCAAGCTCTGGGGACAAAGCCACCTGGAACTTCCCTTTCCGAGTTAGGAATTGTCAAAAGCACAAAGGGACTCCTGCACTTGCTGAGGAACAGACCCTTCACACAGCAGGATCCTCAGCCAGACTGGAGACTGAAATAAGAAATATTCCCTAGGTAAGAAAGGCTCCAGGTTGGCTCAGACCTGAAGAGCTACTCAGCCTGAATGTAACACCTCCATTCTAACCTTTTGTACCAAGCAATGGTGGAGATTTTACTTCAGGAAGTTTTCCATGAAGGGCCTAAGATTTATTCCAACAACTTCATACTTCAGAGCCTTCCCTGCTTCCTTCCTCTTCCCCCAGCATTCTCCACATTCCTGGCAGAAACACCACTGACTTGGAGTCCATGGAGCCAATCCAGTGGGAAAAGCAGGAGGATATTCCCAGGGCTGAGCCCATGGATGACATCTGTCCATGTGCCACCTGCCACCATGGATCACACCAGGCTGGAGCCTTCCTTTGGGTTTTGGAGCTCCTAGAGCAGGGTTTAGTCTTTTCCTTTCTTTACAGACAGGGGAGTTTTGGGAAAACTATAAAATATGAAGATTACAAGCTGGAGCAGTGAACCAGTTCAAGGGAAAGCTTCTTAGTCTTTAGTGGCATTCTTTATGGAGAACCAAGAAGTCAGCAGTCTCTCCATCAGATTTCTTTCAAAATCTTCACGTTAGTGAGTTCAGAAGGATTCCCTGGAGTTCTTGTTCCAATGGAAACTTGGAGCACTGAGTTAACTTCTGTTTCTCACCCAACACCCAAAGCTTCCTTCTCTCACACTGTAATTAATTTGGAAAATATTTTATCACAGCAACTAATTTCACAATATATTGCATTACAGGCTGTCTGAACAACTGCCAAGGCTGCCATCACTCAAGTTTACTCATATTTATCCATTAACATAAATCTCATTGCAGTCTTCAACAAATAATCCATCAAATTTAATCGCTTTCCCTTTTCTCCAGATCTTATAACAATATTTAACACCAAAACCCCACCACTCCCTATCCTTAACATTCATCTATTTTCCTATATATACAGGATCCTATCCATATTCTCCTTAGAAATACAACTTGAAAGGCAAACATTCTATTTTGTATTAATTAATTACCATAGTTATGACAAAAGTAAAAATAAGGTTTTGTGTAAAACCCTTTAACAAGGGGTCAAAATTAGGGCTAAGCTCCCCATGCTGTCTGAGTTTTGTTTCCTAAGCCCAGACACACAGAGAAATGTCCCATTATATATGGCTATAGCTACATATATGTATGTTAATGTTTGGGGTGGGGGTGTGCACAAACAAACCTGGGATTTCAGAGCTTTTCCCAGGCACAAGGGACATTAAAACCTGCCCAGATGAAAAGAATCAGCGTTTTCTTGGGATAAAGAAAATGCCACACTAAGAAAGTCGTATTTTTATATCAAAAGAGGATTTTAATACAAATTAAATGTGATTTAATTTGTAATTACATTAACAGACCATGCATAACAAGCTAAGGTAGCTATTTAGCAACAGTAACTGCAGGCTTTTCTCCAACAAAGAATCTTAATTTCTGGAGATTTTCCAGTTATTCTATTCACACCAATAACACAATAGCTGGAGGGTAAGTGGAGTTTAAGAGGTCTCTGTTCTCAGCTCTTTGAATCTCTGCCCTGTTCAGCCACAGTCACAAGCAGCAGACTTGGGAGCTTTGCCTCAGTTTGATCACTTGCAAGAACAATGAAAAAAGTTTACCCCACAGAGGGGAAAAAGATCAAATTTCTACCTTTACCTACCTTAAAACTCAAGCCTACAATGAGCACACGTTTCACTTTAAGAAAAGAGCTAAGTGTTGCAAGAAGAAAAAAGTCAACTGGAACCCATTCTTGTAACAAAAGGCAAGACACTAAAAACTACTGCTAAATATTCTGAAAAATCAGGTTAGTCTTGGTTCAAATGGTGTACATTTGAAGATCAAGTATATTTACTAATGTTATGCTCCAACCCTCCAGAACAATTTCTCACTCTGAGTTATGAGAAAAAGAAAATACCTGTGAAGCCCTAAGAAGTTATCATGGTAACCTCACAGAATGAGGGAAGCAAATTCCAAAGGGAATTAACAGCACTGTATTCAGTGGTGGGAAAATCTGGGCTTTATGTTTCAAAAATCCAGAAAATAAAAGGAGAGCTTTAACCTCCCTGTGCCCTGAATGTGCCACAACCTAGAGAAGGACAGGGCATCAAAACTTCCTAAAGATGTGACATGACATCACTTTACATAAAGAACAACAAATTCAGATCTTGCCAGGCACATTTCTTCTGCCATTTCACCCCATCTGATTGTGCTGCTCTAATGAGTCTGCACCAGCTTTCATAGGGGACTTCTTGTATTTCTAAAAGCCCCTGAATTTAAATCATGTGCCTTCACACTGACACAGCACCATCTCTCAGGGGCTGTTTGTCATTTCCCACAGCAGCCTCCCATCAAAGACAGTTCAAATTACCAGCCCCTGGATTCTTTTAATTTAAGAGTTGCCAAAAAAGAGATATATTATATCCCTGGTGCTGCAGAGACTTGAGCATTGTTCTGGCTGCTTTCTGTGTCACAATTTACCTCTCCTTGTTCCATGATTAACTTGGCTCCCCATTAATCTCACTGCTGACTTTGAGGGACATGGAAAACATTCCAATAACTGTTTGAAATCCTGGTTCTAGGAAGCATGTTCATTACATGGACAAAAATGGCCTTGATAAGACTTGTTCTGCTATTTTAATATGGATTTCCTACCACATTATTCTGACTGTGCCAGCAATGACAATGTATAAGTTCTCACTCCGTACATCTCTGAAAGCTCACTGATTTTTGCCATCATGGTTTTATTATTCTATTTTAATGAGAAAATGTTTCATTTTGCTTTAAACACTTATTCTTCCATTCCTGTGGGACATTCTGACACAGAGTGGACATTTTCACTACAGAAAGAATGAGTGCAGGGCTTCACACTCAGGATACCCCAAGCCATCCTCCTTTTCCCATAGAGTCCTTATTCCCTCAATTGCTGCTTCTTCTCCACTGCCAGTCTAAAAGTAATCTATTCGTAATAACCTCCATGCTTCAGACAAGATTTATTGGCTTCAAATGGCTGCAAAAAAATACCCCCAGTCTCCTGAACCACCTCCCTTATCCCAACACCGAGTCCTGAAGCCCTCCAGCACTTGGGATCAGCTCTGTGCATTTCCAGCCCAAAGGAAGGCGTGCGCCGATCCCAAACCCTGACTGCAGCTGGATTCCTGCATCAGACCAGGACAGGGCTGTCGGCCCTCACTCACCCGTCAGTGGGAAGCTCCTGGCCGTTCCTGGTCCAGCGGAGGAGGGCAGGGGGGGAGGCGGCGGGCACGCAGGGGAGCAGCGCGCTCTGCCCGGGCACGCGGCTCAGCGACGACGGCGCCCTCAGCAGCGCCAGCCTCGGCGGCTCCTCGGCATCTGCGAAGGACAGCACACAGCTGGCACCGGGCACAGCCACACGATGGGCACGGGGAAACCCGCCCAAACCCTCTGAACCAAAACCCGACTGGCCAAAGAACATCACAGTGAAACCTCTAATTCCTTTCCTGCCCCTCCGGAGGATTCCATCCCCACCTCTCGCACCCTTGTTAACATCTCCAGACATGCAAAGTGATTCCCCACTTTTGGGATTCCCACTCTTCCAACTCCCTGGGAAACTATTCCAGGTCAAAACTACAGCCCTGAAACTGGAACTTCCACCAGGTAGCAGAGATTTAGGAAAGAAAGGAACAGGTTTGAGTTTGTCCAGCAAGCCTTGGGCTTCATCGGGGAGTTTCCTGAGGAAGTGCTTTTACACGCTGGAAAATTAAATTATTGCAGCAGTGACTGACCCCAAATAAAATACAACAACCAAGGAATGTGCATGCTGAAGTAACAAAACAGAAATGCCCCACCACAGCTTTCCATCCTTATGAAAACAGGGAATCCCCTGAAGTGGTTCTACATTGGAGTAAGCTGAGAGGGGTTTGGTCCCTTTTCTTCCCACGTTAAAAAGAAGCACGAGGCACTGACATGTTTGTTCAGTCCCTGCTCCAGGGTGTGCCCTCTGTCTGTGCCCTGCAGTGTACCCACATGAAGTGAGCTCCACAGAGCAGCTGCACTTTGGGCTGGGTAAGCACTCTGAGGGGTGTTTGAAGGTTTGAAGGTGTTCTGGCAGCAAAGCTCCACAACTGGACAAAGCCTCAGACTATTTCTGGCCATCTAAAATGGGGACAGAGTATTCTGTACCTACTCTACTCCTGCTCCCTGAATGAAGCACGTTCTGGGTCTCATCACACACGTACTTGGCTGCTCTCTCACGTGGGCCTGAGGTGATACTCACAGGGATTTCAGAAAGTTGTTTTTGGTGTTCTTCAGCTCAAAATAAAACTGAGTGTTCACAGCACTGAGCTCAGGGCACACACAAGCTCCAAGGCACAACACGAGGAGGTGCCAGGACACTTGGGGGAAGCAGAACAGGTGGAAATGCCGTGTGGGAGCTGGCACAGGCAGAGGCAGCCGAGCTCTGAGCAGTCCTGGATCAGCCAGCCCCATCCCTGCGGCTCTGCCTGCCCTGCTGTGCATGGGGAATGAGAAGTGACAGGGACCTGGAGCAGCACTGGAGCCAGCCAGGCTGCACAGCAGGGATACAACATCTCCAGGCAGCCATCCTCACACAGAGAGGAGCCAGGATGGTTCCCTGAGACACAACTCCCACTGCTCCAAGCTCCCAGAAGGGAGTTCAGCTCCCGGGTAAATGGAAACTGGATCCCAAAGTTAAGTGACACTTTTCCCTTCAGTCCTATGTTTGAAAGCACCCACTGTGAAGTGGCAGAGCTCAGAAATGAATCTTTCTGCTCAGTGGCAGCCTGGTATCAGCCAAAGCAGAATGTTTAAGCAGCAGAACACTGCGTGAGGATGCAAATCTCTGGGATGCAGGAGTGTGCTGGGTGTGTTTCAAAGCCTGGGAAGCAGTGGTGGGTTCACTGTCAGCCCCACATCAGATAACCATTTAAAAGAGGAATAAAGTGAATAAAGAACAGATTAATCCAAATCCTTCTTTCAAATACTTCTCAGGCCAAACAATCAATTAGGGGGCTGCTCAAGACTAAGGGAGCTTTCCCCTCAACAGCTTAATCCCACTTTCTGAAAAAAAGCCTGCTGGGAGGGATTTTACCAAACTTCACCATCGATACTTTCAGATTCATGATGGAGCAAAGAAACAGCATAATTTAAATTCCCTAACACAGCTCTATTTCATCACTTTCAGCAAAGCCTTACAAAAGCAAGGAAACTACAGCTGGAGCCAAAAAGGATTCAAAAGATCAGCGTAATATGGAAGTTTTCAAGAAATCTTCAGTTTAAAAAAAAAAAAATCAGCAAAATCCTCAGCATTTGAATGGCTGCAGAAACATAAAGTCAATCCAAACTACAGGAATTCAATCAAGCATCTTTTCCAAAAGTGCTTTTCTCCAAACCTTGTATCCTTAGTTGGAGAAGAGACAAGGCTTTGGAAAGGCTAAAGAACTGAATGAAATTTAAGCATGATTCATTTCCAACATCCCAATTTCAAAAGAGAGCTGTAACTTTAAGAACTGGGTTATTTTACAGAATAATTTAGTATTCTAAGTAGAGAAGGGCCATAGTCACAAGAAACAGAACTATTCCTTGAAAGGGACCCCTGGAGGTGCCCCCACCTGCCTCAAGTCCAGCTGCTGTCCACACCAGGTCAGGACAACCATGACACTGTGCAGCCTGACCCTGAGAGATTCCTGAGGTGGAAACTCAGCAACTCCCTCCAGCAGCTCTCCAAGAGTAACAACTGAATGAGAATTCCAACACGGAGACTAATCCAGAAGAGACAGCTCTGGGAACAATTAAGGAACCCCATATGAAACACAGGCTGTATTTCCCTAGTTTGGGAAAGCACGACCCACATTCCTGTCCTATTTTTGGTCACTTTTCAAACCTTTGTATTAGAACAGCTGCTGGTGTCACTGGGAACAGAACACACTGAATGTGCCAACAGTTTACATCAGCACTGGACTTCTGTTCTAACAAAAATATCTCAACATTTCAGCACAACAGGCAAAGCTGAACCTCCCAAAATAAAACGTCACCCCCTCAGAGTTGGAGACTTCCCAAAAGGTCCCATTGCTTAGACAATCAGAATTTCCAGAATATTGGGACAATTAAAAACACCTCAGCTTAAGCATCCCAAGGGCAACAGACTAAGCACCAATTTCTTTGTGAAGCTTCCACAGGGTTTGAAACATGGGGTTCAACTTGAGAAACTTCGAAATTCCCAAACTTTTATACTCAAAGAAACAGTTAATTCCCATTTTGTATCATGTCACAATGGAAGTATATTAGTGAGGGTTTTTTTAAAGAAGTCTTTCCACAAAATGTCTTAAAAGCTGAACCATTAAATATGGGAAGGCAGCCTGTGAGTGTCTCCAGCCTGTTTCCAACCACTGTGAAGAGCTCAGGGCCTGTGGACAAAGAGCCTGAGTTGGAGGCTTCCCTAAAGATCCCAATGTTTAGATGGGCAGAACTTCCTGAATATGGGAAGAATTAAAAACACCTCAGCTTAAGCATCCCAAGAGCAACAGACTAAGCACCGATTTCTTTGTGAAGCTTCCAGAGAGCTTGAAACATGGGATTCAACCTGAAAAAAGTACAGAAGTCCCCAAACTTTTATACTCAAAGAAACATTGGGTGCTCCTTTGCATCACATCCCAATGCAAGTGTATTACTGGCAGCTTTTAAAATTTTTTTCCCCAAAATGCCTTAAAAGCTGAACCATTAAAACAGGAAGGCAGCCTGTGTCTTCACAGGCTCCACCCCCTGAAGAGCTCAGGGCCTGGAGCAGCTCCGTGCAGAGAGCAGCAGTGGGTACCTACAGTAAAGGCAGGGCAACCCCAATGATGGGGAGAAAGTGATGCATCTGACTCCATGGATATCAGAGGGCTAATTAATTACTTTATTATACTATATTACATCTAAACTGAAGCTGCACAAGCACCCAACTCAACTGCCCAAAATCGTGTGCCTGTCTGCTGCCTGACAGCCTGCACACGCGCTCAGCCCTGATGGCCCAGGAAACAAAACCCCACCACTCTGCCTAAACAACCTCACACTGCATCCTACTTTGGCACAACACAGAGCAGCGCCCGAGATCAGAACTGTTCTGATCATTCATTTCTCTGCTCCTCCCAGGCTCAGAGAGGCGAACCCCAGGGGTACCTGGCAGCACTTTGAGCTCGGCCTCGTCGCTGTACTTGGGGGTGCCGCCGGCGTCGAGGGCGCAGCGGTAGAGCCCCGCGTCGCTGTCGGAGGCGTTGGTGAGCAGCAGGGCCCCCCCGGGCAGCTGCAGCAGGCGCGGGCCCGGGGGCAGCGGCTGCCGCTCGCGCTCCCAGCGCAGCAGCGGCGCCAGCTCGGCCGTCACCTCGCAGCCCAGCACGGCGCTGCCGCCCCGCGGCACCGAGGTGGGCTCCGGCTGGCTCGTGAACCTGGGCAGACCTGCAAGGAAAGCAAAACAAAAATTTGACATGTTCTGATCACGACAGCAAAGCTTGGAAGTTCAAGTCAAGACTCAAGAATTAGTTTTTGAAGAGTTAAGCTGCTCTCCAACTCTTTAAAAAGCTTAACAGCGGACAGGACAATGCTAAACATCAATGGTGTAAAGGCAAACAGACCCAATAATCACAGAATGCTGGAATGGTTTGGCTTGGAAGGGACCTTAAAGCTCATTCAGTCCCACCCCCGGCCATGGGCAGGGACATCTTCCCCTGTTCCAAGCCCTGTCCAGCCTGGGACACTTCCAGGGATGGGACACCACAGCTTCAACAATGCAGCCTACACAACACCTTCACTTACATCTCCAGCTACAAAAGCCTCTGTACAGAGCCACAAGGTAAATACTGAGATAAATACTTGCATATGAACATTCTCAGTGTGGCTGAGACCAGGGCACACCACAGAGCTGGCCCAGCAGTGCTGCACAACCCGAGTCACCTTTTCCATAAAAATGTACCCAGAGCCCACTTAATGGCTTCACAGTTGGGCTGGGGAGGCCAAACCTTTGGGGGAGTTGTGGGAAGAGGCTGTGGACACAGCTGGAGCTGCTCCACAGCTGAGGCAGCCAGTGAGGCTGGGGGCACATCCAAGAAGCACATCCAAGACAGGGAAGACACAGGACAGCAGTGATGGAAGTGTGAGGTACAGTCCTGGAGTGGGCAGGTCAGAGGAGGAGGAGGGAGAGGAGCAAGGGCAGCTTTGGGTGTCACCTTGGGGAGACCAGGGCAGATAATGAGGCTGAAGAATTGGGAATGAAGGCAGGGAGTTGAACATGGACATGGGAGCAGGCAGGGAGAGTACTTTAGTTTGGCTTTTTCTTACCACTCAAATTACTTCAGTTGTCAAGAAATTAAATTAATTTTCTGCAAGTCAGGTTGTTGTGCCATTACAGTAACTGGGAGTGATCCCATCTTGACTCAGTAACTTTAATCTTATTTCCTCTCCATCCTGCTGAGGAGCAGAGTGAGGGCACAGCTGGATGGGCAGCCAGGCACAGTCACCCCATCCTAAGCATTCTGCACAGGGAAATTATCAGATCTGCCACAGTTCAACCCCCTATTTTCACAAGTCTCACTTAATACCTATCACAAATGCACTGGGAATGCAGCAGTAGGAGGACTGATCCTGCAGAACAGCCAAACTGGAGGAGGATTCGTATATCCTAACATTTAGGATTAGGATTTGTATATCCTAACATATAAATCACTTCTGTCAAGTTCCTTCCATAACCCTGTACAGTTCATCTCCAACTGTTACATATTTTCTTCTCTCTCCGAGTCCCACCTGGGGACTCCTTCCATAACTTCATTCCTCCAAGAAACTTTCTGTTTCTAGTTTCCCCTCCCAGTGTACTTCCAACCAACTCACAGTCCTTTGATCTTGACCTTGTTTTGGCATTATTTTGCATCTTTGATATTTATCCATCAGTCCCTCCAAGGTATTCACAGGAACAAAAAATCCAACATCTTTCTTTCAACTTTCCTTCTGCTTAATGAAGCTCCAATCTTCAGTTTCTCTCCCTCATTCCCCTAACACCCTATTCACCTTTAAAGATGCAGAATGGTAGGATAATTCTGGAAGGAAGGGACCCAGCTACAAGGTGAGAGCTGGTTACTTAGGGATTTGTCCAGTCAGACCTCAAAAAATCCCCAGGGGTGGATTTTTGCAAAACCCTTGGGCAACCACTTGTACCTCCTGGAGCAGAACTCCCTCTTTAAACCCGGCCAGAACCTCCCTTGCTCCAAGTAACCCCCAATGCCTCCTGCTCTCTCCTGGCAGAAAGACAAACCCCAGTGCCTAGAGTAATTTAAGATCACAAACACCCACAGAAATATTACAAAACTGCTTCTCTTCCTATTGAAAAGATCTTCCCAAAAGAAGGAGCCATCTCGGTGGCTCTGCACAATCGGTCCTGGAAGCCAAGTAACCTTTTCCTCTCCTGAATCACCCATCCCTCTGTCCCAGCACCATCCCAAGGTCTCTCTGCACCTGCCACATTTGCACACTGTGCTCAGAAGTTCCATCATTAGTCAGTCTGGAGCATTACTTAATTCTTCCTGTGAGACCATGGAGGCCACAGCAAGGGTAACAAGGTCTCCTCGTTAGCCACACTCACTAATTCAGTGGGTAAATAAGTTGTTCTTACAGCTGATGAGGCTGTTAACCCTGAGCCTCTGAACTCCAGTCTCTGAACATCTGTCCTTTCTGAAAATCTCCTTCTTGACAGAACCCATTATATGTTCATAATTACCTCTGATTCTTATCTCTCTCACTATTCTCATTTATTAAGAGCCCTGCATATTAAGCCAGTTTTTCCCATCCTGGGTCTCCTCCTTCAGCCAGGTGACCCTGTGACTTCTGTTTTCACCTCACCTTTGCCATCTCTGTGCTCCCAGCAGCTCCTACTGGTACAGCCCCATACTGGCTACTTCAAGCACAAGCAGGAATGTTCCTGGAGAACTGAAGCCCTGCCATTTTTCACACACAGCTCAAATATCCTTTAATTTTAATCCCTTACAAGTACTGTTCATTTCCTGGACAAGACAGACCTCATGCCTTCTGTTGTGTGCAGGTGCTCCACTGAGGTTAAATAAGCTTTATTCAAGATGGTTTCATTACTCACTAGAAATGAAATTACACTTCATTTTCCAAGTCATCTTAAATGCCACTAAAACCTGTATTTCGTCATAGTCCTGTGTGGTTTTAAAATATACATTTTAACCTAGCCTATAATTTTGTCCTAAAGAGTAATTTTCTCTTATTCTACAATTATTGGCAATTTGCACTGCTTAAAAGCCTCCATTGTGGAGGAGGACCCTTTGCTTTAGCTAACAAACAACCACAAAACAATCACGATGCATTATAAAAAGCACTCCAAATCCAGACCTTAATTACTATTAATTTGGAGATCTGTTTATAAATCCAGGAGCAGGTCCCAGAGTGCTGGCACACCTCCTGCAGCAGTGAGCCACTAGAAAATACCCTTTCATCTCCCAGCCCGGAACCTTTCCATTACAGAGCTGCTGTCTTCAAAACATCAATTATCAACTCCTAAGCCAGCATTTCCTGAACTTTCTATAATCATTTTTAGAGGCATTACCACATAAGCCAATTCAGTCTAGTTAAACTGCAAACACTTTTAAAGCTATTTTTATAGTCAACTTTTTTAAAAGTTGATACTTTTTTCTCAGTGCTTTGTATTTCCCAAACACTTCAATCAAGAAGGCTAAGCAAGAAGTTCTAATGATGAGTAGAGTAGTCCCTGGATGGCTTGGGTTGGAAGGGACGTTAAAGCCCATCCAGTGCCACCCCCTGCACTGTGCAGGGACACCTTCCACTGTCCCAGGGTGCTCCAAGCCCCATCCAACCTGGCCTTGGACACTTCCAGGGATGGAAGATACACTCCTAATGAGGAAGCAGCCCCCACTCCTCACCCATGTCTTGCAGAGCAATCAGTTGAAGACATCAGCCCATCTTTTGGTAAATGAATGTCATGATAAATGACACTTTGGGCTGCTGACATTGAAGACAATTTTTTCATGTTTGTACACACATTAATCATTCTGTGGCAGTGCACATACATTAGGCATCGATTTAAGGACACCAAAGGAAAATACTACTGACCTAGCAAGAATGCAGGTTAATAAACTCAATTTAGGAAGGATGATTTTCCATTTGGAATGTGCTCTAAACACAGGCAGGAGAACACAGAAGCAACAGTGCACTCACGTGCATATAACAGGGATTAGATGCATCCCAAACCCCTCATTTCTGCTAGGACAATGCAAATGGCAGAGAAGGTGGGGAAGTCAGCTCTGTGCCTCTTTTCTCCTTCCCTTTTGTTTCTTCCTTCCCCTCATCCAAGCCCAGAGCAATGGTAGGAATGTGAATGAACAATCTATTAATGCAAATGTGGTGCATTCAATCAGCACTCCCAGTCTCAGCCTTACTGAGATTTGTGGCCCATTGTCTCCATTTCTGAAAAAGATGTGCCTAGAAGAGCAATAATTCCCATGCTCCTGGAAAACACAGATGGTTAAAATTCTGGCTGTAGTCTCCTGCCCTCAATGGAGCCAGTATTTCATCTCCTAGAGTCTGCAGAATCAGGGAATTCACTGCCCTGAGCCAGATGCCAACCTAGTTCAGCAACCTCCCTGCAAGTGCAGCCAGTGCCAATCATTTCCAAGGAGACTGAAAGGAAAAAAGCTTCGTTATCAGCCATTACTAATGAACTGGCTCAGCTGTGTGCAGTAACTCCAGTCACACCTGCCTGTGCTCTGCAGCCTGCCAGCAGCGCTGCAACGCTGCTCTGCTCAGTGTGGATGTCACTGCCATGCACAGCTGAATCCCCACAGAGCACTACCAACCCTCTGGGACCCATCTCACCAAATCAACCCTGCAGAAGGAAAGTGACACATGAGAACCATCTCCTCATCTTTAGGGAAGAGAAAGCTGGGGAGCAATTCCCTTTTCCTGCTGGGGCAGGGCTGTATGAGTGGTCACAAGCCTCTGGGAGTTTTCCTCACATGTGTCCCCTCTGTTGCCACTGCTCTGACTGGAATTTAAGATAACACTTTGTACAAGCATTAAACTGCTCTAAACACACACATCACATGTTTGTGCAATTAACATTTTCCCAAGACTAGTTTCAGGCCTTCTTGTGACATCTCGATGTGCTCAGCAAATGTTTTCTGTTTTTTCCCCAATTTCTACTGCAGTATGGAAAGAGTAAAGCACAGGAGCAGCTGGCAGGTTTTACATCCTGTTCCCTCCTGGATACCATCTGTGAAAAGCCTTTGCTGCCCAGAGATAACTTTTATTCAAGTTTCTCCTAACTTACCCAAGTCTAACTCCAGCAGCACCAGCTCCCAACATTCCACCCTACAGCTTCCACTCTCCGTCTGAAATCCATCCAACTAGTCTGTGAATGATCCCACAAACTGCTCACAATTTTCAGCCACTTGAATTTTCCCCCATTCCTGTCTGCCTGATCAAATCTGAACTCATGACAAATCCATAACTATTTTGAGGACTCCTTTTCCCAAACAGCCTCTTGGGAAGCGTGGAGATTTCAGCACCACGAGGAGGTACTGGAGAATGGGAACATGATCCCCCATTGTTAGGACAGCTCCAACATCTGCTACCCTTCAGCGCCGCAGCCATCACAAAGATGCCGCCTGTTTTGTTAGTGCATCAGCTCCTCACCCCAGCCCTGCTAAAAAATTAATAAGTCCAGCCATCTGTGGACACTTCATTAAATTATCACAGCTCCTTCTCTCCAACATTATTCAGCATCATTTGTTGGAGTGGCAGAGGTGTGAAACGGCTTAAAATACACTGCTGCTAATGAGACATATTTCATGGATCTCACTGGCACATGGAGCAGACTTTGTAATTACAAACACTGCTGCAGAACACAAGTCCAGCAGCACCTGAATTTGGATAATTCAGCCAGATGCTTCCAGTCCTTGCTACAAACACCAAGCAGCACATCATTCTCCCCCCTTGCTTTAGGGGAGAATGCAACCAAAAATCTGGGCAGGAGACAGCTCCTCGGGGAAGGGATGAGGATTTTTACAAGGACTGTAACATGGAGAGAGGAAAACCTACCAAATGTCCCTGCTGGATAAACAGAGGTGGGCAGTATATGGGATACAGAACACAAATGAGAAATGTCAGTGCATAACCAGAATGCTGACCTGGTTAAACACAGCCATGGCAGCATGGACAACATGGTATGTGATGATTAAAAACAGTGTCCCTTGGCCAGAATGAGAGGAAAATGTCACTGGACACATCAGTGACACACACAGACACAGGTACTGTCACATACAATGACACACCAAGTGACCTGGTGGCACCTCAGAGCTCTTCTGAACAAACAACTGAACCCCAGATGTCCCAAGGCCCCTTTCAAGCTCAATTATCTGATGACATGGGGAAGGTCTACAAAAAAACGCAGTGAGAAATAGCAAAATATTGCAGAAAATATTGTTCAACCTGGCCTTGGACACTGCCAGGGATCCAGGGGCAGCCACAGCTTCTCTGGGCAACCTGTGCCAGAGCCTCACCACCCTCACAAGGAACAATTCCTCCCCTTTATCTACTACACATCCAAAATTTTAGAGGGTGTTTGGACAAGGAAAACACATCAGCATAATATGTTCTACCTGGCAAAACAAGTAAATCCAAATTCTATTTAGGTGATAACAAGAGGAGATCAATAAATTATTTCAGGAATGAAATGGGAGTGACAAAATCACTGAGGTCACTACTGACCACCACAACTACAAGAAAAGCAGTGGGACTGAGCTGGGGATGTCTGTCCATAGCACATGGTCAGGCTCAAGAATGGCACAGTGCTGCAAGGAATGGCACAGAACAAAAAAACAGATCTTCTGATAGAGGAGGTGAAATAGTATCATGAAAATTAGAGACAGGACTGGCAGTTCAAGGGCCAAACAACACAAAAGCTCCAGCAGCAGCAGGAAAAGCTGCAGCAGCCGACGAATCTGACTTCCACAGACACCAAGAAACAGCTAAAACAACATTCTAATGCCAGAAAAATGAACTGAGGGCATGCAAACCGTGGAGTCATTTATTTGCTGCTGTTGAAGATCATTCTAATAGCAAGACCAATGAAACCCCTGTGGGATTTCAAGAGAAGCCCTAAAGATAAGGCACACAGATTGCCTCATCATTTAAGGAACTTCAGGTCTTCTTCATCAACAGACTGCCTAAAAATAAGAACCCTACAGGCTCACAATTACTCTTTCTAAAACAAAATCGAGAGCCATAACAAAAGAAGAATAAGATCCGAGGGTTGTGGTGAAAGAAAAGAGCTTGACAGGTTAAATAATTTTAGTTCCAGGCGAGGCTATCAATTACGGAAGCTCATGTGAGCAAGCTATTCAAAGAAGATTAATGCACAGAGAGGACTGTCAGGATAAATTTATCACAAAACTGGAAGAAAGGAAAGATCTGAAAAACTTTTGCGTGCAACTCTATAGACAGTGACAAAGACAGCTGGTACCTGACAACAGGCATTTAGAGACAGGAAATAACCAACAATTTCACTGCAAACTCCTCGGGATGCGTGAATGGCAAAGAAAGCCCCAAAACCAGGGTGCCTGAAGGCTGACAGAACAGCAGACAAACAAAGCACAAAAAACTTGTACAGACACAAACATGCAGCTCAAAGACATGTCTGGAGACAACAAGGGTGTGTGGCAGGGTAAAGGCACACACTAAAAGCCATATAACTGCAAATTATCCAACATGAGCACAGCTCAGGTGGATTCAGCACACCACTGACCCCTCCAGCAGCTGCTGGCCATGAACCTCAAAGGATCAGGAACAGGTTTTTAGAGGTCTCTCCACAATAGAACCCTTCTTTGCCTAATTTTTCCTCTGTTTTTAAGAGCAGATTGACAGTGCATTTAAGCCAGGGCTGACTTCAGAAGCTGTTACAGAAGGAAGAGCAACACCTTTACAGAAACACACAAATCATCCAGGGATGTTTCCCCACGTTCCCCCCAACAGGGGTTTCTATATGCAAATGACTAGGACTTGGAGAGTTTTAACAATTTTTAACATCTTTATTCCCAGCGTATTTATGTGAAGGGTGAAACATACCCTATGCTTTCAAGAATGTTAGCAAGAACTAGCCTCACTGAAATCAACCCTCGCAAATGTCATAACCTAATTTTTCCTTATTCAAAATATTTTTCCTCCAACTTGTTTCCTTTGCAGGGTCATTGAACTTCACCTTGAGTTTGTTACAGAAAAATAAAACATTAATCAGTGATACACTTGTGCCTTGATACTTCTTACCCTTGCTGCTTTTGCGTCGCCCTTCGCTTGGGGCAATAGTACAGGTTCTTATCGTTTTCAAAAAGCAATACTGAGTCAATCAGAAACCTGAACAATGCCAGCACACAGAGCCTTCACTGTAGACAAATAAAGCTGCAATCTCTTGCTGATTGCACACAGGAGCAGGCAGGGAGTGAGGAGCACAGGCTGCAGATGTAACCATCACTCTGCTGACAGCTCGGGATTCCGAGCGAGCTCGGCGCTAACTTGTCAAACAGAATTACACAGGGATTGCTGGTGCTGACACGCAGAGCAGAAAGAGGGGAAAATCTGATCCCAGTCAAAATATTAACAAACGAGAATCCAATCTAAACAAAGTTCAGCCAAGTTTCTTGTTCAGGGGTGTTGATGCACCATCAGTATGGTGTCACTTTGTCCTTGTCTCACCACCCAGACCCCGCAGCCGAGCATCAGCTCACAGGATTGCAGGGATTTGGCCCCAGCTCCCTTCCACCAAATTCCTGTTTCTCCACAGATTAACTCCATCACCTGCCATATTTTCAAAGGCAAAGGTCAAGATGGAACATATGCTGCAAAGAGCTCCCACTTCTTATGATTTACAGCAAGTTGATATTATTCTGAAGTACATGAACATGGCTTTGCCCATGAACTAAATGCACAAAGGATATTCCCTATGCTAATTACAAGACTTGCATTGCACGGGACGTGAATTTCAGTCTAGAAAACATGAGGTTTTCCTGAGCAGCACTATTACATCATTACCAAAGCAGGAAACTCAGGCACGAGTGCCACACATCTCCCTGTGCCCGCTCTGCTCCAGCTTCAGCAGAGCATTTGTCACCCTCCAGCAAGCACAAATGAGCTTTAACTGGCTCACTGACCCACAGAATTCAGGACAGGGATAGTGAGCTGCTGGATTTGGTCTGATGTAAAGTGAAATAAACTTGAAATACAAAAGCTTCAGAAAACCTGTGTTTTTCAATAGGAACTAGTTTTAAGTAAGCAATTAAGAGTCTCTTCACCTGGGCTCTGACTTGGTCAGTAGATGTCAATGAAGAGTTTCAAAACAAGCAGGTCACATTCCCTGCTGTGGGCTTTCCCCAGGATTCCAGCAGCAATCCAGTTGCAGGCAAGTCCTGCCCCTCTCTGTCCTGGACATGGAAAGAGGCTCTGGTATTAAATCCCAATCTGAGACAAAAATTTATAATAGTTTTGAACCTGGACCTCTGCCTTCAGTCCAAGAACTGCAGACCAGTTCAAAGGCTCACACAGATTTTCTTTGCTGCTTTAACTGCACAAATGTGAACTGCAAGAATTGAGAATGACAAATAACAGAGTATTTATTGTCTTAAGTGTCTAAACTCTCACACTTTCAGTAACAGCTGACAGAATCTGTACAAACTGCAGTTGTGTTAAAACCACCTTTGCCATTTACCTGTCATGAAGAAATGCATTTTGATCTAAGCCAATTTATGAAAAACACAGATGCTTTTTTCATAGAAAAACATATTTTTGCAAGGAAAATTTATCACCCATGTCACTTGCTGGCTAAGTGCTCTTAAGTACCCTCCTCTGAAGTATCTCTGCTCTGAGGTTTTTTCCAATTCCAAGATACAGAATGTTCTTCATTCACGAAGATCAGATCAAGATTACTTTTTTCTCCTTACTGTTAAAGGAAATGTGCAATCCTGGATAAAAACGTGCTGTTATTTCTAAGTTAACTCCATCTCTGCAGAGCGGGGACAGTTTGTCCTGAGCTTCTCTCTCACTTTGGGATGGCACATAGAGTCTAGTGAGAAATAAAACACTGCTCAGCTGTAATCTTTAGAGCTTGGCAAACTTCTCAGAGGACATGAGCAAACAGAACCAGATAATCTGGCTACTTCCGTGCAGCTCCTTGTAGTTATGGTAAAAAAAGCAAAGATAAAATTTCAGCGCAAATTAATGTTTGAAAAAAATCCTAATCTATTCACCGTTGTTTATACAGAAATAAGTGATTGATATTTAATAGCTAAGCACTCTAACACGCCAGAAGGAAACAGAGCACACCTCTGCTGCTGAGCTTTGCAGAGCTCTACCTTGAACTGCCAGCCCACATCCCTCCAGGCCCTGCTCCCCACACAGGCTGTGCTCAGGGAATGGCCTGGATCAGGATTTCTTGGCCACAGCTTCACCCACTGCCTGCCACCCAGAGCTGTAATGGATACAGAATTCCTTATCTCTACCTGCCCATCTCATTTGCAGCACCTTGGTGTATTATAACAAGTAACACTTGAAATTTATGGTAGAAAAATTCTTTATTAGCCCATGGAGAAAAGGCAAAGTGCAGAGATCTGGAGCTGGTGTCATGAGCAGCACCAGAAGCAGGATTAGACCCTGGCTCAGAACTCAATTAACTCCTCCAAGCCTCAGGGACACCACAGCCCATCCAGGCCTCCCACTCATCACTTTGGAAGCCTCAAACTAGACTCACACAAAATACAAATAAATCTTGAAGAGGCAACGTGGTCAGCTAAAAACTGGAGTAGTTTCCCAAGCCAAGTGGTGTCTGGAGGAGCTCTCAGCAGCCAAACCCGACCCAGGGCAGGTCCCTCCTCCCTGCAGGGCCCCTGTGACACCTGGCACGGCCACAGCAACCTGGGGACACCTGACCCCACTCAGAGCACAGCCACAGCAGCTTTGGGTGCACTTCTGAGAGTGCCCAGTTTGTCAGTGAGCTGCCCCAAGCCCTGTGCCCCAGCACAGCCATGGACAGGCAGGATGGGCCAGCATTGGGATTTCCCCAGGTCAGCAGAGCACAGAACACCGTGCTCAGGAACCAAGAGCTTCAGTATGGCTGCAATCACTCCAAATCCTTCTGCCAAGTATGGACATGGTAGGGCCACTCCAGCATCCCAAATGTGAAGTGGAAAAGCAGGAAGTCTCCCAAGGTTTCAACACAAAACAACATGTAAAGCTTCTCTGTGGCACTTCCAGAGTCACTTTTCAGGAACATCCTCCTCCTGGCCTGGGCTGCCCCTGCAATGTGCTCAGTGGTTCCAAAGGAGATACTACACTTTTACTAAGCACATATCAAATCCTTCTGCTTTCTGAACCATTTTAGAGTTTGACATTACATGGCAGGAGCATTTCTTAACAGAAGTGATCTGTCTGTACTTTTTCTAAAAGTAATTACCAAATGAAGGATTGAAAATAAAATTTCTGTGAGTATTGAAATGAGAAATAATAATTCAAGGAGATTATTTAGTTGAGGTGAGAAAAAACAAGTCAGGAGTTATCAGCAAGTGCTTCTGAATTAATGTAACTCAGACACACCTGAAGTTTGTACCAAGGCAGTGCCACAGCTGCCTCATCACGGCCAAGCAAATGACACAAAGCTCAAAGCCAAGAATTATCAAATGCAAGGATAAGTGGAAGAAGAGGAAGAAAAACAGCTGGATTCACTTGGGGAAAGGAGATGACAAGAGGTGAAACAAATAATTTAGTGAGCAGTCTTGAAATGGATTTACAGAGCAAATAAATCTGCATGATCAAACTCAGTGCCCCTGTCACACTTCCCAACTTTTAGATCCTCATGTATCTGTGCTCTTAATAAAAGCTTGAACCAAGCCACAGCAACCAGTGACTGGGGAAAGCTCATCCCGGGAATATTTTCAGCTCATGTCATTACACATTTTATTAAAATACATACATATTTATTTTTTCAAGATGAATTACAGACACAGATCTCCAAAACTTTGTAAATCTATTTTTAATCCATGTTTTACAGCAGCTTTTTTAAACCCCCTACCCTTCTTAAGATCTAACTAGCACTTAAGTATCAAAGACAGATTAGCATTTCAAAAGCCAATTAAAAAACATAGTGTACCAAGGCACTGATTAAAGTGTTGTGGCTTTACATAAATTAGGCAGTTCCTTTGACTTTCCCTATTTCAAATCCATCATAACAATGGGGAAATCCCACACACTACATGGACTGTATGACCACCTTCTCCCTTGACTGCCCTTAGAAACTGGTGATGACAGTTTCTTCATTTGCTTGAAGGAACCAAACTGAATGGGAAAGAGATACTCATATCCCCAAACTGCTGCTCATGAAAGAAAATTAACATTTATTGTTGTTTGCAGTTCCTACAAATCAAGGATTTACTACTACAAGCCTGGCAGAAAGCAAACACTTTCCTACCAAGGTGTAGCAGCACACAATTTCAAGTTACAGCCTAATTCAAGTGTTCCTCACAATGGAATATTTTATCATGTCCTCTGACTTTTTGAAATCTAAAGGCAGCAAAGTTCAGTTTCTTTACAAGGCTCAGCTGCCACAGGAGCTCTTGATCCTCACCCCTCCAAAACCCAAAGAGCAAAGTCTTCTCATGGATCATCTCACATGGAGAAGGTCCTTTCAGGGCACGCTGCCAAGGGCACAGGGAGCTGCCATGCCCCACTGCCCTGCATGGCACGCTCAGGGCAGGGTCAAACACAAAGTGAGGAAAGCCCAGCCTGTCTCTAACACAATTCCCTCAATCCCTCACCCAGCACTCCAGGCTCAGGCACTCAGAGAATGTTTTGGGTTGAGTTTTTCATAGTGGCTCACTGATCAAACCCCTGTCACCCTATGACAATGAAAGAGCTTCAGGTTCCAAAACCCAACAAACTGAGATCCCTCACACTAGAATATACAGCAAGTCCTTTAAGTGACTTGAGAAACTTATCCAAATGTGGCCACCTTCCTGCAGGTGGATTGCTCAGCATCACCCACCAGCTGTGCAGCTGCAAGACAGAAAATTCCAGCCCTGTATCCACATGATGGAACACTACATGTTATTACTGCATTTCCTTTCCCTGGACTCTGTGACACACCAGAACTTGGCATTTTAAGAGTTATTTAATGAGTAAGAAGCTGTTAAAACATGCAACCTACACTTCATAATGTTTCCTTTTAGAGATCAGGTGCATGGCAGCACCACACTCACACACAGCAGAGGAACTACTGCTCAATTGAGAGGGGAATTTGCTCCCTCCCACTGGAATTTTGAGGCCAAGGGGAGCCCTTTCTATGCCAACAATGCCCACGCTCACCACAGCCTGAAAGCTGCCAATTAAAACAAAGAGTGGGAAGGAATATTAAAAACCACTGTTAAAACTAAGGGATGCAAATGAGGACAAGAAAAGCAACAGGCTAAACCAGAATTTAAATATTCCACCTCTTATTCCAAAGCCTTCAGCAACCCAAGTGCCTTTTCCCCTACAAGAGGATTAAACTCAGCATGGTCTTGCCCAGCTCCTGGCACTTGTCTGGGGTGGTAAATAGGTTTTCACACACCCACATCTGCCAGAGCCTCTGCAGCAGGGCAGCCCGAGGATGCTCTGGGGCAGGTTTCCAAAGCACAGGATGGCAAAAGGCAATGCACAACATGTGTCACCAGTGTTTCCTCTCGTTGTGGGCAATAAAAGTACTGTTTTTATTGCATGGAATTAATCAATATTCTTAATACACAGCTGTCAGGCCAACGTGTGCCAAAGGGGGCAACTGTTGTGTGGGGAAGGCCCTTATTGTCTTGGGCTAAACTGTATTTGTTCTGTTTTCTATCTAAGATTTTTTTGGGAAAAAAAATTCACCATAACTGCATTGTTGTTTGTTGTGGGGTTTTTTTAAAGTAGGCTTTTGGGTTTCTTTTTTTGTTTCTCTCCAAGTACTTGGGTTCTTTTTCAAGTACTAAAAGGCTCTTCGAGATTCCATCATTTTAGAAAATCTCAATTGAAATAGTACTTTCTACCTAGAGAGGAGAAAATGGAAGTGGAAATTCAGCAGACATTTTGGCTTACCTTCATTTTTAACCCCATTAACCTCACCTAATGATCATATAGAGCAGGCTGATAGCAGAGGCAGGAGGCTGAAGGCTCTCATGTGGAAAGCAGCAGAATTAATCCCGACAGCAGCGAGGCAAGGAGGTGGTAATTGCTGGAGAGAAGTGTGGGAGAACTGCCTTTATTGTCCTCATTGCCAAGAAGCTCGGAAATCTATTCCTCATTAAGAGATTCTCAAAGTCACTCTTTTAAGGTATAAAACCCCAATTTTTCTATTTCTGACACTGCTGATGTTTCACAACAATGCTACAAGCCAAGTTAATGGGAACAACATCCGAATTCAAACGATGGAAGCAGCAGCTCTGGGAGATGCAGGAGCACCACTCAGGAAGAATTCATTACCCCGAGACATTTATTAAGCAAAGCAAAAAAAAACTGTTTGAAAAAGGCTGGCAAACATCATTAGAGAAACAAAGGGAAATCGCTTCACAGGCTTTTTTTTTTTTCTAGTTACAGCGCCTTAGTTTACCTTGGGTTTTTTGTTCGGTTGGTTTTTGAAGTCTCACCCTTACTCAGTAATTACAAATCTCTTCCTGCTTTACTGTTTACAAGACACAAGCTGACAACACCAAGCCCTGAGAAATAAGCAAGTGACAGAACAAACCACTTTTCCCAGACTTAATCTTTATTTTTACCTGCAAACTTCACTCCCTCACTGCTTCCTACCCCCAAAATAAGGCTATCACCTAGCAAGTCTAAAGGGTACCCAAACCACCGAAGCTGAGGTTATGACTTGGGCTATTTAACGGAAAATCGTGGGCACTTGGTTGGTTGCTACTTTTCAGGCGTCCTTGTTCACACCTGATACTCAAGAAACAGAAAAACACAACGCCCCAGGGCTCCATTCCCTACCTTTCTCCCAGTCCTGCAGGGACTGTACACACTGCTGTTAGGAGCTTCCCAAATGTTTCAGACAGAGCAGGTAATTCTCCACATACAAGCACAGAAAGTTATTTTAAGGATATTTATACATAAAGAAAGCAAAATCCTGTTTTCTTCTCCCTTCTAAGCTGTGGTAAATCTCCATTGTGATTTCAGACACCTGACACTTCTCTTAATCCATTCCTTGCAGCTCTCCTGATCTGCAGCATTTCCTGAGGAACACCCCCATTAAGCTGCCTACAGGAACAGAACACATGCCACCTCCCAGCCAGTACCATGAGAGCCACAGGCCCAGCTTCCCCGAGCTGATGGAACCAGCTCGTGCTCCTTGGGAAGCACCTTCCCGCTTTTCTAAGGGCAGAGCAATCCTTTATGTGAGAAATGATTTCTAAAAATTGACAAGGTTCATTAAAACCTTATCAAAAATACAAAAGACAGAATGGAGAAAATATTACAGCGCCAGGAGCAGAGGATTTTTCCCATCATGTGCTCACCCACACAATGGAGGTCTTGCCTTTTAACCCTTTAGTTCCCCCAAAGCTCTGTCCATCAACTCCTCCCTGCCCAGTGGTGGAGATCACTTCCTGACATCCTGATTGGAGGTCAGGTGCTGCCACAGTAAGGAGCTGACCCTCCCAAATGTCCCAAACCCAGGCCACCCCCTGATAACAACATAAGGAGGGGGTGAAGCTTAACTATAAATCTGTAAAACTTCTCTTAACATATATACATGATATTTCCCTTTGAATTGTGAGAGTGACCCATCACATCACTCATGTACCACACCTTCCATCTCAGCCACACTCCCAAACCAGAGCCCTACCTGCCACGGTGAGCTTCGCTGTCCTGCTCACGATGGTCCCCAGGTTGTCCACAGTCGCCACACACTGATAATATCCTTCATCAGGTTTATTATGCTTGGAATGCACCACGCTGTTAATTAATAAAGATCCATCTGGCAGCAGCTGGCGGCGGTCGTCCGACACCAGGTTGAGGAAGGAGCCATCCTTCTTCCACTCGATGCGGGGAGGGGTCTCGCACTGAGCCGAGCAGTTCATGATCACCGACGCCCCGCGCACCGCCAGCGCGTCCAGGGGCTCCACCAGGAAGTAGAAAGGAGTGAAGGTTCTCACCAGGGATTCTGTAAAACATCACCCAGTTTTTGGGTTAGTTTTCCACGTTTTTAATGTGAAACGCACCCTCCTTGAAGATACTGTAATGAGCACAAGCACCGCTCACGTCCTCCCCCAGAACACAACCAGCCTGGTCTGTATGGCAGTGTGTAGCTATGATATTTTAGTGAAAAATCCACTGCTAGGATTTTTCCTGTCCTGAGGAGCTGAGAGCCTCAGGAAAGCAATGTAAATAATAACTATCTGCTGCTGTGGAATGCCACAGGTGCATCTTCCATTGGTCCGTGTGGATTGTTTTCAATCAGTGACCAACCACAGCCAAGGCTGTGAGCAGTCACAGGATTTTGTTATTGATTCCTATTCTGTTCTCGTCTTGGGAGCCTTCTGATCTTTTCTCTCTCTGTACTTTTAGTATAGTTTTAATGTAGTATTTTAGTATAATATATAACATAATAAATCAGCCTGCTGGTGAAAATGGAGTCAAGCCTCGTGTCCTCACACAAGGGGTATTCACCGCAAGAATAGTGTTTTCTGCTTTGGTTATTCACACCATGGACCCTCAGATTCCCAGACATTTTCATCCCTAAAATGTATTTCCCTGCTCTGCTCTCAGCTTCTTGGCCCAACCAAGACTGGGAACCATCAAGAACAATTCAGCCCTCAGGAGAAAGTCTCCCATTCTGTGCTTAACACATCTTTCAAGTGTCACACAGTGGTTTTTTATTTCCATTCTACCCAGGATAAACATGATTACTTTTTCATTTTAAGTATTCCCTAAAGAGTTCTGTAATTAACATCTAGTTTGCATTAAGAAGTGAATTTTAATTACTGTCTTTCTGGTGTATTTGGTCAAGCAGAACGATTGTGTGTCAATATCACTTTGACTTGTCTTAATTTAATCTTCTGTAGAAAACAGAAGACAAATTCTTCCAGAGAAGAACAGTTTTCCAATCAGCATAACATTGGGTTTCAGGGAAAAGGGCATCTCAGTTTTTAAAGCCCACCTTAGAAATAACACTCGTATAACAATAACAAACTCCTGCACTCATCTCAAAAACATTTCATCTCATGGTCAATAAAAAAATGGTGAAATATTTTAAGTCCACCTGAAAGACAAATATGCACTTAATATCGAGATTTGTTTAATTAAGCCACAGAATAATTCTGGGGTTTATGGAAAAAGCACAAACTCTGAAGGCGACCTTTACATGCAAACAAAGGCTGTCCTGGAAGCAGTGCGGCTTCTCCCATTGCTTGGTTGTTTGTGGGGTTTTTAAAATCGGATTTACCTTCTAAAATGACCTTAATTAACAAATTGATGTGATTTCCTCTATCACCGAACTACACAGAGAGTGCCTGGTCCCCAAAGAGCCTCCACTTCCCCCCAGAGGGACTCCAGCCTTCCTGCACAGAGCCCATTGTCTCTGCTGCTCACAATCCACAGCAACTTGGAGATAAGGCAGGAGTGGTGTGAAAGAAAAACAGATAAATGAGGCTTCGGCAGCTGATAGCATTCAAATGCTCTCTTACCTTCAGGAATTTAAAGAGGAAATAAAGGAAAACATTCTAGAAATATTGACATTTCTCCAGTGACAGAGTCAGGCTGGAGACCTGTTAGGCTGGGATCCAAATCCTTGGGATTGTCTTTCTTGAGGATAATAGAGACATCCCCCAAAAAATTACCCAAACCAAATATACAGAACAAAAAAATCAATGAAACTTAAATATCTAGGAGCTGCTTGTGTTACTCTGGTTTGTACAAGGGCACCTATGTGTGGATGTTCTCGAGTCTCTGTGCCTCTGAAATCCTCTGAGTGTCAGCTCGTAAGCAGCAAAAGGCAGAGCAGAAACAAGAGCCATGAACAGCCGGAGAATCTTTGACCTTTTTATCCCTATAATCTCTTCCAGTGCTGCAGAAACCTAAAGTTCTTATCAAAATTAAAGCCTGAGCTGCACAGTCCCCAGACTTTCCCAGGGAAGCATTTCCTTCAATTCCGGGCTTCTCTAAATTTTTCCAGAATAAATCCAGACCCCTATGAGAACAAAATACACTGGTTTGAGTTTTGATTCACTCTGGCTTTTCAAACAAAAGCCAGAAAACCTTTAAAAGGGGAAGGGCAACTTTTTGTTTGTCCTGCCAGTCTCCAGTGCAGATTGGAGCAGATCTAATCCATTGATAGAATAAAATTGTTCTTGCTCTGGAAGCAACAAGGTGTCCAAGGAAATAGAGCAGAGGATGCCGAGAGAGGTCACAGCAAGACCTAGAGCAGCTCCACAGGGATTATAAACCTTGAGGAAGAATGGGAAGCAGATTCTCAGCCAGGCTCCAGAGGTATCAACTCCTGCCAAGAGCCCTGGGAAGATACAGCACAAACTGCTTCATCCCAGGATGTCACTGTGCCCCTGCACCGAATGCAGTGGGGACAAAATGGGAAGGGTTGGTGAGTAACTCCATCCCAGCCTGAAGGAAGTAAAACATGGTCTCTATTCTGATTTTAGAGGATCTGCAGTTAGAGAACCACACTGCAGCCAGCTACGCTCGTGCCACCTTCAAGCCTGAATTCAGCACGAGAAGGGTTTGTACACCCTTGATCTTAATAATCTTCTGTTTCTACCAACGAGCCATTTCTCCCACTCCATCAACCTAGTGATTACTCAGCTGGATGACAGCATCTGATTTTGGGTAGAATGGGTGTATATTTGGTGCAGGGAGTCCTTCCCCTTTGCACACACAGGTGGGTACACACCACTGCCCCTGTTTGTGCTAACACTGGCCAAGGAGCTTATGCCAAGATAAGTCTGTCTTCCTGCTCGGAATAGGAACAGATAAATCTCACTCATTCCCACCAGGCAGGAGTTTATTTTTCCCCTTTATTATTATTATCTGGCAGGGAGCCAGATGTGCCAAAACACAACGGAATGCCCTGGCACAGACAAGATCTGAATGAGCTGCAGACACGGAGTCATTTCCGTGTCCTGGAAGCTCCACAGCTCCCTCAGCCCTGCCAGACTCAGCCCTGCCAGTGCACAGACAGATGGGCTTAGCACTCCTGTGCCCATCCCAGCTGGGCTTAGCGCTCCTGTGCCCATCCCAGTTGGGCTTAGCACTCCTGTGCCCATCCCAGCTGGGCTTAGCGCTCCTGTGCCCATCCCAGTTGGGCTTAGCACTCCTGTGCCCATCCCAGCTGGGCTTAGCGCTCCTGTGCCCATCCCAGTTGGGCTTAGCACTCCTGTGCCCATCCCAGCCTGCAGACACAGAGTCATTTCTGTGTCCTGGAAGCTCCACAGCTCCCTGACTCAGCCCTGCCAGTGCACAGACAGCTGGGCTTAGTACTCCTGTGCGCATCCCAGCTGGGCTTAGCACTCCTGTGCCCATCCCAGCTGGGCTTAGCACTCCTGTGCCCATCCCAGCCAGGTTTAGCACTCCTGTGCCCGTCCCAGCCAGGTTTAGCACTCCTGTGCCAATGCCAGTCGGGTTTAGCACTCCTGTGCCCATCCCAGCTGGGTTTAGCACTCCTGTGCCCACCCCAGCACACAGGCAGTCGGGTTTAGCTCAGCAGCATGGCACTGCTGACTACATCACTACCACAATGCCCAGATCCTGTTCTTGGAAGCTGCTGTAAGGCTTGCTACTTTCAGTTTAATGTTAGACTAGCTGATTATTCCTGCCTAACTGTATTAACTTGCCCTTGGGTCCTGTGAATATTTCCATCTTCCACGGAACAGCCTGCAAAATTTGAACTCGAACCTTGTCCTTGCTCTTCCCTAAGTGATGTGAAAATGTTACAAATACAGTTTATACCATCAACCACTCAGAGTGAGAGACAGCAAATACAAGTTTACCTAGAACACACAAGCACAAAAATCCTCACAAAACAGCCTCCAACATCAGGACATGGAGAGAGCCCAGAGGAGGCCACGGAAATGCTCTGAGCCCCTCTGCTCTGGAGCCAGGCTGGAGAGCTGGGGGTGCTCACCTGGAGAGGAGCAGGCTCAGGGAGAGCTCAGAGCCCTGCCAGGGCCTGAATGGGGCTCCAGGAGAGCTGGAGAGGGACTGGGGACAAGGGATGGAAGGACAGGACACAGGGAATGGTTAAAAAGTGGGAAAGGGCAGGTTTAGGTTAAATATTGGGAAGGAATTCTTCCCTGTGAGGGTATTTTCTGTGCAGAGGTGCATCTTTATAAGGCTTCACGTGAGCAATGTGTAGAACAGTAAATGCCAAGCAGCTGCACAAGTGGGAAGAAGCTTCCCTTCGTTATCCAGTTAATTTCTGGAAGACACAAGCACTCCAACACCCACCTTAAATCACTGAAATGCATCCTTTAACAACCGCCTGCCACGAGCTCATCAGGAATTACAGCACTTAGGAAAATAACTCCAGACAAAACCACTCTGATCTCAGTCCCACTGACTGCACGTAAATCACCTCAAACTGGTGCACAGCAATGTGTCTGGAGATTTTACCAGCAGTGCCACAGATCTGACTGGGATTCAGGGCTGCCACCAGAAGTGTTCAGTCGTGATGTTCTCCTGAGGATGAGCAGCAGCTGCAGCCCAAGCACAGGGCTCCAACACCACACTTCCCTTCACTGTGCAAAGAAACCACAGCACATCTTACAAGGACCAAATGCAACAACCATGCAGAAGGAAAATGTGAAGCACAGGCATCATTTCAGAACACCTTTTTCCAAACAGGGCGATAAATTAAGGCACCAAAAGCTGCCATCACAATTAGCTGACGAGCAGTACACCAGGCTTTGGTTTGGAAGGAGTCAAAGCAGGCTTTGATAAAGAGAGATCACTCACTGCTGGGAGCTGAGGAGTGACATGGCACTGGGGGCAATACCTGTCCTTCTGACTGCCAGGCAATTCAGGAGCATGGATATGACACCCTTCAAGCCTGACATGTGAAACAGAACATCTGACAAGTCCTGATCAGGCTGGCAGGAACTGTTAGACAGCCCCTTCTCCCACACTGCGAGTCCATGATAACAGCTCCAAGCTCTCTGGCTGCAGGACTGCACTTTCAAAAGGCTTCTCCTCAGAATTTAATTAACATTCCCAATGGTCTCTGTAATCCTAAAGACAGTGTTATGCCCTTCCTAACCCACATCATTACAAAAAGCTGCCTCCAGAATCAGCCAGACGTAGTTTAAGTGAAGATGTTCCCCAGCAATTCCCTGCAGGCTGCCAGCAGGAGCTCACAGGGAACTTGTTCTGTGGTTTTGTTCACATATTCATGGCTAAGGAGCACGTTATCTATGTGGGCAAATTGCTGCATGTGGTAATCTCTAAATAAATGTATATATTTCCAGCTTGGTAATTTATTGTCCTTGACAGCATCAGAAGCATTCTGCATTCCCCAATAAGCAAAATTTATCTATGATACTACAATGTACCAATGTTTAGACAAAGATGTATTTTCTGCTTAATATCACATTTTTCTCTTACAGGCAATAGAGATTATACACCACCTGATCAAATTAAACTACAACAGCAATATATATCAGCCAAACATCTTTTGATTTTACTTTCATAAAGCACTTCCAAAGCCCAATCAAACACACAGTGCTTGGCAGGTTCACCACACTCAAAAACCAAGGTCACATTTCTAAACTGTGTTCTCCCAACGCCTCTTCAGCTCCTGCTTCAAAAAGACTCTGCAACCCACAAATTATACCAGACAAAAATTAAATTGCACTTAAGCATCAAGAAAAAAAGGAGGGAGTGTAAGAGCTACCCCAGACTGCAGAGTACAGTATAAATCCTGCTGGTACTTCCATAACTCCAGCGGGGGCTGACAGTGGAACCTGGCACAGCAAGTGACAGAACATTATGAGGTAAGTAATGCCTTGTATAAATCCAGACTTTCCCAGACTCAGTAGCTTCCCTTCTCCTTCAGCCCAAGCAGATTTCCTCCTCTGATGATTTAACACACTGTAACAAAGATATCCATCACAAAGAGTAACTCCTCCTGGCCCCAGCATGGTTGGGAATTGCGGGCTAGGAATGGTGCTCGAGGAATGCTGTGGTGCCCCAAATTCCCCCATCCACAAGGGAAGGGGCTGTTCTGAAACCCCCAAGGGAGAAAGAAGCTTTCAGGATGGAGGAGGACATGTGGAAAAACTCCTCCTGGCCCCAGCATGGCTGGGAATTGCGGGCTAGGAATGGGCTTGAGGAACACTGTGGTGCCCCAAATTCCCCCACCCACAAGGGAAGGGGCTGTTCTGAAACCCCCAAGGGAGAGAGAAGCTTTCAGGATGGAGGAGGACATGTGGAAGAAATCCTCCCTGTGAGGGTGCTGAGGCCCTGGGTGCCTCAGGGTGCCCAGAGCTGCCCCGTCCCTGCAGGCTCCACGGCTGGGCCTGGAGCACCCTGGGATGGTGGTGCCCGTGGCTGGGGGTGGAAATGGATAATCCTTCAGGTCCTCTCCAGCCCAAACCATTCCCAGAGTCTATGATGCTACTGAGCTAAGGTTTTTGACATCAGGCACCACCAAGAACACAAACATCAAGACAGCCACCACAACGATGGCATTATTGTAAGAGACAAAGAGGTGACATGGTTCAGAACTCGGCCTCGGTAACTCGGGAGTATCCAGAGAGCACAGCCTGTAAACAAAGCACCAGTCAAGCAAAGCAAGCTGTATTTTGCAACAATGCCTTTAGAGCTTTGTTTGTATTTCCAGTTACCTTTTGCTTGTTAAATAACAAATTACTGTTGGCTTAACTGACCGTCTTGATGGACCTCAAGCACAAAACTATATTTTTAAAAATAGCCCATTAAAAAAGTGTGCAGGAATAGAATTAAGAAGCCTCCAAAGAGCAAAGAGTGTGGTGTGTCTGCAGTAAATCACTGCAAGGAAGCATCCCTGCATCCAGCCACTCCCTCTGTAAGTGATACCATCACCTCATATATTATTAAATAATGGCAAGAAAAACACGATAACGATCAACAGCCAAATCCAAACACAGATTGTAATCTCAAAGATCAGATGTCTGTGGAGATGCATTTATCTGGTGTTCAGTTCCACAGCCTTTCAAACCCCTTGAGAGAGTCAGGCATTTTACCTGGATTTGGAACAGGTGATTTTATTATTTCCAGTGAATTGTCCCAGGTGCTGTGCCATGGCTCCCTTCAGCAGCCACTGTCACACCAGGTCACAACCTCTCTGTCCCTTGACTGTGGGGCTGCAGTTCTGTTCAGCTTGGAAAACTGCAGGAGAAAAGATGGCACCAGCTCCTCTTCACCTGAAGCAGGACCCCTGGGACCACTTCTCGTGGTACCCTGGTGCAATTTGTCCCCAAAAAAATCACCACCAAGGAGGTGCTCCTCATGTCCAGTCCATATTCCCACTCTTAAACTGTTTTCTACTCACAAGGATTTATTAATTTGCCTTAAATCCACACTCAAAAAAGAAAATAAAAAGCTGCCTACCAGCTGTGCTTCAAAAACAACTTCTGGTACACCTTTTGTTCCTCCTGGTGTGCCAGCAAAAAAATCCTTTATAAGCACTAAGCCCAAAAACATGGATTTCTTTCAGGTTGTTTAAAAATATCCTTGGGTTTTACAGAATTCTCATGCAGCAGCTGAGCCCCACAAACCTCTCACCTTGTGCAAGGAACATTCTTTCAGGTCATTTTGCTTTTATAAATCAAAGGAAACACAAGTCGGACCATCTAACACCCTATATTTGAATTAAGTCAGTGAGGAAACCTCTCTGAAGGTCCTAACTGCAAAATTCCTTCTCGTAACCATTTCAGAAGGAGAGCTTAAAGGATTTTATCCACTTTTCCCTTTTTTGTGGAATACTAAAGCCATGTCTCTCATTTCAAGTAACTATCAGTTTTTAATATCAGCAGTGCTTCCTTCGAAAAGCACCTCAGTCCCAGGGGACCAGAGCTCCATTATTTATTTAATTTTTAATTCTTCCAGGGCCTGTTTTCATTATTCTCTCCACCTGGGCTGAGAAACACCCCTCCAGCATTTCTCCACAAGTTTACTAGAGGGCACTGTAAAGACACCTACAAAAGGAAGAAAATGCATTTCTGTTCCTCCTGGTGAACAATAGTACTTTGACTTTTCCCCAGAAATAGCTCCCAGATGTTGGCTCCTGACAATGCTGCAGTTGTTACAGCAGGTGAAGAGGAATTTCCATTTTTTCCTGGAGTAATGGATTTCCTCTCCCAGAGTTCCAGTCTTCTGAGCACTCAGGCACCTAATTTCCCTCTTCAGAGAGGGATGTGAAAGAGAGCGGCTTTCCAAGGGTTAAGGACAAACAGAAAATCCACTTGTAAGGCTCAAAATACACACTGCACACAATCAAGGAGCTTCCTTCATCCTGTCTGGGCTCCACTCAAACCACCCTGCTCAGACCCACAGATCTGGCTCCCCAGACCCTCCCAAGGCCAGAGAAGACACGGCTCCCTGTGGAGATGCCCTGCTGGTTTGCAAACCGAGCCCAGACAATCAGGGAGCAGATTCCTTGCTTCAGACAGGGTGGGTTTTTTTTTGCCAGACTGGTATTTCAAAAATGGTTTAGAATATAAATACAGAAAAAAAATCCCCACACATCACAAGAGAATTATTTGCTGAAACCAATTACTTAAATATTTCCCAAGTGTAAACACGCTGCAGCATCCAAGAACCGTGCATCAAGGGGAAAGCAGTTTTACCACTTCTCGGATGCCAACGAGGTTATGGGGCACCCAACAGAACTAATTCAGCTTAAGAAGCTCTTTAAGTGAGGCCAGCTTTGCACTCAGTGAATGATCTCCCTCCCCAGCCACCTCTTCAATCCAGGGCTCCGGGCAGACCAGGGAGATGCCAAGGGATGCTCACAAGTGTGAAGGGCAGGGGCAATGCTGTTACCAAGGCAGGGGCTCCAATCACAGCAATGGCCAGAAAAGCCAGACAGGAAGAAATACTGGCAGGAAAAGAAAATATATTAGTGTCTATAGGAAGCATAAAATGAAAAAAAAGGATGAACATGAAAAAAAAAGATGCAAGGAAGAATCAAATGGAAAGTTGCTGAGCATCATTTCCAGCGTCTTTCTAAAGAAAGTGTCTTTTCTTTGTCACGCTTCATGAAAGAGGAAAAAATTCTTAACAAATACCTTTAATGTCAGATCAAGCAAAAAATATCTGAGAGGACCTGGAAACAGAAGAGCAGCATTGGATCAGAGCAGGAGGAGTCCCTTTAACTCAGCATCCTGTGACAGCAGCCCAGAGCAGAGGCTGGGGAGCACCCAGGGCAGAACCAAGAGCGGCAAAGCTCCCCAGAGACAGCCCCACCTCTCCCTGCCCCTGCCTGGACACCAGGGCTGTTCCTTGGCTCAACAGCTCCTGCAGGGAAAGCACAGCCAGTAACCTCTGCCAGCACCTCGGAGCTGCCTTTGGGGAGAGAAGGAAGGAAGAAGGGGAGAGGGAAAACAAATACGAGCTCAGAATTTGATTTGGGGGTCCCTAATTTCAGGGACTGGTGCAGAGAGATCAGGATAATCAGTAAATTCTGTACACTCAGCACAATTAATTGTACAGCCCTTCCCTTCTCTGGTTTCATACCAAGCACTGCCCAATCACACCACTTATCCACAGTATATAGAAATATAATAACCTTAGCAATATGCTAATTAGGGTTTTATTGATCTTTCAGGGCACTAGTGAAAAAACAGGAAGAGTAGAAAGGTGGAAACGATGCACATCCACACTACTACAAACATGCTACAATGTTACCAAGAATCTTACTTTAAGAACATATTTACACCAGTTTTCTACCCCATAAAACTCAATGTTATCTGCAGAGTTCATTAGGTGCTGTTGTGGCTTAACCTGGGGATAAATCAGGTGCAATAAAACCTGCCCCTCACAAATTGAACTCGTACACTCTTGTAAAAGTGAGCTGGCCAATAGAGAGCCCCACATTGAGCCTTTTTAGCAGAAAGGGTTAGAGGGGATGACAGGCACATCACCAGTCACAGGAAAGGAGGGATGCAGCAGGTGCCCTCAATGACATGGAAAACTGGGGCAGATTTTAGTCACACCAGCACCAAGGTAATACCCTGGGGAAGCTGAGGAAAGAAGAGACCCTGCAGCAACCCAAATTTTCTTGGACTTCCACTGAGCATAAGGGTTTGTGTCTGTTTGCAAAGCCCAAACTAAAAGCTGTAGAGTGCAAAGAGAAAACCCTCAAAGACATCCACTCTGGTCAGCGACCACAGCACAGCACTGGGACCCTTGAAAAACTACAACAGCCATCAAAAATATCAAACATCTTACTAGTATCATCAATGAATGAGCCATATAAAAGAAATAATATATAACAAGGCTTACAAAAGCAGAATGTTACTGCACCAGATTTCGGGAAGACATGGCAAATTCAGAACTGGTAAAAATGTATATAATATTTAATTTTGCTATTCAGATCAACTCCACTATTCAAATGAGCACCATTTTAACTGTGTAAGTTAGAAAAAGAAGCCAAGAAATGACATCCCAGACCTGTGCCCACCAGAAGAGGAGTTTAAGCACAAACTTGAACACACACTGTGGAGTCAACAGCTCCTTCAAGTCTCATTCTTTACTCAGAGTGGTGGATAAAGCTCTCCATTTGTGCCACCTCCACAACAAACCGTGGCTTGGTTGGCTTTTGTTCATCCTCTCAGCTGTGAACTCTGCATATTGATCCTGAAACGTTTAATGCCTTTTACATGCTTTGGCTGCTCCTGCTCACCAATGCCACGGGCTCTGCCTGGCCCAGCACTCCCTCCCCAAGGGAGTATCTGCAAATCTTCCTGCCCCTTCCTAAAGAAATGCACAAAAATGATCTGGAATAAAACCCAAAATATCCCCAAGTCTTATTTACCGCAACTTAATTATTTCAAGTACAGTGAATGTACGTGGAGTAGAGCAAATTATTGGATTTTTGTTTATTATTTGCTATATAAGAAATCAAGCAGCTACACTTTGGGAAGGCAACTGCAGCCTATTAACAGTGTATTTGTATTCTAAACAGATCTATTAAAAAATCTAATTGCACTAATCCTTTACTGTAACTTTGCAGCCGTGTTATTTCACCCAGCTGAGATTTTTCTGTAACAGATTCCTACTAAGCTCTGAGCGCTCCTAAGCCTCAAAATCCAAGAAAAGCTGCAAGAAAAAGAGCCAAATGCTTCAATTGAACTCCTGATTCTCAGTGTCTCCTTTTCCCCACGGGTACACAGTTGTCTCCCCTGTCTGGCAGGGAAAGGGGCGAGGGGAAGCCCCAGGGTATCCCTGCCATTCCCACACCATCCCAAAGCACCGGAGCTGTCTGAGCTGGGCGGGAACACAACCCTGGGCTGTAACTGGAGCGTGTGGAGCAGCCATCCTGCCCCATTTGATCTCAGTTGAAAGTACAGTAAAATGAAGTGAAAGAGCAGTTTTAAAAGCTTTACACAGATTCTTGTCTCTCCTCAAAGCGCATTAATGAAAACACTTCCTGTGGCAGTGTGTGAAGACAAGCAGCACCTTTCATCTCCCCTGTTTACTGCCTTCACCTCCCCGATTCCCAGGCACCACTGGAGCTTTGACTGGCACAGCTTTTGTCAGAATGAAGGAAAAAGCTCAACTGTAGCTTTGCAAATATATTAGCAAAAACATTTGCAAGTATTAGCTTGGCAAATGTTTTATACATGTGAGGGGAAAAACAGATTTATCTGTTCATTTATATAACACAGATTATTTCAAAGTGGGAAAGTACGTTTCAAAAGAACTTATGTAAGAGTGGAAATACAATTACTGCATGTATTAACTGAATTATCATATAGATATGGGTATTACTGGATGCACAGCTCTGGATCTGCTGCTTCCCTCAAGCCTTTCTCTGGCTAATCCTGGCTGTGCTGTGAACTGGCACGCACTGACAGCTACCTGGGTGGCTATTTGAAAGGTTCCTCTGCAAGGTTTTGCTCTGCTTAACACGAAGCAGAATTTTTCGGTTGAAATAATAACATCAAAACAGGCCCCAGACCTGCACTCTGTGCATCATGTCAGAGAACAGCACTCCATTCACACCACTTCGTTCCAAAGCTGTTAAACAAACAGACAGACCTGATGAAATATTAATTTGGCTAATTATGGCAACAGAACTCCAGAAGGAAGTAACAACTCGGCAGAAACAGAGCGGTACCTGTTGGCAGCAGTGCCAAGTGCCCGAGTCCCAGACGTGTGGCAGATGGCTCCTGAGGCCTGGGCACTCCCAGCCCTGGCTCAGCCCTCCCTGCCTGGGAGGTGCAAAGGCTCACCCGGGCAGGCAGAGCCCTGAACAGGGGCTTTTAGGGAGAGACAGCACACAAAGCACCTACCACTCAACAGTTGTTCCAATTCACAGGCTGCAACCAAATCCCAGTGTTTTCACCACAGAAACATCTACCTTTATTGCAATAAAAAGCTCTTCAATCTGCTTGAACAGCAGATGCAACTCACTGCCCAAACCAAAAATTTTGGATGATAATACTTCACAAAACATCATTTGAATGCAATTCTTTGGATGGAAGAGTCTTCTGAAGCTCACTTAGTCCAGCCAGCTGCCCCAAGCAGCACCCCAAAATGGTGCTCTAAATAGATGAGGTTGCTCACAGTTCTGGCCAGCCAAGCCTCAAACTTCCCAAGGAACAATCTCCCAACAATAGAAGAGAGCAAGCAGGAAGTGTGTGAGCATCCAAAGCAGCAAAGCATGGTGAGAGATACACCCCCAAACTGGCTTTTCATTATTTTCTTTCTGACATATCACAACTGTGAGCTTTAGTTAAGCATTTCCAAATCAAAAGTCCCAAAGCCGCAATAATGGCAACATTAGGAACGATCTGTTTTGAGGAATCCAGCAGTAAAAGCTACACCAAGTGCCTGGTGTGGAGCTGTCATTGCCATGATGGGTTGGGTTGTACCACATAACCTGGCTTTTCTGGCTCCCAGAGCCCAGCACACGAGTCCAGGGACCAAGGGACACATGGAGCCATGGTGAAGCCTGACTTGGAACCATTCATTGCTGCAGTGTCTCCAGACATCTCCTCACGTCAGCTGGACTCTGGCCCAGCCCCAAACCACAGACTGACCCCACTCCTCAGCTGCACATCTGGGGAGAGCTGCTACAGCTTCTGCTGTGACTGCTCTGTCCCAGGTCAGCAGCCATCACCAGCAGCACAGAACAAGGACCTCAGCACCCTTACACTGCTGTCTTTGGTTCACTCCCTTTCAATCCAACCTTCCCCATACTGCCAGGGCAGCCTTTCTCCTCCACCTGAGGTCCCTGGCAGCATCAGCGTAATGGTTTTGGCACATCCTTCCCATCTGCATCAAGGTCAGCGCCTGCCACAACAAGCTTTCTATTTTAAATACTGCACATCGATAGGAGGGCATTAAAACACAAAGCCTTTACACAGCTCCAGAAGATGTACCAGCACAGCTTTTCCCAGGTTCTGTCAGAAGCCCTGCTGTAATTTGTCCCAGTGCCCAAGCAGCACCTTCCAGAGAAAGCCACAAACGCTGGAGCTGCAGGGCTGAGCCTCCACAGAGCCACCACCGAGCACCACCAGACACCATTAGGAGCTAAAAATTCCTTTGGTCTCGTTTTCCCTGTCCCTTCCGAGGGTTTATGTAAATAGCCTGCACAGCCTTCTCCTGAGAAACTCTCCCAACCTAAAGCCACCTAAATCACGGCATAATCAGATAATTAAATTGTGGTCCCTCTAAGTCTGCCATTAGCACTTCCAAGCTATGTTTAAGGGGATAAAAAAAAAGCTTTATTTCAAGTAATTCACAGTACATGATGACTATCACAAAGGGGAAGCTCTGTTTTCTAGCAGAGTAATTTACACTTTCTAAACAAAAAAATTCCACGAGAAAAATTGTCATATAATATGTGGTGGGGTTTTTTGTTTGCTTTAGGAACTACAAGCAGAAAACAGAGCTATTGAACCAGCTCCTTTCAGCTCTAAGAAGGGTGAAATGCTGCTTTCCAGGAGAAGCAAGCACTTGTGTCACCATCAACCATGAAAAAGTCCCAGACAAGAGCATGTAAAATCATTGTATCAGCTCCAAAACAGGAACATCCATGCTACAGATGGGATTATGGGAGGAGGGGGGAAAACGGAGGTCAGGAACTGGTCACAAGCAGCAGCATCTGTGATGTGATGCACTTGAGCAGCACATTCTGCAAATACAAACAAAACCCTATCGTGTTCACTTTTTTTTTTAAATTCAAAACCTGTTGGGTTGGTGTAAAACATTGCTTTTCTTGGGTTTTCTGGCTTTGTCTCAATACCAGGCATGGCTGAGGTCCTCCCTGCCTTGCTGCACTATTACCTTGCTTGCACATCAGAGAGAATATAAATCACAGAATATTAAGCAAAGTAAGATGCTTTGCCTTTATTTGATTAGGGTTTTTCTGCAGCACAGATTTCTTACAGCCAATATTAAAGTGTAATTACTTTGTCTCCCAAAGTTTTCAAATACATGACTTGCATATATACAAGTTGCTTTCATCTCTGTAAACACAAAGTAAGAGAGGGAGGGTAAAATCACTCAATTTCTCTGCTTAGCAGTTTCAGTTCTAGCAGCATCTCCTCCCCAGCCACAGCAATGCATGCAGGGCTGCATCCCTGCTTTGCCTGAGGATGAGGGGACTGTAAATATTTGTCACAGGAGTCTGTGCCAATAACAAAAATGAGGGAACCACAATCAGGGCAGGCAGATGGGCCAGAGCTCAGCAAGGCACGGGCTGAAGTGTGTCAGGAATCTTATGAAATGAGACATTACATAACAGTATCAAATCTGGGCACCCAGAGCTGGGTCACCTGCATCTCCCCAGCTGCACACAGGTCAAACCCAAGCATTTAAACATCTTACACTGAGTTATATACTGACTTATTTTTATATACTTATACATAAAAACATGCACATCAGCACAGCTGTGCAAATGATGTACCTGCTGATTTCTAAAGCAAAAATCAAGCTAGACCTATCAACAGGGCAGCTGATAAACCCATGGGCTTTGACACAGCATAGACAAGATCATTTGAGACTCAGCCAATAATGGTATTAGATCCACTTCAGCATCCAAATCAATTTTGCTGCTCCAGCAATCCGAGTGCTCCTCATGAGCCTGTTCAGGGAGGTGGGAGCCGGGCTGCCCAAGGCGGGGAGCCGGGCTGCCCAAGGCGGGGAGCTGGGCTGCCCAAGGGGGGGAGCTGGGCTGGCCAAGGAGGAGCTGGGCTGGCCAGGGCCTTCCCAGCACAAAGCCCCACTTCTGGCCTGTCTGCAGTCCCTGGGGTTCATCTCCCCACTCAGCTGTTAACAGATACAAAGTGCCACCTCTTCAAACTCTAATCTAGGGGAGCTATTTTTAACAGAGGATATTTAATCAGAGATCTGAGAACAATAATTATCTAGAGATACTGAAAATCTGGGGCTATGCTGCAGGACCACACAATGGAAAAAACAGAGAATACAGAAGGACATTGTAATGAGGGCTCTGTTGTAATGAGGGCTCTGTCTGGAACACGTGAGGGAGAAAAGCAAGATCCCACAACCACAAGGCACAATGAGCTGTCCCAAGCCCTTGCTGCACCAATCCCACCTGTCTGAAGGGCTGCTGGCTGCAAACCACCCCACCAAACCAAAGCCCAGCAGATGTCAGGCTCACACCCAAGCAGCAAGTTGAGAACATTGCAAGAGTAGCTCATTAAGTTTGCAGAACTTGCTTTTAGTTCATAGGGGAAAAAATCATGGTCAAAACTTACTATTAGACTGAGGTGTCTTTGATATCTCATCGATTAAATTAAATGTCATTAATTTTGCATGCAACTCATAGATCATTCTCTAAACGCTATGCCAAAAATCTAATTGAGTCTTCATTAAGTGATCAGATGGGAAATGGGAGCTCTTCCCCCACAATAGAACTCAAGGTTAAAACTGCAGATCTCCAAGGACTGTTAAGAACTGCCTCAGACCCTCACTTTCAGTCACCACACAAAACCCCCTCTATTTCATTCACTCCGACTTTCCCCTATTAGCAGCTCCTCCTCCCACCTTGCACCAGTAACCTTGAAAAGAGGACAGGTGCAGCTACTAAAGAAAGACAAAGGGGCTTAAAGATATTATTTCAAGTTACAATTAGAGTATCCTACCAGAGTACACTATTTTAAAGCTTAAATTTAAATTAAATTCAAGCTGCATTTTAGCCACATTCTTGTCATCACCTTTTAGTGATCCCAGTGTCAGGAGAGAACAATTCCAAGGCTTACCTCCACCACTGAGTGCCACGGCAGGATTTGGCCACCCTTCTGTTATTTGTGGGTGATGCTGGGACAAATCTACTCTCTGCCATTCCACAGTTAACAATGAGACTTGGAAAAGTGGTAATTTAATACACAAAGACACTTCTGGAATAAAAGAGCAAAGCAGAGGAGGCAATAGGGTTTATCTCTGCGAGGAAGGCGTGCTACTACCCCCCGTGTCTGGAAGACAATGTCAGGTCTGGACTGCAGCCTCCAGGATGGAAAAGGCCTTGGCCAATGCCAGGGGGCCAAGCAGGACTGCCCAGGGATGAGGGGCCAGGCAGGAACCCAGGCAGCTCCCAGCTGCAGAGGGATGTGGCCACTGCCTGCTCAGAGACCCAGAGGGAAAGGATGGGGGCCAGCCAACACAAGCAGGGAGCAGCACTCCAGGTTTGGGAAAGGCTTTGGAGAACTCCCCTGGTGCTTCACATGAACACCACTCTGGGACAGAATGGCTCCCACGTGGCCATTGCTGGAGGTTCAGGGCAGGCCTTTTGGACTTCATTAGCTCAAGAAATGGACACTTGCCCTTTGTCTTCACAGCTACCTTGGTTCAATCTTCTGAAGTACAACCCTGGAGTTCTGTGCCCATTCCAAACTCTGCTGCTCTCTTTGGTGTCACAGTGCAGGAGCAGGAATACTGACACAATCTGTCATAAGTGTTTTCCTCTTCACTCCAAAGCTGTACGTTCAGATTCAGCATTCAGCATCCTGGCCTGCAATTCCAACTCACATTTCTTATTGGATCGTTTTTTCAGCATAAACGGTACTATTTTTTTCCATGAGAAGTATTTTGTACAGGTGGTAGTTTGAGTCTCCCCAAATCATTGATCTACTATTGAGCCAAGCTGAAAACACACTATCAATTTTCACTGAACTATTGATCATATGAGGTCAAGCCTAGCAAGATACATGGAGCACCAGGAATCTACTAGCAGGCAGCTGGAATGAGCTGTGGTATTTCCGATGCCATACAAGGAAAGGAACTTAGAAAATAATATTTAAACAGCTTGCTGGAGTGCAGGCTACTTGTAGGAGAACGTCAGCAGATTGGGTACTGATTCCAGTGAAAGAATGTGAGCCTCACTTGCAGAAACAAAGGTGATTTTTGAAGGCTGCTCCCTGAGCAGCAGGCAGCCTGCCCCAGTTCCCCAGCCTGAAAATGAAAATAAACTCAGGTTATCTCAGTTAAGGGGAGGTACGGACAGCAGGGAGTCAGGGGAATTTAAATATTATGGATAAGTGTGAAATCCCCATGTCTGCTTTGCCAGTAAGGCATTGCCATTTGCTATGGCAAAGAGGAAAAAAGGACCATTTTGCACATAGACTCCCTCCCAGGACTGGCACTGCCAAGAACTTCCAGGGAAGCTTTAACAGCCAGCAGTGTGATCTCTGTGTGCCCTGGACAGGCACTGGCTCCAAGCTGGGCTGGGCACTATTTCAATTACCCACTCTCTCTCTCAGAAAGCTGTTTTTTCACTTGATTTTCTCATTCCCTGTAGCCTCATTTGCAAAATGAAAACAAAACCGAGAATAACCTCCCGTTGTAAAAACCTTGAGAGAGATAACTCGGGCTGTTAGCTCCCTTTGAGCTGCCGGGATCTGCCTGGTTTTCCGCCCCACTCCTTCAGAAGAGCCCATTATGAGATTTGTATCGGAAATCAATGGCGAGGAGCTGCAGGTAGGCCTGGCCCCTTTTGTGCTGCCGGCACACGAGCCGGCCGAGGCTGAGCCGTTCCCGGCCCGGGCCGAGCCGTTCCCCCGGCCCGGCCCGGCCTCAGCCGTTCCCCCGGCCCGGCCCGGCCTCAGCCGGCCCCGACAGTCCCGGCTGCACGGCCCAAACAATGCCAGCACTCGGGCACGGTAAAAGCCTCGCTGTTCCTTTTAACCATTATTGCAGAAACTAGAGCGAAAATGTGAGCCTCGTCCTGCCTCCAATGGGGAAGTGAAAAGCAAGAATGGTCTCTCAGTCATGCCACTCCAGCAATAATGTTTTTTTCCAACGAAGCTTTCAGCAGTAAGAAATGGGAAAGATTATAGACACAGAGCCTGCAGTTCCATTCAAAAAGATCTTTGTTAGCAGCAGCAATGAAAAGAGGGAAAAAAGCCCACAAAATTCCTCCACTTAAAGCACAATCTCAAAACATATGCTTACAATCCTGGAAATCTTTGGGAGATTCAGGGCGTTCAACAGCTGCAGCTGAGCTTACAATGAACATTGCAAATAAATGCTAATGAGATGCTTATAGATCCTGAACAAATTGATTTACCGAGATCTTGTCGAGTGTCTCCTATCAAGGGTTTGTCAGAGTAAACAACCAAATCCTTATAAACAGAAGTGACTCATTCATTACAACTGGAAGGAGAAAGGCATAATAACTGAAGCTATAGTCCAGGAAGATAATAAAACAAACCACACACACACACACTTGTTATTTACAAAAAAAAATAATAAAAATTAAGTTTTTGAAAACCCTTTTAAAAACACGTACAGTTTACCTCACCAGACAGCTACAGATCAGCATGCAATGCTGTGAGTACATTAAAAACCACAAGAGTTATCAGCACAAAAAGTAACCATAGTAAAACACACTTGAATAAAGCTTTAGGATAAAGCCACGTAAAGCAGATGCATAACGAGTTCACACTCTGCTGAATTGGTTTATTGCACATTGTTACAGTGCAACCTCTGTGTGTAAGCAGCTCCTTGGAAATCAAATGGGAGCAAATCCATTCTCTTACAAAAAACCTTACTGTTCATAAGGTTACATATGACTATGAACAATAAATTATGCACGAGAGGCGAGGTAAAGCTTCGGAAGCTCTATATCAGAATAAGAAAAAATGTTTCTAGTTCAATTAAGCTGAAATGATTCCATACCATTACAGCTGTCTTGCACAGAGAATTCTAGGATTCCTTTTTGGCCAGTCACCTATAAAAAATGAACATTTAATGATTTCATAATGGCAGGCACATGTATCCCCTGACTGAGCACAGACAGGGAGTTTCTCTTACAGAACATTAAGAGCAAAAAAGTGAAATTCTCCAAACTGGGATAAAAAGCAAGGGCCACTTTATTAATGCTAAACGGTCTTTGGGGAGGCTGCCCAAAAAAACTCTTTAGAAGAAAAAGCAACAAAATGCAAGAAAAATGAATCCCTTCATCTTTTCAGACTCCTCAACTCCACTTAGTGAAATCTTGGCAGCTTTTAAGGGAAATCCAATCCCCCAGTCTCCACCTCCTGGCCAAGCTGGAGCAGCCCCAGCCCCACATAGGTGGCTGTGTCTGGAAGGTGATTTCCAGAAGATCCTTGTGAAAGGCTGATGTGCTCTCCTGTCACTGCACACTCTGCCCTGCCTGCAGCTCCTCACAGCATCCCCTTCCCACAGGAAACACAGGGCTGGGGGGAGTTTGTCCCTGCAGTTGTGACACAGGTCTCCACCACCACCATCTCCCTTTGTATCTGCACAAAGCAGAACAACAGCAGTTGACATTTTGAGAGCAAATTCCCTTAGAAATAAACAAACCCAACTCCTCTGAGGTTTGGGATCCTCCACTGGGATCAGGAGAGCATATCTAAAATAAAGCACAAGGCTGCAGACTTGCTGTGCTCCTCATTTTAAGCAATGCAAAGCAATTTCAACGTGTCTCACAGCAACATTAGGAGGAAAACTCTGGGTTTTCCCAAAGAGGCCCAAAGCTCCCAAGTGAGTGACAAATGCAGCTCCAGCGACTGCAAGGAGGAAAGGGAAATCTACTGTGGGAAAAACCCCAAGTTCCCAGTGTGGTGTCTGCTCAGGGAGGGTCCTGCTGCATGCCCTTGCTGTTACCAGCGGCACTGGCCTGGGCTGCAGCCCCCGAGTGCTGGTGTGTGAGCACAGCCTGCTCCGGGTCAGAACAGCCCGGCCTCCTACAGAGGGAATCCATGGGAAAGGGAATTCTTTTCAGCCTGAGCCATTCAGGGCCTCGATGGGCACTCACCAGGAAGCTCTTCTCTCTTCCTAGGAGCACTTCAGGAGCCACAAGTACAACACAACAACCAACACAATGGGCTGTGCCCTCTGTGAGGAATGTTATTCTGCAAAATGGCTCTTCTGGGGAAAAGAGGGTTCTGGGAAGTGCCTCCCCCACCCCAGCTGCAGGGCTTAAAAACACAGCAACTCCCTGTTAGAGACACAGGGCCACCTGCAATCTCTGCACATTGAGCCTTCACCAGATTGGTGGTGGTGTATTATTTCTGGGAGGTTTATGAGCTGAAAAACATACGGAAATGGGGTTATAGATAGGCAATTTCCCAAGACACTCCAGCTGATAAACCCAACTATCTTCAGGCAGTGGCTCTCATCATCTCCTGCCAGGCAGGTCTCCCAGAAGTAATCCTACTTTTGAGAAAGGCAAGACTGAGAGAACAAGGAGAGACATGACAGTGTCAAAACAGGACAAAGAAATTAAATACTTGAGTGAATTTCTGCCTCTCTCAAGCTGAAGGCAGTAGTCAAAATTAAAACCAGACTTACTCAGAATTTTGTAAAATTTCGAAGGAAGCCCCAGACCATGCAGTCTAACAGTGCTCCAGATGAAAACTGACACAGTCCAGAGCAGTACTGCAGCTCCACAAAGGAAACAAAATCGGGTCCACAACGTGAAAGAGAATGGATTTGGACAGCAGAGGTGCTGAGGGCAAAGTCTGGTGTATGAAATCAAGGTAAACACAAAACCAGTTCAGCTTAGAAACAATTTTTCACCTCCTCTACTCTTCTTGGCTGAGTTGCTCAGGATGTTCCAGGGCCAGTAAAAGTGGATGGAAATTCAGATAAATCCCAATTACTGCTATGAAAGGCCGCTGCTTTAAGCACTTTAAAATAATCAATCTTCCCCTTCCAAAGCTGGACAACAATCTCCTTTCCCCGAGGTGTGAGCAGAAAGAGAAGAGGCTGCAAAGAGGCAGCACTTGCACTCCTTGTTGACAGTCACTTTCCTACAGATACCAAACTATAATGTCCATGTTTGCTTTATCAGACTTTCCCCTTCACCTGCTTTATCTGGTGCATTTATCTGTCCCTCTTTCATCAGGTTCATTCCAAACCAAACAATTTGGTTTGTTGCTTTTTTTATTAAAAAAAAAAAAATTTTTAAAAGGGAAAAAGAATAAAACAGTTATTAACTGAAATAAGAAGACACTAAAAAAAAAGCTTAGAGTATTTTCCATTTGAAATTACATTTATAATGAAATCTAGCAAATTCAACAGGTTTATATAATTCAAAAAGTATTTTTAAAAATGAGGCTAAGCTGTGCAATTTCAAAAAATGAAAGAACATAACAGATTAGGAGATAGCAGCAGCAAGCTTTCCATGGCAAGAGTTTCAGTAATGGTGTTTTGGATACTTTGCTTCCATCCTCCACAGAACAGTGATGGGATTTTAACTGTATACAGAAGGGAACTGCCAGATGTGGATTAACAACACCACGACACACTCAAAGGAAAGTTATTTCTCGACTCCTGAGTGCAAGCTGAAGCTAGTGCAAGCTGCTTGTTTTCCCAGGATGCCAGTTTGCCTTTAAAAGAGTCTCACTGAAAAAGCTGAAGCTATTATTTAGCCAATTTTAACAAAAATTAAAATCAATCCAACAAGTGCTCTTAAAGAAGGCATCTGCAAAGATGGGCATCACCAATACAAACAGCATTAATCTTCCACATCCAGGAAATAGATATTCTTGAAGCTTGAGAATTCTGTAAAATCAGGTGGCTTTGTAATGCTGCTGTTGACAAGTTAATCCAGTGTCAGCTAGAAAGACATTGCTGCAGGTCCCATATTTCCAGTTTTGCCTTTCCCAGGAGCAAACCTCCTCTCTAAACTCAGCTAAACATGTCCCCCAAAGATGTGCTTGCATCAGGGTCCCCCAAAGTAACCCCAAACTCCCCTTTGAGTCCCTGCAGTTTGTCCCCCAAGTGCAGTTAATGCCTTCCCACCCCACAGGGAAGGGGTTTTGCAATGGAACACTCTCAGCCCCACAGGTCTGTTCCTACAGCTGCTCCAACTTCTTCTCATGCATTTCAGACTGGTGAGTTCTTTTGTCCCTGCAGGAAAAGAATCCACCAAAGCCTAAGAGAGAGCTTTTCAAGAGCAGAATTCCACGGCAACGTGAAGCAGAAACGGCTGGAATCTTGTGGGGTTTTCATTTTAATTTGCATCTTCAGGGGAAATTTAAATAAAAGCAGCAGACGCTGTATCTACAAGGCTGCACCAGCCAACACAAAACAGCCAGATGTTTATACAAAAACAACAGCATTTTTCTAAACATAAAAAGGAAAGATTTGGGGGCTTAGTCTCTGCTAAACTCTCCTGTACAACTTTAATGCCATTCCCAAGGCCTGTTCTTTCCTTATTTAACTCTTTGGCAGGGATGGGATGTGTCTGCACCGTGAAATTGCAGCACGTTTAACACAGCCAGGCCTCAGCTGCAGATCTATCCTGCACCTCAGCACAAGAACATTGGTTTTCCTGGCAAAGAAACTGCTCCACCATGGAAGTGGTGGTCCTTCAGTGAGGTCACACAGTGGGCAATCCTGCCAGAATTCAGAATTGAGTCACGTCTTCTCCCCTGTAGGAGGGCACACACTGGGTGTTCACAAGGGGTTCTGCCCTCCATCACCCCGAGCTCTGTAAAGTGTCTGTGCACGGAGCTGAACACAGCTACTCCCAGAAAACAAGACTCCTTGCATTCTGCTCCATTTCAAATCACCCCATTATTAGTAGCAGTCACTGGAGATGTATCTCCTGCTCTCAAGGACACTGCACTAAGCACTGCTCCAGGCATGAACAGCTCCACTGCAGACCTCCCTGAGGCCCAGCTCTGTGCCACACCTGCCCCCCACCAGGAGCTTCAGCCAGAGGCACTGTGGGATCTGCTGGTGCCAGAGATGGCCCCTGGCTGATGCCAGCCCTCCCACCAGATCTTCTCCCCTGTAGGAGGGCACACACTGAGCTCCCCTGGGTGTTCACAAGGGGTTCTGCCCTCCATCACCCCGAGCTCTGTAAAGTGTCTGTGCACGGAGCTGAACACAGCTACTCCCAGAAAACAAGACTCCTTGCATTCTGCTCCATTTCAAATCACCCCATTATTAGTAGCAGTCACTGGAGATGTATCTCCTGCTCTCAAGGACACTGCACTAAGCACTGCTCCAGGCATGAACAGCTCCACTGCAGACCTCCCTGAGGCCCAGCTCTGTGCCACACCTGCCCCCCACCAGGAGCTTCAGCCAGAGGCACTGTGGGATCTGCTGGTGCCAGAGATGGCCCCTGGCTGATGCCAGCCCTCCCACCAGCTTCAGCTGTAACCTCAGAGCCCCTGGATACCAATTCCTCATTCCTCAGAGCTGGGAGCTCTCTGGAGCACTTGGCAGTGAGAGACTCTGAACCCCTCGGAAAAGGCACAAAATAACAGCTTTGTGATTAAGCAAACACAGGTTTCAAAGTATTTAATGAACACCATGGTCAACCTTTCACACCTCTCCTCTTACATGAACTTGGAGAATACAGGCATCAATCTGTTAGTGCTCAAAAAACCTCAAATCCTGAGCAATCATAAAATCACAGAATCATTTAGGTTGTACAAAACAGTTAAGACTGAGCCTAACCCAGCATTAAACCATGTCCCCAAGTGCCACATAGTCCAGTGCTGCCATTACAAATGGAAATGCATGTGCCATAACCCCCTCTACAGTCACACCACCACAAAAATGTGACATGAACTATGAATTCTGCCCCAATATGGGTAAAAAATTATTAAAAATCTATATTCAGATTCAACTCCTTCAATAGAGACCAAACTTACAAACTGAGAAGTCAACACAACAAATGCCTATAAAAGTCAGTGATGCAGAAAGCGCCTCCAGCAAACCTAATTTTTAGGTTGAGGAATTTGAATGCAACTCCAAAGCAGCAGCTATGTGCACAGAATGATGCCATAAAACATTAGAATGTATTTCAATTCTTCGTCCATAAATTTTAATTAGAGAATTCCTGGTTTTAACACACATAATTGACCACTTGACTGGATGACCAACAAGTGTGGAAAGCTCCCCATCACTGAGTGTGAAAGATTCTCAGGGATGTATTTGCCATCACAGAACACCCTGCATCCTAAAAAGGCACACTGGTTTGAAGTTTTTTGGAAGCACTCATACATAAATCCTGCCACTGCTGTTTAACAGGCACTGAATGCAAACAGACTAAAGCTGGGAGCACATCAAGAGTTCCCAGCTCTAGTCAGGGAGAGGAGGCAGAGCCACTCCTGCTTTTGAGTGATCCAGGGCAGCAGTGCACAGGAGAAAGCATTAATTGCAGCAGAGAACCTGCACACCAGGCACAGCAGCCCCATGATCTCCACTGAGTGATCCAGGGCAGCAGTGCACTAAGACAGGAGAAAGCATTCATTGCAGCAGAGAACCTGCACACCAGGCACAGCAGCCCCATGATCTCCAAAGCACCTCACTCCAGAATGGAGAGGTGCAGGAGCAGTACCACAAAGGGATGCAGGGAATGCATGAGAACCAGCTGGAAGCCCAGTTGTTGTTTAAGCAGGCTGTATTTCCTAGAGTTGTCTCCCCTCAGACTAACACCACACTGGGCCGGACCTACAGCTCAGTTGCAGCCATCCAACAGCGACTTTTTTCTGTTATTCCTTTGTAAGTGAGAACCCCAGAGCCTGGCCACTGTCTGTAACTCATTCCCCTTGCACTGCTCCAGTACCCAGAGCTGACACACCCAAACTGCTGGGGGCAAATCACTGCCCAGACTTTGGCTCCTTTCCCCAGCACTGCCAGCCCCTCTGTCCCCCGCTCCATCCCTGTGGGATGTGGTTCTCTGGAGCTCCTCCTTAACAGAGTATTGCTTTCACCAAGTGACTCATCCCACTGCAGGGCCTACCTCAGGCTCTTCTCCAGCCTGTCAAGAGAAGGAAATTGGTTTAAAAGCTACAGTGAATTACACGTTGTGCCCAAGGCAAAACACCTCCAGACAAAGTAACAGGACAAATGCTGTCAAATCACAGAAACCCTTTTAGGGCCATCACAGAAATTAAACATTGACTCTCTCTTTTCTTTTGTATAATTCAGTGCAAACTACTATAACAAGTTGTGCTAACACTGAAAAATAAAAGTGGTTTTGAGATGACTGAACTGTTGCAAAGTGCTCCTTTAGTAAGCAGGCAGGAAACACTAATGCTTGTCACTCCTTCCCATAAGCAAGGCCAACAGAACTGCTCATTTGCTGCCCTTGCAAATGGGAAGATGCTTTCAAACATCTTTACATCTTTTGAAATTTATGCCATTTCAAAGACAGAAATTCCCCATCTACCTCCACAGTGTGTTCTTCCCGGCATTTCAGTGCCTGAAATAAAGTGCCTGTGGAAAGAAATTGGACATTTTCATGAACATTTAAATCTGCGGTCTAAAGAAAAGTGATTTCCCACAAGTCCAGAAGCACGATCCTTAAAAAAAAAAAAGAACCAAAGACAAGTGAAGAGTGAGAGTATTACAGAATTACATAGAAATACATATTATATGCATATCTGTGTATTTACCTCTTGGATAATTGCTATAATGAGATAAAGAACATCATTTCACACTTCCTCCAAATTACAAAGAAAACACGTTCCTGAAAAATAACATGACAAATGTGATAGAAGCAATCAACACCACAGGCCTGGGGGATTTGGAGAAGTTGAGGAGTGTGGCTTGTGGGTTTTGTTTTGTTCTTTAACAAAACCAACACCTGAGGACTTCAGAATCACCTAGTTTGAAGCTTCAGCTTCATAAAGTATTAAAGTATCACAAATTACCTTATAAACAGTACACAACCTCTCTTCACATAAGTGACTGTCCAAAACCCAGCCCTCCTTGGAGTAAAGCCCATGAATCCTTTCAAATAGGACCTACTGTCAGTATTTAACATTACAGTGGGAGGTTTTATGCAACTTTGTTTCAAAGCCTCAGTTCCAAATGCACAGTGATTCACCCCAAATGAAACCGTAGTAACTTAGTATGCAACGATTTCACTCCATTTCAGCCATGGAAGGGAATTTTGAAGTGAAGCTGCATGAATTCCTAAACACAGAAAATGAACAGCACATGAATAATTTATTGATGCCTTTTGCTCCATGTCAGCAGCTTTGCTGGAGGAAGTGATCTTTATGAAGTCCCCCAGGACACCAAGAAGTTAAAGACAGGCAAAGAGACCATAGGACACCATTCTGTGAGGCAGCAACGCCCCTCCAGGGGCTGGGTGGTGTGGGGGCTTCCAAACACCAGAGCTACGCAGTCCAAATTCATGGGGCCGGGAGAGGAGTCACCATCCCCACCTCTGAGAAGCAGGAACTGGATCTTTCATGCATAACAGGTGCTGCAAGGGGAGGAAAAGGTCACCAGGGATGAAGACTGAGAATTGAGAATTAAGAGCCCATGGGCCAGAAAGGCACCAGAGCTCCTCAGCAGCCCAGGGAGCAGCACAGACCCACGCTGTGCCAGGAGGCTGCAGCAGCTCCCACAGCCATCCACCTCCTCTCCACACCTCCTGGCACAAACTAATCTCTTTTTTCTCCCCCATCACCCCCTGTCCAACCAGCAGCACCTCCTCAGCACCACAGCTCCCACACCAGGGAAGTTATTTGCCCTCTAAGGATCTAAGAACCTACTCAGGCACCTGCAAATGCTCACTTCCCTCAGGCACCCACCAGTTCCACATTACAAATCTAATTTTACAGAGAACTTAAATAATGGAAATATCACTAAGACCAAATCAGTTTCCCCTAATTTGCCCAAATCCCTCTGTAAGATCTAATAAAGAATATACAGTATCCTTTCTTGACAGCCTCTACAAAAAGCCTTTTTTTCCCAGATGCGGATTAGATGTTAAGAAATACTTCACGTGAAACAAGGGAACTCTCTGAAATTCATGTATAAACAGAAACACCTTGCTGTTAATCTAAAACCACAGGCGACAGCTCTGCAGCAGCTCTTGCAAAGGTAACTGAAATGACTGACCAGTTTATTGTGCATCCTGCACTGGGGGTGAGTGGTTATTCAAAATGAAGGGCAGATTAGCAGCAAATCTACAAGATGGGGGAGGAAGCAAATTAAAAAGTCAGCGAGAGGATAACTGATTCAGTGATGCAAATTAAGTGTTTTAAAGCCACTGGGACTCTGGAACATAGCACAGCTCAACAGAAAGAAAACCCAAGGCAATGCAACCTTCCAAACATAATTAACCATTTCTCTGGAATGCCAAGACTCAAAACATCATATTTACCTTAACTCTGACTGCTGATGGCTCAAAGCTTGAGCGCTACTACAACAATTACCAATAACCAATATTTAACCCCATTTCTGCAGAAGATTCTCTGAATTCACCATCCCTCAAGCTCATCAGCAGAGGCTGCCCTGGATGGCTCTGCAGTGAACATGAAAGTTGTTCTCTGCCAGAGAAGCTGAGCTTGGCTATGGACACAGCACTCCAGCCCAGGCTGAGCCCACCCCAGACTTACACCCAACACTGCACCAAGCCACGCTTCTGCCTTCAAGAATATGGTGCTCATATAAGAAAGACTCAATTTTCATTTTTTTCCTTGCTCACAGCAGGCTACAGGGTAAATTAATGCTTCAGCCTGCAGTGACTTTGGATTAGGCCAGTCTTGTCAATAATTAATACATCTCTGTAGAGCCAAAGCACAGGAAAAAGCTAGATTAACCAAAAACCCTTCTGCTGTGGCACCAGCTTTTACCCCTGCTGAATGTCCACACACAGGACTTTAAAAAGGACAAGATTATTTATGACCTTAATGTAAGAGTTCTGAATGTCAGGATTGGGTTTTTCCTTTCCTTTAAAGAAATGCCTTATAAAATAAGAATTTTTATTGTAACAACTCAATAAATTGAAATAGTAGGAAATACCTTTTTTAACTGACCTCTAACTTATCTAAGGTCTTAATCACAAGTTTTCAAGCCTTGGGGATTTCAGAATCCTAATGGGAAGCAATGAACAAAGGCAGCAGCCCTGCAATTCCATGGGCTCAGGAATTGTGATCCATTGTCCTCAGAAAGGAGGGGTGAAGCAGTGACAGCCCCTCTGAACACCCTCCCTGCAGGGATTATCCATCCCCACCACCGAGGCAGTGCCCAGTTACAGAATATCCATCAGATGGAACTGCCACTCCTTGGAGATAGCTACGGACAGCATCTGGATGCTCACCCCATCCCCTGTTGCTGTCACTGCACAACTGCTGAAGTTATTAAATCCGCAAAAGGCTTCAAGGTGAAACAATTAATTTGCAAATTGGCAGATCATTAAAGATTGTTTTAACAGCTCTAAGTATCAAACAATGAAACAAAATGCAAACACGCAATCAGCTGGAGCCTAAATTAATTCCTTCGTGAGGCCTTTTTTCTTAAATGAAGCCCCTCTCCTGGATAATCCTGGATTGCAGCTGTTTTGTTCTGCGTGCATCTTAACGAGGCCACTGCTGCTGAAGGACATGACCCGATTTCATCCGAGGTCAGCGCTTAGCAGTAGAACTGGAACAATGCAAATTTCCACCCAGACACAAGAAAGGCACTGGCCCTGCAGTACTTTTGGTGAGCTTCCACATCTGCCATCCCATTTTGACAGAAGTTCTTCAGCTGATAAAGCCCTCGATTTCTGCATGACCAAATCCAACTGCCTGACATCACTGTCCACCTACTGATTTTGGGGAAGATGCTTGCAGCCTCAAGGAATGTGAGATGCTGCAGTCCAGCCATGAACTATGCAACTGCTACACAGCAATACATAAATGTTCTTTTTTCAATCTTCAAAGCAGGTATTCAGACTGTTTTTATTTTCCTAGATAATAGCAGACTTCTCATGGAGAGTGAGACAAATTTAGATAAAGACAGAGATCTGGTACTTAGGGCCAGGCAGCAAACTACTAACTCAATCACAGAGCTCCCACTGAAATAAACACATTTCTGTTGTGCTCCTAGAGCTGTGCAGTGACAGACCCCAGAGCTCTGGCTGTCCTTCCAAATGTGTTTTCCACCCCTTCACTCAGCCACAAGTCCAGCTGCACTCCAAGGTTTGCTCCCCCCTCGCAGCAGCTACCAGAGCAAGGTGCAAGCTCTGCCCTCTCTGCACATCACACACCTGGCAAGAACAAAGACTGGACAAATTATTCTCAATTAACCTTGGGTGAAGTGAGCTCAGACACTGGGAGGGCAGGGAATTGTTCAAGATGGTCAAAGGCAAATAATTTATGTTCTTTGTGATTAAGAATAGTACATAAGGAGAGGCACAATTCATACGTGATGCTAAGGCAAGCCACTATTTCATGGAGAATTTTAAAAATGTGCACCACTCCAGGACATTTCTTCAGTGAATTACACCACAAATAAACAGTTTGAAGTAACTGAATCCATCTGCCTTTGGTGCAGCTCAGAGGAGCTACAGCAGTTGCTTGAGGTTTTACAAAACCACCTTTCCAGGGAAAAGGGCTCCCTGCCCACCTGAGACTGTCCCTGAAGTGCTGCTCTTTGAGGAGGACATCCCTTGCACCATTCTGACATGGAGACAAGAAAGGACAAGGTCCTGAGGAGAATCCCCAGTACTTTCAAAGATAAACCACTACAAACATGAAGAGAGGCTTCCAAAGGGGCACAAAGCTCGGAGGAAAACATCAGGCTAAACTCTCACCCAGAGGCAGGTGGAAATTTGAAGGTATTCAGGGTAAAAATTTTGGAAATCAACTAAAGCTTATCTCATCCTCACAGAAAACTTTCATAATCAGCAGTCTCAGCACTGGCACTGTTGGGAACCCAACACATGGCAAACTTCAGCCCAGTGGTAATTTAAAATAAATCCTGCACAGTAGGGAATCCTACCCACATACCATTGGAGACTTTATTTAAACACAACTAGAGCCTGCATTTAAAATTTCCCTTCAGGCTGAAATTCAGCTTTTCATTCAAAAGCCTTACCCCTGCCCCAAACTACGTTTAGTCAACATTCACAAGACTTACAGTTGAAATCAAAGTCTTCCTTCTTGTGTTTACACCTACTGAGGCTTTACCAGCAAATTCTGCTCCAGCATTGGTCCATGCAGGCTTTAAGCCAGAGGAGCCAGTTTGTTGCAAACAAAAAAAAAAAAAAATTCAATACATAACCACAAGGGCCACATAAAAGTAATTTAGCATAACCAGAAAACACACTAAGTCAAATTAAAGCCCAGTGCTTTCATTAGGGCATGGGGAAGTCTATTTATGCTCAGGCATTCTCCACTTCAGAATTACCAAAAATAGTCCTGACAAAGTTTGCTGCCCGTTTCCTCAGCGCTGGAGCAGCGTTGGCAGTGCTGGCTGTCACACAGCCAGGCTCCAAGTCACCCAAGGACACCAGAGCCAGCATGGCCCAACAGCCCAGGGAAAGACAGCACTTTCATGGGCACATCCCAAGTGTCTCTGCTGGGACTCAGCAGCCTCCCCAGGGCCTGAGTGACACCTGGCCAGCACCCACCAGGCTCTCTCAGCCTCCTGATGGATTCTTCTGCAACTGGGATTTGCTTTTCCATCCCAAATCCACAGATGTGTGTGTCAGAGTGGATTCTGCAAGGCTCAGTGCATCATCACAAGTGCAATTCCAAGAGGCAGCAGCTCCCCAGATCCTGGGTAAGCCAAAGGAAACCGTGGATTGAAGCATGGAAATATCACTCTCCATGAGCTTGTGGCTCCCAGGGAGGCCTGGGAGAGCTCCAGTCCCAAGAGCAGAGCTGCCTCCTGCTGCCCCAGCATCCTCCTCCTCCTCTTCCAGCATGTTTCAGACCTGCATTCGTTAACAGAAGAAGCTCCAGCCCTGGACAGAATGTAGGTGAGCAATACTTTGTAATAATTTTATGAGCAAAGTCCAGAAAACAGAGCAGAAAATACTTGGCATGTTACAGTCCTGAGTCCTTATCTCCCAGGGGGACCAGTTTGGGGACTGGGTGAGGATTCCCACAGAAGCCAAAATCAGATCCCTGCAAAGATGAACCATACATTAGATACACGAGAACTTCCTCACTTTCAGCCAACAGTGGTGCCAACACCCCAGCAATGCAACACTAAAAGCACTGACTGTCCTTAAGGACAAGGCTCAGCAAGGGACATCCATGGGTGACAGGATTTAAAGATCCAGCTGGTCTGGTGGGTTTGGCTGAATACAAGAGTTCGCAGCCAGAAGTTTCACCTGGTCTGTAACACCCCAATAATAAAAGGATTATATTGCAGGAACAATGAAGAGTAGAAAAATGTATTTACAGTAAAAACAATGGTATATGCACAACTCTCACTACTGAATTCTTTACAAAACTTTTCTTGAGGACTCCACAAATCTTTCAGCTTTAAGAGATTACTACAAATGTGGATTTTAGCCTGTTCTCATGAGACTGTTCTAACTCTTAGACAGCAGAAATATATAAATATTGGATCAAACTCTAGCACCACTTCTTACATTATTAATTCTGGAATAAAATACTGTCAAAGTTCTTTTCTTTTAGCAAATCACTTCCTAATCTGTGAGAGGGACAGGGAGGATGAGATCAACCCTGCACATTCAAGCTTAAGCACCACTTACACTGCACTGTGCCTGAAAGCTTTAAAAGTTTGGCCATCACTGAATTTGCTGCTGCCCAAAAATACTCCACTGCAAGTCCTGCAGTTTCCAGTTTGTACAGGAAAACACACAGAAGGAAGGAAAAGAAACAAATTAAATGACCTTTTAGAGTTCATTAGTGATGTACTTACTTCAGAAGTAAATCAGTTTAATCAGACCCCAATTAGTCCAGTTCCAGCAGGCAAGGACAGCTACTGGGAGACTGCACAGAACAACACTGAGATTTGCTAACTCGTTCTACAAGCTGTTGAAAATGTCCAAACCCACTGAGAGGCCAAGGCTAAAAAAAGAACCCCAAAAATCCATGCTCAAAGTGGAATTTAGCTAAGCAGTGAAAAGGTCTGCATGTCAGAGATGGAAACAGCAAGTCCAAAATCCTTCTGTCCACCAAACAGCCATATTTGTATCAATATTGGTGCTGCTTTTAAATAAAATAAGGCTCATTTTGTATATAAGTACATTAATTATGTACATTTATGTTATATTTGAGCACACACAGCCCCCACTTGCAGAAACTCCAAGTCTATTTGCAAATCTTGAGCATATTTGACAAAGATCATTTCAGAGAATTCCCATAAATGAATAAAAACTGAATCAAATCAAGGAAGGATTTGATGCTCTCAAGATGAAAACGGCCACAAAGTCACTTTTTAGACCAGGAAAATATCCAGAGAGTATTTCAATGTTAATTATAACTGTTCAAAAAGGATTCATTCCATGGCTTGCAGAATTATTCATTACTTCCCTCCTTCCTTACAGAGGCCACAGGAACAGGAGCACTGAAAGCTGCACTCTGAAGCTGCGCCCACACTCCCACAGCTCCCCAGCAGCAGTGCCCAGGACAAGGGCACAAGGTGGGCAGTGCTGACATGGGGTCAAGCACCTCATCTCCTGAGGGACAGCAAGTCTGCAACCACCTCAGACAGCTCACACAAGTTAACTATCACCTGTCAGATGGTGAAAGCACTGCCACAAAATACACCTTCAAGTTCATGGTAACATTTTTCTTTCAACCCTGAGAACTTCTCAAGCCTTTCTCAAATTCAAGAGACAATATTTTGTGTTATCAAGACTTAGGAAAAAATCTGAACTCAAACTAGCTCAGATTTGAAAATGTTCACACTCAAATACAAAAATGTTACTCCTTGTCTACGGAATCATAAGGCAGGAGGACAGACTGATTATACACTTTTGCAGCAGCTGCTACCCAATCCTGGGACCGTGTACTTATATACTGCCAGATCTGCTTTACTTTAATAACACAAAAAAAGAACTCGTGCCCATTACAGCAGCCAAAGAACACATTTCATCACTTAAGACATTCTTTATCCTAACAGACATCAGTTAAAAAAAAAGAAAGGAGTGTTTAATCAGATGAAAGGGATCTCCTCTCTTTTAAAATCCACATGATGTAGTGAGGATAAAGCTCCCAGGGACAGCAGTGCAGCAGCACAGGGACTCCCACCTGGCTGCAGCCCAACCAGGGCTGGCTGGGAGGTGAGACAGGGCAGGAAGAGGGGGAAAAACCAACAGAAACCACTTTATGTCACTCTGCCACTGATAAAAAGTGTTAGTGGAGAAAGCACAACCCCACTGTAAGGCAGTTTCCAGATGAGGTGAAGCTCAGGTAAGGAAAAGCAGGGGACTGTCAGAGCAGATGTCACACACAGAACATTCACTTCTGCCCCTTCTCACCTGCCTCTCCCAGTACTTTCCTCGGCTGGGTTTTTTGGCTTGCCTATTTGGCCCAGACAGAAGTACAATGAGGTTGACAAGTTGGTGTTCTAAACCCAAATCGGACCAAGAAAAATAATGACAATGAGATTCCTTCCTCGCAGCAGTGCAGAGTCCTGCTTGCAAAGATCTGCCAGGAGCTGTTCTTCTCACATGGTTACAAACCCTTGCAAGGGCCTGAGCTTAACAGTGCCTGATGCCACACTTCTCACACCCAGGCTACAAGAAAGTTGTCCACCACTGAAAACAGCTCCATTTTCCTGAGCTGTGGCTGCTGCTATTGAGAGCTGAGCACTCCAGAGCAAGCAGGCAGGAGCAGGAGTTCACATTTCCCAACAACTTCCTGGATATTTTACAATTGCTTCCCCTCAGGAAGCTGATTCAGTCTTTGCAGCTCCAACACCAACAATTCTTGTTGAGAGGCAAGTTGTCCAAGAATACTAAAGCACACTCCTACAGCACACACAGACCCATTCCTGGCTCCCTAACAATGGCTTTTTCTTTTGGCCAAACTTCTCACTGCAAAGAGGAGAAAAGGTACGAACTGCTCAGGTAATGCCCAATGTCTCAGGCTTTTTTTGATTTGTCTGAAAGCAGCAGGGCACCCGATCACAAATGGAAAAACAGGCTGGAGAACAGGTCTGAAAGGAGAAAGGTAACACTGAGTAAATAACCACAATCACTCTGGGGACGAGGATTTCCTCCAGGACACATTTAACCCAATGCTTCATGTTCCAAATCCCTGGTTTTCCCTCTTCTGCAGGTCCAAAACAGCCATGTGTCTGCACATGTAACAGACCATTTTTGTTTTGTTTTTACATGACACAGTTTTACCTGCAACTGATCTTATTGTGTAATTTATCAGTTACTTACTAAAATTCCATCAGACTTCTTTTCCACAGAAGTGCTACACCTGAAAGTAAAACAATTAGATCACCAGGACTTCAAAGTGAGGATTTCACAGGTGGTGGCCTTTCAATGCTCAGTCAGACTAAAGAATTGATCTATTTGGATCGATCTGTTAATCCTGTTACTCTGAAAAAACAAGAAAACAGTTTTACTGGGTCATCCCAGCCTCTGATTGTTCTAAAAATCATCACTCTATTATTACAAAGCTCCTCCCCTGGAAGCCAGGCTGATAATTTTCAAGATGATAACCCATAATCACAGCAATTTCACAAAGTGAGGATTTCAAAGTGAGGATTTCACAGGAGATTTCTTTAGTCTCAGTCAGACTAAAGAATTGATCTATTTGGATCGATCTGTTAATCCTGTTACTCCGAAAAAACAAGAAAACAGTTTTACTGGGTCATCCCAGCCTCTGATTGTTCTAAAAATCATCACTCTATTATTACAAAGCTCCTCCCCTGGAAGCCAGGCTGATAATTTTCAAGATGATAACCCATAATCACAGCACCAAACATTAATCTTTGGAGAGAGGAAGATATTTTATGTATATCAGACTGCTTAAAACCCATCTGTACTACTTTTCACATGTTATTACATTCAAAAGAAATATTTATGACATAAAATTACTTAATACCAGTGTCAAGCTGCTTTCCTGGAGAATTAACTGGAATGCTGTAAACACAAGGAGAAATTGTTTGGGTGTTGTTTGAGTCTTTTTAAACAGCACACATGAAAGGCTCCTGGCTCCCCGTTTTGCCGTGTTGTGCAGATGTGAGATGTTTTGAACAAAAGCCTCTCTGGTTGGGAGCTGCAGAGCTTTGATCGCGAGCTGCTGTGATCTCCACTTCCCACACGCTCCTCTTCCCTCCCAGACTGCAGCAGAAGACACAGTTGTCCCGATTTTCCTGCTCCTGATGAATATTTTAAGGTTGAGTGAAGTATCCACTGAACTTTCCTTGTGGTAGCATAAAGCCTGATGTCTGTCAGAATCCAGCTACTACTTCAACTCCACTGCCAGTGCTTATCCAGTGACTTCCCCCTTCCTACTCATATGAATTTCTTTTAAATGTCAGGCTTGTACTGCCAGAATATTTAGTTATGCATTAATATAAATGTTGACTTTAAAGCAAGCTCAATTTTAAATATTTAGCTTTTATTTTTTTTAAAAAAATCAGCTATAAATGATAGCCTGTGTTTAAATAATATTTTAACTACTTGGCCAGTAAATATTCAGATAAGATTAAACAAAATTTCCAGGAGCTAATAGGTCAGGAATTGCTTGAAAATGACATTTTGTAAAATGGGAGAACAGTGATAATTTCTAGCAATTTTTTCCAACTTTTTCTTGGCAACCAAATCCACAAGTGAAAAAGCTCATGACTAAAAGTCTTTCTTCCAGCAAACAACCAGGAGCTATTTTGCCATGGATGTTACCCAAACCTGCCATCTCCTTTGGGTTTATCAGTTTGATTAACTCAGCCCCAGGACGAAGGCTGCTTATCATCTTTGTTAAGGAGCTTTGAAGATGTCAAGTGCTGCAACCCCGAGGAGTTCAGAGGAAAAAAGATTATCCTCTAGTGCCATGTCTGAATAACTCAGATGTGGTGGTTTCATCACCAGCTTTAACAAATTCTCTTTGGTGAAACGTGGAGAGCAGGAAGACTCTGCTAAATCAGCAGAGTGATCTCAACATCCTTCTTGGAATTCTGAACCACAGAGGAACCAAGTGAGAGATCCCTGTGCTCTGCTCCAAATAACCCCAGAGCAAACCCCGGTGCAGCTGCCACAGGAACAGACACCTGGAGCACAAACTGCAGCTCCCAGGCTGGGGGCAGGCAGGACAAAATGAGATGTACAGAAAAAGCCAGGCCCAAGCTCTGTGCCCAGAGCTCTCAACGTTAAACAGATTAATGGAAACTCCCAAAGTTGCAGCAGAAGCCTGCAAGTGGCTGAGTGGGGAGCAGAGGGAACATTAGTGCCAAGCCTCAGTAATTGATTGGGTCTGCTTGCACGCTCTATCTTTCCCCTCAAACTACATTTTCCCTGCATATGGTTTCTCTTTCTGCCACTTTTAAAGTGATTTATTCCTTCAGAAGGGGAATTAGGTCTTATTTTGATCAAATATTTAGGACCTTTTAGACATTAAAAGCCACAGATTACAAAGAAGGAAGGGTCAAAACAGTAAAGTCAGATTAAAATTGCAGATAAGCCACAAATATTGAAGTCAGGAATGAACAAACAACTAGCAAAACAAGATTCAAAGAACTAAGAGGCTTATCCACCCTCCCTGCAACGTCTGGCTCCTTACTGCTAAATAACTGCTACTGAGATCTTCCCCACACAGGAGCTGATGAAAGGGGTCTGAATATAGGTCAGCAAAAGCCTTTCAGATCCAGCTACAGACACTAATTAGATCACTTTCAGTTATTAAAAAAAGAGAAAAGGGAAAAAACCTCCAAAACAAAGGTTTTACCACTCAAAATGTTCTGAATTTCTCTTTTTTCTTGTCTCTAATTGGCAGTGGCCTTTGGTTTCAAAGCAGCTGGTTGCTGCCCCAGCTCTGAAATTGTCACCAGCACACACCAAACACGCAGTGACCACACTGAGGAAGAACCTCCAGCAAAATTAAGGCTGAACAACATCTGCAGCGACCCACAAAGACATGGGGAGGGGAGGGGGGGGTCTTTAAATATGTTTTCAAGATATAAAAGAATTCTTCAGCTTTATAAGAGAACACTGACTGTTTTGTTTTACACTGCCAAAACCCACAAGGCAAAAAAAAAAAATTCTGACTCTTTTTTTCCCCCAGAAGTATACAGTATAGCTCAGCTCATACAGGGCTCCTTGTACCAGCTTGTTTATGCCTCCTCTCCTGTGAAACAAGCCTTTATGTCTCCATAGTGGAAAAACCCACTGGTTTATATCCTTTTTGAGATGTATGCAGCCAATTAAATTGTAAAGTAATACCTGTTTCAAAGTCTAACTCAAAGAAACGATACATTCCTGGACTGGGCCCAGAGCCAAGAAGGTCACCTTACACCCCGCAGTCACGAGGGAACTCTTGGCTTTTGGAATTTCGTATTTTGATTTCCATGCAAAGTAAAACTGAGGGACTGAAAGGATGAAGTATTGTGTATTCTCTGCACCCAAACTGAGCTCGTTTCTCAAGTGATAAGGTTAATATTCCGAGGAACAAGAAAAGACAGTTCAAGAGTTCAGAGTGATTTCAAGCCATTCAGAAAGACTCAGGGAAGTGACAATTGCTGGTAGCTCCGTGCTTTCCAGAACAATTTTAGTGATGAATAAACTATTATGTGACCAGACTATATGCATAAGAATGGTATAATGTGCACGAAACAACAGTGCACCAACACATTACAATAAAATCCACTTGTCAGAGTAACAAGCCAAGTCGATTTCCTTCCATATGAGAACGGTTATGAAAAGACTGAGATCTTATTTTAATTCCCAGTTTTCTGCAAAACAAACAGCACAGCAACCCCAAGAACAGCGACTGGAGACAGGCTGCACCCCACCAGGTGAGCTCACCTGGGCCACCCTACAGCTACAGACAAGTCTGGTTTTTAAACTGGTTTGATAGGAGTCTCTGAGCTAATGTTAGGGTTTAGTCTAAATTTAGCACACAAATGTGTGGTACCCTCTATCTCTACCTGATGCCATTTAAAGAAGGACCCTAAAGTTTCAATGCCTTGGAGATTTCTGGATGGGTAACGAAAGTCCAGCAAATGTACCAAAACAAGGACTTGAGATATTTTTGTGACATCTGTGTCTGACAGAAGCTGTCGAGTCAAATTCACAGGTTGTTTTCTTCTAAGTTAGTGAACATAATTACAGAGTTTTCTGTGGAGCTTTCAAGACACCAGGCAGTTCGCTGTGCCGTATTCCCACAAACCTCCTGCTTTAATATATTAAAAACTAGATTGCCTAGCCCACATGAAAAATCCTCGCAATGACTATACATTTAATAAGTTTAATTCCTTTGTCAGATCTGTACCATGCCACAAAACTAATACCTGTGTAAAAGATGTTTTTGTACCTGTTTCTCATAATAATGTCCTGAGAACCAGGAAAGCTAGAGACAGAAAAGCAGAGTTAAAATCAATTTCCGGCACATAAAAAAATAATTCTGTATATTGATTAGGTACTCAGAAAGAATTGACTTAATATTGGCATCATTAACATCTAACAGCAAAATTCAGAACACTCTTCAAGCAAAGGCTACATCAAAGAGCTACAACATTGAGTAAGGGTTGGATAAATAACACCAAGTGCAAGCAGCTACATTTCCTTGTAACTTGTGCACAACACAGCATTTTAGCATTTTGCAATGTTTCACAATAATATTGTAACTGTTTAGCCTCAGAAATATAAAGATTTACTTTTTTGATGCAAGTCGTGTGTGAAATCAATTGTGTTGACGAAAATATAATTTGTAACATATTTACATCTTCAAGGCTTTTCTGCACTTGACTTTGGTGTAACAAAACCTGCTTAGCTCTCACAGTATATATTTTCTCCCCCAGCGTGTAAGAATCAGGATTTATTTCTCTGTACAGATCTCCAGAACAGCTTTTCCCTCGCAAACGATTCCAGTGCAAGCGGGCATTAAGAACAATAACCACGTAGCAAGCTGCCACAATGGACTGGGAAAAGCTTTGTCTCTGGACAAAACAGCCACTGGAAGCAGTAGTTTGAGTTCTCAGTCCTTCTAGAATTTACCAGACTGAAAACTTGCGGGTTTGGTACTCCCACCAGCCAGGGCTGGCATGGGAGGGCAGGGCAAGCAGGTGAAGGCTGCAATCGCGTCCTTTGTGCCCGGCGCTAGAGAAAGGCAAAGCGAGCTGCAGAAATCACCCTCACCCCCAGCCGGCCGTGGGTCACTCCTCACTCTGCTCCTCCCGAACAGGACAATGCGCTTCCCAGGGAGCGGAGCCGCTCCCAGCCCGCTCCGCCGATGGCCAGGAGCTGCCCCAGCCCCCTGCGGCGGCCTCAGACATTCCTCTGCTCCGTCAGGCAATGAAAATATCCCCCAGAGGATTAGAGCAGCCCTGGGGAAGAGAGCGGCTCGCGAACATCCCCAGCCCACGAAAGGCACCGAGGGTTGGGGGGTCACAGCGCCGGGAATGACCCTCAGTTACAGCCGCTAACGGTGGGCTTGGGCCTCTGACAAATTAAACCTCTAAAATTCGCTGGTACTTTCACATTCTTGCGGGATGCAGGCAGCGTTTGGAAGTGTTCATTAAGGAGGGCAGACTCCTGCTCTGGCACTTACACTAAGGTGAAAAAACCACGAGAACAAGCAAAATTAGAAAGCAAAACATCTCTTCCTATTTCCATCCCGGGCACAGGCACAGCCAGCTACTCTATTCTTCTTCTATTCAACTTCATACAGAGTGCTCAAGGGTTAAAGTGCTTTAAAAAAATAGTAAGAAAGGAAAACCATTTTTTCTACAATGAGGAACACTTGAGAAAGGCTCCAAGCACCAGGCTAACAAAGAAAACGGTCCTGAAGCAGGAGGCCCTCACTACAGCATTCATCTCCTTTGCCAAGCAAATATATTTAAATAAAATTATTCAATCCCAGTGTGGCTTCCAGGCCACATTAAGGTAGTAACATTCTCCTTAATTATATTCCTTTTCACATCTTTAAAAATCCTTTCAGTGTTTACTTGAAAAGCTAATTGCTGACAGCTAGAAAGAGCACGCACGTGATCCTTCACAATTGTGGGGTGGAGGGGGGGTACTGTCCCCTCCCGCAGCAGGTCCCAGGAGCCCCACACCCCACAGAGCCCCGGGGATGAACAGCCAGACAAAACCTGAGAAAAGGAGGCTCGGGGACACCGCAGTGTCCTCTACAAGTCCCTGACAGGAGGGCAGAGAGGGTGTCCCCACAGACACCAGGAACAGGAGGGGGTTTAGGGTGGAGATTAGGGAAAATCACTTAAGGGCTGTCCTGCCATAGGGCACGGTGGAGTCCCCACCCTCGGAGGGATTCAGAAGCTGTGTGGTTGTGGCCCTTGGGGACAGGGCTCAGTGGTGGCCTTGGCAGTGCTGGGGAATAGCTGGTCTCAGCGATTGCAGAGGACTTTTCTAACCTAAACAATCCCATGACTGTGTGTACATTACCCATCTCACACACCTTCCCAGAGACACCGAGTTGGGGGATGCAAAGGGAAACACAGGATTTTTCCAGGCTTGAAAACAAAAGCCACCAGAAAACAGATCTATACAGAGGATTTCTGATTAAAACTCCAACATGGATTTTAACTACAAGAATTATGGTTTCCTAATTGCTGTTTAAGTTTAGCTTGCGGATGACACAAGATGTCAATGTTTCAGAAGTACAGTCTAAGAAAAATCTTTATTTTTGTACTCCAAAAATCATGAAGCAACTTCAGAAAGATCTCACACAGTGTTATAGTCATGCTCAAAACAATCTCCAAGCTATCAGCACAGTTTCTCAAGAATTTACAAGCTTGAAGTGACTGTCCTACTGACCAGAGCAGTTTACATTTTCTGTGCTGAGACCACCAAATTTCTCCTTTTAAGCCAAGTACAGATGGCACAGACAGTTCTAATCAGACTTCCATGATAAACATTTTTTATTGACAGTTTTCTGTAAAGCAAAGTTTGAAAGTGCAAAAACATATGTAAAAGAGAGAAATTAAATCAGGTCCAGCTCTATAGAGATCACAAAGTTAGACACAGGGATGACAGAGCCACAGCAATTAAATACATATCACAGAACGTTTCTAATTTTAACAAAAAGTTGTGAAATCCAACTTAGCAGCAACTTGGAAGGCAAACTCTGAGGAAAGGCACTGCAGGGTTTACCCGGAGGGGAGGGAGGGAGGAGCTGAGCTAAAAGGAGCAGCAGCCACCTCCCCCAGAACGGTTTATTAAAGCAAGAACCCGGCATCAAAGCGCATGATAAATAATTAACGTGCAATGCCTTTGTGATAAGGCACTGAACTTGAGCTTTCTCCTAAGGTAAATGATTTGTAAATGCAAATTTGTCCAGCTGCTCCTTTCCTGCATCAAAAGCCTGCTCAAAGATAGCATTTATGAGCTATTTTTGTCAAATATTTATACCATCTTAATCAGGTTTTGAGTCGGGTGTGTGCTCGTTGGTACACAAAAATGCAGGGCAGTTACAGTTACATAAACTAAAGAGTTTGGGGGGTTTAAAAGTTGGGTTTTGCCTACTGGTCTATACAAGCTCACTCTTTAATTACCCCACCTCATCCACAGAGAGCAGTAACACACCTGCAGAGACCATTCCAGTTACATTCCATCCATCTTTCCCTTCACATGCAGATCAGAAGGCTTGGAAACAAGTATTACATTTTTTTATTCTAAAAGTATTTAGGAAATGGCACCTCAAAATGAAATTACATCTGCACAGCCACCACTGAAGGTTGTGTTACAGCCTTGGAAGGTATAGAAGCAATTACAGCAGGAGCATGGATGTGTCTGATTCCAGCTGCTGTAAGTCTGCACAAATGTAACTGTTATTATCATTAAAGGCTGAAGAATGAATTAAATGTGGCTCTGCTTTTACAGTGATACCCAGTTTGGCCAGCATCTAACACCTGCCTATCAATCTCCAGGAAAACTGCCTGAAGAGGAATTTTCCAGGCGATAAAGCAAACAGTGTTCTTGTTAGCAGAATCCCAAAGCTCTGCCTAAAAAGCTCTAACAGCTTCCTGGAAACAGAAATATTCCTGCTCCTTTGCAGAGGATGGGTAATGGCTCCTTACCCACACAGCAGCTCGGGATAGCCCTGCAAGAAGGTGAAGTCCTGTTTCTGAAAGCACTTATGAGAAAGTTTTAAGCAAACCAGCAGTAACCTCCACGACAGTTCCCTGGCTACAAGGTAACAGACTGGCCCCACCCCACCAGGAGCTGAAACGTGATTAAACTTTGTAACTTAAAACCACTTCCAGGTTTTGCTGTATGACAAGAGTCGCCCAAAGAAATTCTCAGTCTTTGGGTTACTGATACAAAGCATCAACTCAACCTCCCATCCACTTACTGCACTGAGAGACTGCACAAGTTACAAGAAATCAGATGGCAATAACATGGGTAGGTCACTGAATGTGTGGTGATTTCACGTTCAGTTCACTCATTCAATCCAGCTTTGCATCCCAAGGGAATCACAGTCAAGAGGGGCAGTGAACCCAGCTTTGGTAATGATTTGCATTTGGTAATGGCTCCACAAGGCTCTCAGAACCACCAGTGAGGCACAACCTACAAAGGACAGTTGTTATTTTATTTTTTAAATGAACACCACCACCTCCACTCATCGTGCTCACACACAATAACCAAGAGGCCTTCAGCACACAAGTTAAGAATGATGAAGTTAGTCACATGACAGGAGCTAAATTAGATTTAAGCAATCAATATGCTCCATATATTCATCTGTAATAACAGAAACAAGCACTTGATAACCTTTCAAAGCCTTCTGAAGAAACAATAATGTCTTGAATGGGCTAAACTTGGAGAAAATGCTTAAGATCACATGAGAGAAAAGCAAAGGCAAAAATCAACTTCTTACAGGTGCTTATTTTAGTAAATCAGTAAAGGATATGATTGAAAATGCTAAAGCCATAAAGTCTGCCCAGGATGAATGTGAAAGCAAAGATGAAACCCCAAAGCACAGGCCCTGAGCAGTGGTGCCTCCACAGGAAGCTCCAGAGTGAGCAACAAACAGCACAAACCAAACTGCACACAGAGATCAGATCTAGCACAGAGAGATTTCCAGCTCCTGTGAATGCTGCCTTTTTCCATTTGGACTGATTTCCTCATTGAAATGAAAAGCTGGCAACAACAGCAAAGAAAACAACTGGAAAACGTTACTTTAGAAAACCAACACTTCAGATTTGGGGCTGTTCATGCTGTTACCATGAGCACAAGAGCTCCCAACTGAGCTGAACCAGGAAAAGCCTTTTTAACTAGCACTACCTAGAAAGTGGAATGTATTGGATCCTGCTCTGGGTGCATCTGATGCCTGGTTCTCCTCTTTCCACATTCAGAAATCAATTTTCCCCTCCAAAAGTCTCAGATGTGAAATACAAAAACCTCTATTCACATGCTGTGGTGTTGCCTTGCAGATTCTGGCACCTCAGTTTAGAGCAGACCCACAATATTTACAGCACCTACAAGAAATCCTATATAGCAGCACTCACAGACAACACACTGAAAGGGCAAGAACACAAACCTACACTCAGTGGAACTGCCAAGGTTTTCAGTTCTGCCAACAGGACACTCCATTTTCTACAAGTCATGGTTTGTGTGGGTTTTCTTTCATCCACATCTCCAAAAAGTTACAAAAAACCACAACACAAACAGGTTACCAAATCATTGCAGGTATCTCAACCATCTCTTATCTCATACTATCCAGGTATTTTTCAAAACCTACCATAACTTCAAATAAGGAGATAAGTAAAAAGAATCCATAGCAACAGCAGAACTATAGAACCTAAAATTAAGGCTCTGAAGACCTGAAGTAGGTATGAGCAAACAAGAACATGTGAAGATTTGGATAAATAAGCTATTTTACACTTCAAACAGAAGACAAGCCTTGTCAGATTCCAGAAAAGGAAGCAACTTGAGAAAATGATGGAGAGCTGTCCCACCCAAAATCTGTGGTGCAGTCTCTAAGAGCTCTTAATGCTAATGAAAATAGCGTCCCATAAAATGTATTAAATTTGCTGTTGCTGATGAGTAAGAACAGAGTGCTGTGATTTCAGGTGGAATCCCTGGCACTGCCCTTCACCACAAACAAGGCACAGTGCACTGCACCCTTACAGGGGCTGGCAGAGGTTGCTCTCTCACCCCATGATTTCTATCTCTGCATTACCAACATCTCCTTCAGTAACAAGGGGTAACCAAGACAAATCAAAACATTTTTTCCTTTGTCTGCTCTGCAGAACCACCAAGAACACAGCAAAACAGAGCCCAGGGCAGGCAGGGAGCAGTCTCCCACCTCCTGAGTACCCACCCCTCAGCTCCCTGCCAGCCTCCCAGGACATGCACAGCCCCAGCACTTCATTTCACCCTGAGAAAAACTGAGCAGTGTCATCCTGAGCCATTCAACTGACTCTGGGGGCACTGGTTTGGCTCCCAAGAATGCTTCCCATTTCCCTTCACAACCATACTGGCACACCCTATGACATTTAAATTTTTCTTACACTTCCAACCAGGTTTCCATGAAGTGCTGTCCTTACAGAATTTCATTATTGATACAGGGACAACTGTGGAAGTCCAGGCCCCAAAAAGCAACAGTACAGCTGTTAAAAATGATACACTACACAAGACAAGCATCATTAATTGAGGTTCCCCCTGCACTTCTGCAAGTGAGTGTATTCAGAGCTGTCAGGCCTCCATCCTTTTCTGAAACCACAACCTGCTGGGCAGTTTTGCATTTTTTTTTCTCAAGGCTAAGTATTTTAAGATGAAACCTGTAGCTTTATTCCCACTTCAGAACCAGACAAACAAATGAAATTTCAGCGTGGGAAAAAAAGCTACAAACCAAAGCAGTAATTAAAGCTGCACTGAGAATTCGTTACCAATCTGAAAATGAACTTTCATGAAACATTTGGTTTTCAATGAATTTGCTAATAAATAATGCACACCTTCTGAGAAAGTTTCAGTCTATAGCTCTGGAATCTATACGCTGTAATACGTAATATTAAAGATTAAAATGGTGACATGAGACACACAATGTTATTCTGCTCACAGTGCTTTTCATACTCCGATTCTATGCCAATCCCCACCCCCCAGAAAAGCAGTGGCAGCGTTCCCTGTGCCCGTGTCACCCTCTCCCTTCTGCCAGCACCAGAACTGATGCAGGCAGAAGAGCAGGGATCCGATCCAATTCTCTACATCCTCCACAAACACTCAGGAAAGCCAACGGAAGGGCACAGCACCCTCACTGCAGTGGCACTGCCAGCTTGAAACACTGAGGCTAAACACCAAAATAGGATTAACACTTGGCTACAACTTCATCTCGGCTGTGCTGCCTATCTGGCCAAGCACATTTCTAATGGAAGGCTCACAAATCGATAACAAAATACCTGGATTTTCTGCAAGGTGAGCACTGACAGCCCACCACTAAAAATTCCAATCCCAACAGCACTGGAGCATGCTACAAACTGCTGAGGTGTCCTACCACAGCAAAAATTGTTTCTGGATGCAGTTTTCTTTTATTTCCAGTTTTTTTATACTTCCTTCCTCGCCTGTTTTCAAACAGGAACATTTGGCTTTATAAATCACTTTTGGAAATATTTCATCTTCTTGTTAACACCCAGCCTTCCTCTCTGCTATGCACAACACTACAACAGCCATAATGTCAAGTAATTATTCAGTTATTTAAAAGACGTGTGGGTGTGGCACGTGGGGACATGGTTTAGTGGTGGCCTGGGCATTGCTGGGGAAATGACTGGACTCAATCTTGGAGGGCTTTTCCAACCTAAATGATTCTGTGATTCTTCTGATTATTTTTTTAAAGCAACATGACCTCTCTTAAAATTTTGAAGACAAGTTAGATTCCACTTCTCAATTTTAAAAGCCATGACAGGCCTAATGACTTTAATGACTTCTGGCAGCCTGTTCTACATTTAGAAGGAATATCCAAACACCTCTATTTGTGGCTCTCCCTTCCTCACTACAGTTACATGGTAAGGTTTCAATGCACGAACCACAGAGCCGTGTTAAGAGAAGATGTTCAGGCTCATTAACTGCAGAGGGAAGCCAAGAAAGATGAAGCTTATACAGGGTTTGACTCCATCTCAGTCCAAGTGGAAGCAAGCTGTGGGACAATTACACTGAGAACTAGGGAATGAAAAAAAACCTGGAAGCTGCCTCCAAGTGCTCAAGTCTGTTAGTGATGGCAGGAACACAAAGGTGGCTCTGCCAAAAGGAAGATGAAAGAGGAAGAAATGGAACCAACACAATCAGAGCTGGAGCTTTTACTTCCCAGACAATGTAGGGAGCAGTGCTGTATTATAAATACACAGTCTAAAATACAGAAAGATACTGTATCTATCCACAGTGTCATATAAACATGAAGACAAACTGAGATTTATCATGGCTCAAAATACCATCGTAGAGTACACAACAAATAAAGCAAAACTTGTCCAGAAAAGCACTCATTAAATGGCTGGAAACTCCATGCAGAACATGAAATAAATGGAAGCTGTAGATAAGCACAGCTCTCTTCAAAACCACATCAAGTCCAACTGAAATGTGTCAATAGGCAAGAAACAGCAGCTAAGGCTCCACTGGCACAGCCCTCAGGCTGTGAATGCCCAGCACACAGCGTGCTCTGTGCTGCTCACCCCGAGGTCAGCAGCAACACTGGACACATGTCACGAGTTAAAAACACATCAAACAAGATAAATTCATCAAAGTATCGTAATAATAACAGCTGACAACTGTGCTGCCTACTGACACATGCTCTGACCCAGTGTCACTAAACCTGACAGCTTCAAGACATCCAAGACAGGCAGCAGACAAAAACAAAGGTAAAATATATTTGCACTCCATAAATATGAGCTAGAATTAAACCCTTTTGTAAGTTACACAAATTTCTAAGCCAAAAAGAAAGTTAAAAAAACAAACAGATGGTAAAGTCCAACAGAGCTATAGTGATGAAGCGCTGAAACCCCAAAGGATATCAAGTACATTGGTGCCTACTAGGAGAGACAAAGTGAATTTTTAAGGGATCAGCAGGCAGAAGTACAAAAACATGGGGGTTTAAGGTAATAAAAAAACCAAAACATAATAAAAACACAGTAAGATTCACACCCGTATACATAACAATTAAAATCTGATCTAACTACAACAGACAGTAGTGCACAAATTCTTTGAGCAGACAGATTAATTGGTGGATAATTTAATCACAAAACTGCTTTCCCACTTTTAAAAGACCTCCAAACAAAACTGCATGACTAGACGATACCAAAAATTATCACCAAGCTGCCATGCTTTGATGAGACCCAAAAGAACCACATCATCAACAACAGTCCATCACATGAGCCAAAACCTCTGCAACGCACTAAGGAAAAGAGGATCAACAGATAAAAATGTACAAATGAAGAAATTCAGGCTAAGCAGAATATCTGAATTTCTTCAGTGGTAACCAGCACCAAGGCAGCTGCACAAACAGCTCCACAGCGAAGAAAATTCACAGCTAACATATGCAGAACAACACATTTTGAGGGGGAAAAAGCTCTCTCAACTGTACAATTCACTGTTTCTAAATCAACTTAAAACAAGATGTCTCACTGGAAAACCATGAAAACTAGAATGTCAGAGGAATAGGAAAATAAAACATTGTTATATGACTGAATGACATTCCTTCCCCAAAATGCCACATTCAGTCTTGGTCATATCACAAAAGCAAACCCAAAGCTGAACCAGGAAATTTCAGAGACTGGCAGTGAGAATCAGATGCCATAAAAAACCACCTAAGTTTATGTATTTGGACCCCAGTGAGTTCCCAAGGTGGGCAGTCCTGTCCAAACTGCACCTTTATGGATTTAACTGTAATTTCTTTCCTACTCATACACTCAATTCCAAAACATGCAGAAGCAACAAGTGGAGTGATAAATTTAGTGTTGATGCAAAAAAAAATTAAAAATTCCTTTAGAGTAATTTATTACTTTTCATTAAAATTAAACTTCTTCTCTTTTTGCACAAATCAAACAGCTTGTCCTTGTTACACACTCCAGGGAATTCCCAAAATCCCAAGAAAGTTGAGCAGCAGAACATTCCAATTCTTTCACTGCCTTCAGTAAGGGCAGCTTTAATGAGGAAAAAAATATATTTTAACTGATGCAAAAAGGATTTATCATAAATTGATAGTCTGCTTATTTTGTAAAATTAAGATACTCCTCTGCATGAATACTAAATGGTAAAAACTCTGGAAATTAAAGCACCTAATAGACCACATAAAGCAGGCTTTCAGTTTTCCTCCCGAACCCTGCAACTGTACACATACAAATCAGGCTTATCTATTTATATGGAATTAATCAGGATTACCACTTTCATCTTGGCAATTTCACTGGAGGACGAAATCAATAGCACCCAATCAGTAAAATATGACTGTTTCCACTGCGCTGAGGCATTTTCTCTATTAAGGACTGTTCTGCCTTTTTAAAAAATCAATAGCCTCAGGCATTATGTTTCAATATGGGAGACCCAGAGGGGTATTCTGGCAGGACAATCCAAGCAGCACCCAGCGTTTGAGGCAGCTCTCCCCTCTCAGCCCAGAGGAGCAAACACAGACCTGTGCCTCCATGGCCATTCCCAGAGGCTGCACTGAGACTCTGGAGCTCTCGGGGGATGAACACCTAGTCCACAACCCTTGAAGGAAGGTAAAAAAACCCCTCTGGATCCAGCATGGAAGCTGCAATCTGGGCCCTGCAGCCACTGAGACCCCTACAAACCAGCTAAGCCAAAGTGGAGTTTCCCTCCACCAAGTGACATCCCCAACACCGAGTCCTCACGGGAAACCAGCACTAACTAGTTACCAGCAACAACTCCAGTTATACCTCCTCATAGGCAATGCAAAGTGCATTTAAACATCCTGCATCTATGAAACCACTGCATGTTTAAAAAAGTTGGCTACAAACATTTTACACACCAAATTATCTCCATGAAACTGGTGATGACAATAAAATTTGCTTTCAAACGCCCCGTGACGCTCAGGCTGATTTTGCCCAAGTTAAATGTTTTTATGGCTTGAAAGCAAAACTTAAGCAGAATCTTGCACTGCTCCTTGTGTAGTTTTCCTAAACTCCCACTCCATTTCCTCACTCATTTATTATCAGTCTCCTCCTCTTGGCCACGCAACAAACCCCAGTTAGGTGCCTACAGAGTCCTTAGACTTCTGTGACAATCTCTGGCTGAAGGTTAACCTCGTGTAAATCACAAGGGCATTTTATCATCAGGAACAACCAAATACTCTTATTTGTATAAGGAAATATCTACCATATGTAACTTCCTTACTTACACTGATAAGTTAGCACAAGGTAACTAAGCCAAGCTTTTTTTTTTTTATGACACTTTTTGTTTGCTGCTTTTCACCGTGATGAACATTAGGCACAGGTGTGTACACACCTGACAACTCTGAAAATGAAGTGTTAGTTTATTAGGAAAGCTTCATAAGCCAGTCGAGTAATTTTCTTAGACGACTAATAAACATGCAGTGCAAAAGCCATATGCAACCTGTCCATATGGAACAGGAATATCAAGCAGGGAGACCGGTGCTTAACTGACTTGGGACGTAACCGAGACCTGAATATTTCTGCTCTATTTTTAACTTGGGATATAATTAGAAATAATCAAGCAGCACACACCAAACAGAAACAAATGACAACCTGCTGTTTCTAGGGGCCCCAGCTGATCTGTGCTGCCATCCTTAGCTTTCCATACCCCCGTCACTCCCCAGGAGGAGCATCCCTGGCAGCAGCACCTGGATGCACTTCCCAGCCTGCTGCTCACAGACCCCTTCAGTTCTGGGCTCCTCCTGCAGCTCCAGGCCCACCAACTGCTAACTCTGCTCTGCTGGGACTTCCCAAACCAGCAGTTTGTCCTCTGAAAACAAAATACATATCGATTCCAAGGACTTCAAGAATACCAGGGAGAGACAGAACAAATTTCCTGCTTCTGAATAATCTCATTTGCAATCTTAATGGTGTATACAGGCTATCACAGCTCTCCTATTAAAATTAGGTGACACTAGCTTCATTTTTATTTCTAATAATGCAATCTATATAGATCCAAGTTTTTATGCTTATCTCAACTGTTACAAACAGTTATAGGAGGCAGGATTTAGCTTAATTTGATGCTTCTTCCTGATTTGTTTTATTCCCTCAGCTAAGTGAACTGTTGTCCCAATTCTAAAATCAGCAGCTCATCTTGCCTTATCTGCAGAGCAACCAACTAGACAGGAAAACATACTGATGTTTGCAGATACACAAATAAATTAAGTTATACAGTTTTCTCCTAAAATAATTCAGCTGCACTCTTTTCTTCTTCAGAGAGCCATGATGAGCTATTTATAAACAGGATCAAATGTCCCTCCAACACACATGACTCCATACAAAGAATATGGGCTTCCAAATCTGCAACTTCTGCTCATTTCTGGCACTTTTAGCCACACCAAAATGGGGTGTTTCTGCATTAAAACCCCTTGATCTGGACATAGCAAGCAGCACTTCAGCCTTGACAAGGAGAGCTGTGGGTCCCACAGCCAAAGCTCTACCTGGACCTACAAACTTGGTGTTCCTCTGCTTCTCCTGCCCCCAGCATCAGCCCAAGGAGGCTCTTCCCAGCGTCCTGAAGAGATCAAGCTTCACCAGAGCATGGAACAGAACACAGCACTACCCCCCTCACACCTGAACTCCAACACGAGAAACCATGAAAGTTCCTTTCATGCCGTGGAACATCTGCACCCAGCTCACTCTGCTACGAGCACCTGCCCATATAAAAGTATGTGGAACATCCCATATTTAAGAAAAACTACTAGCAATTAGATGGGAAATAGTGTGAATTAAAATGAACTCCATCCACTGCACATCCTCTTTACTGAGACAAAGAACTCAGAGAGCCTTTCTCCCTTTCCTGTAAGTAACAGGAACAAACACCCTCGATAGGGAAAGCCCAGCTCCTGGTCCTCCCCAGGGATCCCACAGGACACATCCATGGACACAGCACAAAGGCACCTTCCACAATAGAGAGAGAACTTCCAAGATTTCCACAGTGATACTCCTAAATTCCTGCTCTGATAAACAGCTCCAGTGAAGGTTTTATTCCATATCACTTCAGCACATCACCCCCCCTCTGCAGACTTCATTCACATATTTGGCTCCAACAGACAGAACTTCACCTACTAATTTGATTTCCTCAAACAATAAAAGATTATTTTAAACTAGCAAAGAGAGACTAACACAACCATAAGACCACTGTGCTGTCAGGCGAGCAGGAATATCAGAAAAGAATCACCACGTGGCAAGATTTTACACATAACCAAGTAACTTATCTGTTACACATGTTCTGCAGATTTTTGAGTCAAACTGCAGTATTTTTCAAAAGAAAAAAAAGTCTTCAGATCTGGAATCTGCAAAGTTTGTACTGTGTAAGAGGATAAATAAAAATATTCTCTGTCAACAGGAGTCAGCACATGGTTCCATCAGTGGTGTCCAAGATGAGAACCACCGTGGAAGATCCTGCCTAATGTGACTGGAAACAGAACAATCACACCATTTAATGTCAGAATTCAACCATTCTTACTTTCCCGAATTGCTAACAAGTTGCTAAAAAACGCTCATTTGACCAGCAGCTTTTTCCATGTTCCACTTGCGCAGAGCTCTCTCTTAAAATACCAGGATTCAATCAACCTACAGGGGGTATTATTTTTTTTTTTAATCCCAGCACTCAGCATTCAAGACCAGATTTTCTTTCAAGCATCCTACTAGCTTATTGCTGGCAAGAAGGAAATAAAGAAGTTACTTTTTAAAGGCAGCATTTGGCATAACGAGCAGATAACATCTCTGCAAAGCTAAGAAGGCTTCTGTGGTATTAATGGTCTCATGCAAGGGCTTTTGAGAGAGCCTTCTCCTGCCTCACCTGGGCGAGATTACGTTTTCCGTAGCCTATAAAGAACCAGGATTCAATCATGGACCATTAAAGACAACAATGGTAAAAGGTGTGAGAACTACCGCGGCTGAATCGCTGCCAGACCGCTCATTTCTGGGCTACTGCGGCAGTTCCCAGGCAAGTTCCTCTCTCTCCACAGGTTGCCGGTACCGAGTCCGCGCCGCTTCCAGCAGCCCTGCCGAGCCGGGGCAGAGCCCGCCGGTGCCCAGCTGCCCTCGGGGGTGAGCGGCAAGCCCGCTTCCCCTCAGGTGTGCCCTTCTCTCCTCATTATGAGCACCAAGCCCGCTTCCCTTCAGGTGTGCCCTTCTCTCCTCATTAGTGAGCACCAAGCCCGCTTCCCCTCAGGTGTGCCCTGCTCCCCTCATTAGTGAGCACCAAGCCCGATTCCCCTCAGGTGTGCCCTTCTCTCCTCATTAGTGAGCTGCAAGCCCAATTCCCCTCAGGTGTGCCCTTCTCTCCTCATTAGTGAGCACCAAGCCTGATTCCCCTCAGGTGTGCCCTTCTCCCCTCATTGGCGAGCTGCAAGCCCGATTCCCCTCAGGTGTGCCTGGCTCCCCTCCCCGGTACCAGCGAGCCGGGAGCACAGGTGGGTGAAGCGTTCAATCCCCCCACAGACGGGGCTCCAGGTGTCCCTTGCTCGCGGGGAGGCACCGCCGGCGCTCCCCGAGGCTCGCAGTGGCCCCTGCTGGTGCCCGCGCGGGGGGAGCGGAGCAGGCTCAGCCCCTCGGCACCGCTCGCCCTGCCGGGGCCGCCCCGGGCCCCGCCGCCCCCCGGACCCTCCGCGCCCGCCGGGATCCCGCCGCGCTCTTACCCGTCAGGAGGCTCCGGGAGCCGCTCCGCGCCGCGGCGCCGGTCGGTGCGGTCTGCGCGAAGAGAAGGGCGATGCACAGGGAGCCGAGGAGCCGCCGGGCTCTCCGCGCCGCCATCGCTCCACTCCCCGCGCCCGGCAGCCGGGCTGCACCCAGCGCCAGCCCCTCCCCCGGGGGGGCTCCTCCTGCCTTCCTTCCCTACCGGGCGGGCTGCGCGGAGGCGGCGGAGGGAGAGCGGCGGGCGGGCGGAGCGGCCGCGCTCCCTCCCTCACTCCATCGCGGGCCGGGCTCCGCCGCTCGCTCGCTCCGTCCCTCCCTCGCACGGACCCCGCGGGGCGCGCGCCGCCTCCCGCCCACCCCCCTCCGGTCAGGCCTTCGGTGCGAAAAGTTCGTGGGTTTTAACGCAATAAATCCATTTTTTTTCAGTTTTCCTGCACCGGCCCAGCATGGGTGCGGGACCTGCGCGTTTTCCACGCGTAAAAACATGGAAAAGCAGACGGTTCGGCACCAATCCGCGTATCCCCGCTATGTGGCGAGCCGGAGGGTGTGGGGAGAGGGAGCCCTGCTCTGCCATGGTGCTGGTTATCAGCAATCCAGAGCCGCCCAGAAACCCGAAATCGAGCTAAACGTAGAAAAATAACTTGTGGAAACTTGTTTTCTTGGGGAGCGACTCTGCTGCTCTGTTTGGGATGTCGCCTCTCCCAGTAAACATGCTTCTCAAAGATAAAAAACGTGAAGAAAAGGCCAGACATGCTCCGAAAAGGCAAATGTAATGTATTTTCATCCTCCTGGGGGTAATTAGTTTTATACAGCATTTGCCATTCAAATCCAAATCACTGGAATGCTGCATCGTTCCAGCCCTACTGCCAGATCCAGTCTCCTTAGAAAGGACACAATAAAAGCTATAAATATACATTCCCCCTTCAGTAATCATATGGTGTGTACCCTGATATTTTTTCCATCTCAGTTTGTTTCCCACTAAATTATATTTTTACAATGCACACTGTGTTCTTGCTCATTTTATTATTGACTAATTGAATCATCTCTTTCAGGGCATAAATTACATGGGACCAGGGCTGGAGGTAACCAGGAGAGAACCAGACCCCAAGGGCACTGCAGGACATGAAACATGGGTACATCCCCTGCAAAACATGTTGCAAAACATTTTAAAACGAATTTTAAATAATTTGTTCCAAAAATCCAGGCTTTTACGCTGGTTGTGAGACTCCCATTAAGGAAAGTTTCCCTTGATAACCTCGGTGTGTGTGGCAAGGGTGTCCCTCTTGTTGCAGGCAGCTCTATATTCCCGTGAAATTCTTCTTGATCCAGCGGGATTTGCAGATTTGTTTATGGAGAGGGTTTTGTGCGAGGCAGAGGCTGGCAGAGTGTGCAGTGCCCCAAATGCAGGTGTGGATTTTGCCGTACAGGGATGCACACAGCGAATTAAACGCTGACGTGACTGCAGAGCACCAGCTAATACAGGTGTCTGAGGCGTCTCTCCTTGTGAAGCTTGCTTCATTATTTTATGTTTCTGTCAGGAAACAGGGGGTTTGGCCACTAAAAATATCCCGGGGCATTTTCACAATGCAATAATTACCTCCTCAGAAGGATGTTTGGGTTTCTCCAGCTTACCCTTGCCGAGCTACGCTGCTATCTGATATGCCACAAGGATTACCAGCAACCAGCTGCAATTTATCCTGAAAATGGAAGCGGTGATTAAAAGGCAGGACTGGTAGTGTAACTCCTATTAAAACTGGTTAGCAATTCCCATCATAAAATCCTGCCCTCATTCACGTTTAATAGGGCCAGACTAACCACTGGGCTGAAATTTAGGCATCTGAAGTTCATACCTTGGGTTAAATTATAAACATTTCTCCTTCTGTTCCTTCTGTCAGGGATTTTCTAGTCTGAAAATGAGAGTGGTCACTTTGCCAGAGGTGTTCCCTCAAACCCCACTATAAAAACCCCCCAGAAAGTCCTGCTGGTTCTTGACAGGGGCTTCCTGGCGCTTCCAGTCCCCAGCAGCTCCATCCTCATCACAGCCCAGGGCTGTGGGATCCGAGCTGGACCTGCAGCCCCAGTTCCTGGCTGCTCTGGACCATGCCATGCCTTCAGGTAGGAAGGGCAGACCCATCCTTCCAGTCTTCTTGGGAAACACAGAGCAGGAAGCTCCTTGAAAAACACACAGGGGACAGGAGCTGGGTCTGGGACAGGTAAGCTGGCAGGCACAGAGGCTCTGGAGAGAGACATGTTCTCCAGGGTGGTGAAAGGGAATGAGGAGCCAGAAGGAAAAAGAGGTCTGCCTGGAGGGAGGGATAAAGCAAAGCTCATAAGAAGGAGTCTGGAAGGCAGGCTGCTGGGAGAAGCCTTTAAACCAGAGTGGAAATGGGAGAAGTTGCTGGGAGGAGGACGTGCAGCCTGGCAGGACTGGGAGCTGTCCCTGTGCTCTGGTCACGGTCTGAGGGAGAGCTTGCTGGGCAAAGGGGATCAGATGAAAGAGCTGGAGTGGGGCAAGGGAAAAGGGCCCCAAGCTGGGTGTGGGGAGCAGCAGGGCCTGTGGGAAGAGGGAATTCACTACAGATAGTGATGTAGTGATGGGAATGACAGAAACTGGGGGAGGGAGGCAGAGCAGAAAGGTGAGCATTTGGGAGTGGGAATGAAGACCACCTGGAAAACAGCAGGCACCTGAAATACACTGAGAATGTACCTCACCCCTGGAGTGCTGGAGCTTGTGCCAACCTTGACCTTCCTCACAGAGGGAAATTTCCACATTGCTGATGGCCTGCATCGATGTCAACTCAGCATTACATTACTGGGGTTATCTCTACTTGGGAAAGAAGTACATATTCAATAAAGCACCAGCACTCAGGCTGCACAGTAACACACTCCCCAGTTATCAAACACCAGGATAAAGGCAGCCAGTGCACGAGGATATGCCAGGCTCAGACACTGAACCAAGGTCAGGGAACCCAGGCAAGCGCCTCAACAACCTCCACCTCATTTACTGCAAAAATCAGATGTAAGTATTTTATGCACCTTGGGAGGAACTGCTGGGCAAGCAAGCATAGTGCTGTGGGTGGGGCAGGTGACTACTGCTCCCAGAAAGGATTTTTGGCCTCTGGAATCTGTGGGATGCAAAGCAGAGTCCCTAAACAGAGCCTGCCCAGTGCTGCACTAATTGTGCAGTCAGCACTGCCCAGGTGCCTGGGCTGACATTTTGAAGCCTGACTTGCAGAAATGAAGAACTCTTGCAGATAAATCTGCAATAACTGAGAATTTATACAACTTCTGACTCAATTAGATGCCTGGCCATGTTCTATTTTCTGACAAAATCAGGCCATTGAGTATTTCTAATTGGATCTCTGAAATGAAAAGATATTTTTTACTATTCTGTCTGTACACCCGAGTTCCTCGTCTGTAAAATAAGGGCAACACCAGTTCTCACTACAGTGTTGAGAAAATGAATTAGAGTTTGTGAAGCACTTGGATACCATAGTGATGAGTCCCATGGAAAAGCTCGGGAGGAAATGAATAAATCTGTCTTCAGAACAATATTTGAATAGTCTGCTGTAAATAAAGCACGGGCCACACAGTGAACAGCGAGGAGAAAATAAAATTATTACTTAGTGAGCACAGTCTATTCTGTACAATGAGTGAGGCCAGGAACCTGTTGAAAGAACAGCGTGTGATCTAATTAGAATTAAATACTGTATCATAATGCAAATGCATGGAAGGGACAAATTACAGTTGCATAGGCCACCTTAATGTTGGTATTTCTAAACTTTCAGACTCTTGAATTTAAAAAAGAACTCCACTGTTAGGTGCAAAGGTGTAATACACATCTATAAATGATTTCCTCGCCCTTTAATAGTGGGAGACAATATATTTACCTCCTCTACCTCAGCCACTTAAGTGGAAAAAGTGGTTTTCTCCTCTTGGAGATATCTCAGCCTTACAGCCAAGATTTAACGCTGTCATTCACACGTTGACGTAGAGATTTAAATCCAAAATTTACCTATTTTGGGAGTCTGTGCACGATCATCAGAGACAGACTATTCTCCAGAGAGAGAGCCAGAGGAGGACCTTCATTTCAGTGATTAAAATTTTGTGTTTTGCTTGGAGTGCTTCCCATTCCGAAGCAGCCCCCTGGTTTTGGTGCAGAGGCAAGGTTATGGAACAACAACTCCCCTGATCTTTGCGACTCCTCAGTCCCGAGGCTACACTGAGCTTTCCCAGCTCCTGCTGAGACTTGGAGCCGCTTCAGAGCGGCTGGAAATTGCACTGGGTTATCTGTCGCCCGCAAGAAGGGTGATGGAATTAGGATTGCACTGTTCAGTGCCACTCTGGTCGTGCCTCTTTTTCTCATCGTGATTTCTCTATTGCTTAGCAGGATGTGAGGTGACACTCAATCGTTACACCAATTTATTGTTATCCAGAGAATATTCCGTTACCAGGCATCCTCTGGCAGCTGGTAAAGGCAATTTGGGATGAGAAGGGGCTGCAGCACAAATAAAGACGTGGCTCGTTAAGTTTAAGACTTAGAGCTATGAGATACCTTCAGCTTAACCTGCTGTGCTGCCTCCCTTGTGTGAGGCATTGCCTCCATCCATGGGCAACATCTGGCACATGGCCTGTCTGATTATTCCCAATCTCCATCCTGATTCCAGCACCAGTGCCTAGCAAGGTGTGCTGTCTTTCATCCTTCAATAGCGGCTAGATTTATTTTTTCATTTATTTTTTACATTTATTGGTCACAGATGTGGTTTTGCAAACTGCTCTGAGGTTAAAAGTCATCCTCTGCACTTTGTCCAGCAAATTCTAGGTTAGCAGGTCATATGCCAGAAACCCTCCAAGCCCAGCATATACTTCTGGCATTCCTGAGGTCAACAGCAGCTCCAGCTCCTCACGGGAATCAGGGAGGGTCATAAATGGAGGCAGACCTTCCAAACACTGAGGTGAGTTTCCTGAGATGGCTGAGAGGAAGGTGGAGCTCTTTGAGTGCCAGGTGACAGAGTCTGAAACACAAACCAGGCAGTTGGTGTAAAATGCTTTTAAAGGCTTCCCTTGCTGAGCAAGGGACTGCTGAGGTCTAATCCAATATTTGTTTATTTAGGGTTTTCAGAGGTAGATGGAGGGATCCTAGAATCCAAAATGCAGGGTTTACTGGAATCCAATCCTCAATTTAAAAGAAAAGGATAATGTATTTGTTATCAGGAAGTGCATAATGATGTGGGATATGGGTCTCTGGGTATGCAGAAGGAGAGAAATGCAGGTAACCTCCAAGGGGAAAGGCTGATGTTACTGCAGTCAATGGGACTTTTGTCATCCATGTCAGTAGCATGATTTCATCTCTGGAAGCCTGTCATGGCATGACACCATGCCACAGGTGCTCACAGTGACTGCATTTTCCTGTTTTGGTGGTTGTCATTAGTCCTTGTTCTCAGATGAGATCATTACTGGGGACACACTGACCACTTCATTCTGCTTCCCCACCGTCCATGCCCTCACTTTTCCAGTGTCCCACATCTCCCTGAGCTACAACAACTGATCTTTGGACTCAAAGACTCTGCACATCCAGTAAGAGAGGAGACAGATGGTCCATGCCCTCTCGTGCAAACAGGATCAGTCTCCTCTGCATCTTAAAAACCACAGAAGCCAGGCAAGGATTCCAGGTGGTGTTTATCCCAAAGCTTTTCCAACAATCCCACAAGAATGTTAATTACTGACACCAACAATCTTGTTCTCATTCATATAATGGGAGTGCCTAAAGGTCTTACCTGAGGTTGTGTTAGACACCGTAGGATCACACAGGAAAAGTGCAGAGGGTTTTAGTCCAGGGTATCCTGACAGGAAGTCAGAGCCATGGAGAGGTGTTGGAGGTAGAGCCAGCAGGGCCACCTTGCACATCTTCTGAGTCCCAGTGCTCTCTGTAAACACCATCACGTTTTCTCCTGTGCCAGGGGAAGGGAGTCTGAGAGAATTCAAAGTGAGAGGAAAACTGTGGAGAGGAGAAGGGATAGGAACAAAAGGAAAAGAATTGATGCTCAGGACACAGAAATGGTCATTTGCCTCTAGGCTTGGGAAATCAAAGAAATAACATTAGACCAACAGCAGAGGATGCCTGGAAAACACAGCCCATCACTCCAGGGATCCCAGCACACCTCAAAACCTCACCTCTGCCCATGGCAGGAGCCAACAGCAGCACAGCCTGGCCCTTTGTGTGTGATACCTGAAAGGCCAGCTGAGGTGTTGGGTCATACAGCTGGAGTCACATGTGTGGGGGAACTCCTGGAAATGGAAAGAAAAGGCCTCATTATCTGTGAGAGATACAAACAGATCAGCCAGAGTTAGATGAGAAACTCCACATAAACCTTGAGACCAAATAGACTTGGCTGTTGTGTCAACACCTACAACTGCCACAAGTGTCCTTCCTTTTGGTCTGCATCTCAGACTGTGATTTTAGGTGTTTAAAACTGAATATACAGAAACAATGATTCCAGGAGTCATTGCTTGGACATGGTGGCTGAATTGTCCCTCTGCTTTAAATGGCAGGAACTGGAGGCACAGAGTGCTATTAGAACATTGAGATGGAAGGGTAAATATGAGCAAAATTACCTCAGTTGCTAATTCAACAATTCAAAACCAGTCATTGCTATGATGTAGTGAAGACAGGGACAATGAGCCACAGAAACAGGAAGGAATGAAGACATTGGACAATAGGTTGGGACAGGGACAGAGTCCTGTTTGCTGTAATAATCTTGTTCATGCATTCTCAGACAGCCCTTTAAAGTTATAGTTTTGGCTTTGCTTCCTCCAACTGGAATGCTCAGACAAACCTCATCATTCTTTCAAATGCTATGAAGGAATTTCCTATAAATATAATGGATTTTTCATAGAGGAAATATTGGACTTCTTAATTTTTTCCATGTTGTCTGACAAAGGAACGGGCTTGAATGGTTGTAAATTAAACTTTTCAGAACAAGACCTGGTTTACAAAGGGCTTCCATTCCACAAGTTCATAGTGTGCCACACTCATAGTGTGCCAGAAGGATGCCTGGAGCCCTGGCAGATGCTTTTGCCACAGGATCTGTGCACTGTGATCATGGTGCTTCCCAAATCACCTTCCTGCCAGGAAAGGTTGTGCTCCAGCACCTGGGCATGCTGCAAAAGTCTAGACAAGACCTTGGTGATGTAGCTGTCAGAGGAGAGCATGGAGGTCTCTTCCCAGAGAGCAATAGCAGGGTGCAGCCCTGATTTGCTAAGGAGAGAAACAAGTTTCTGTTTCTAAGGAGAGAAACAAATTTTAAACCAGCAATTCTTGGTTTAAAAGCAGAGTTATTGACTTGTTATGCATATGTTCTATTTTTAAGTCATTCTAACCTCCTGCAATTCTTAAGCATCTCTGAAACTGGGGTGGATTAGCCAACATTCCTTCCTACTGTGACCAGTGCAACCTCTTACAGTCTGACTCTTTCTCAGCTGCAGGACTGAGCAATATGTGGACACGAGGACAGTTTAAAAAGCAAAGAACACACTTTGTGCCAAGGAATGGTGCTGTACTGAGAGCTCTGGCAGTGAAAATGTGGGCAGCCTTCAGACAGGTGAAGAGTCTGACTCCTCAAGCTCCAATCTGACACTTCTCACAGATATTCATTTCACTTTTTTTGCTGCTGTTTAAACTTCCCTTCAGGGCAGCACTTCTGCAAAACACCACCTTTCTCCCACCTTTCCATGCTCATCCCAGGGGACTGGTGGTCAAAGTCAGGAGAGCAAACCAGGGGCTCTGATGGGATGTGGAACATGGGTGATGGAGCTGTGAGCCCTCAGATCTCCCTGACAGGTCTGGGCACTTGGCACATCAGGATTGCTGGGTCTGCTGTCACACAGGGGTTCTACCACTGGTGTTATTCCCTCAGCACCTGAGTGACAGTTTAAAGTAAAATTACATGAGTGCTACAGGCTGCAAGCCCTGCCTGAGCCCTGAAGTCAGACGACCTGAAACAACAAATATGCCTGGATAGCAGTTCCCTAAGAAATGTCATCCTTCCACTGCTGCGCCGTTCCTCCTAACGGAACCTGACGGGACCTATCGACTGCAGCGGAACTTATTGATTCTGGGAAATATGAAATGTGTCTCAGAGAGGTCAGAACGTGACTCTGTGTCCAAGGGAGACAATAAGGTGTTCAGAGGCACTGAACAGGGCAGAGGGAGCAGCAGGAAATGAAAGGTGGGGAGTTGACTCCAGCAGGGATCGGTGGGGTTTGAACACCGGCGCCCCAAGGCGCTGATCCAGGTTCCTTGTGAGCAGAAACCACCACAGTGTAAATGTTGCCCGGGCTGTTGCTCCACCTGCTTCCCTCTGCACTAATACACATTTTTTAAGGGATGCTCTTAGAAGGACCAAAAGTTGAAATGCATTTCCTCCTCCCATAGTGGAAGGCACGTGCTGGCAGGGGAATCTGGGAGGAAAATGCTCTTATGGTACACAGGCAATGGACATTTTGTGCACAGGCAACATGCCTTCACATTCCCAGAGGAATTCAGCTAAAAAACATCACTGCCAGAAACTGGAGAGAATTCAGATGCTTGGAACAAACTTATATTGCTAAAGGTGGGGAATTGGTCAAGAAAGATGTTCAGGCTATCTGAAGTTGTTACCTGAAATGTCCTTCGTTTCTGAAAGCACAGAAGTGTAGGTATTCAACAAAAATCAATTTCTCAAAAAGACTCTCCTTCCGTGACCAAAAACCTTTGGTGAGGGCTGAGAAGAAATTGAGGTTTGTGTCTGTATCACATGGACATTTTGATTCCACAAAGCAAAGCAATGGTATTTTTCAGCCGTGAGCCCTTTGAGGCAGGTAACAAATAACAGAGATTTGACAGAGGGAGAAAAGCTTTCTCACAAATCTCCTGTTTTCCCAGTCCCAAAGGGCTGCAGTCTGCCTCTGACCCCTCTTCCATGCTGCTGCTCAGTCCATCATCTGTTGGGTTTGTGTTTTCAGATGGGATTCCAGCATTTTCCTGCTGACCTCCAGCAATCAGTAGCACTCAGCTGCACCTTCTGGGGTGTCATTGCAGTACCCACCACTCCTGAGGCTGCCAGGACATTCTGGAACCACTGCCTTTGGAGAAGGCAGCACAGGGGACCACAAGGAATGGTGTGACTGACATTTGTTTTTATGTTTATTGCTACTACTGCTGTTAACGTGTGTTGTTTTTTTTTTCCTAAAGAGCAGAGTTCATGAATTATGCTCAGCTTAAAAAGAAAGCTGTAGAAAGTACCAATGAAAGAAAAAACTCTAAACACTCCTATTCTCTTATTCTCACTTTTTTTTTTTTTTTTAAGGTTCTGCATCCAGTTTCAGGCAAATGCAGCAGTGCCTGGGGTGGTACCTCCAGAAAGCTCCTGAAGAGGCACCTGCTGTGGGAAGGGAGCAGTGGGAGCTCAGACACAAGAGCAGTGGGCTTGCTGTGAGCAGTTTCTGCACCAGGGAGAGGAAGAACTTGGTCTTGTTCCTGGCTACAGGTGGCTCTGACACATGAAAGGTTTCACTAATTCTCCGTCGAGACCAGTGGATGGTGGCTGTCCTGTTAGAAGTGACTAAGGTAAGAGATCTTGCACTTCACCTAAAACTGACACCAGAAGAAGGGAGGTTTAGATGGGATATTGTAAGAACCTGTGTCTGATTTAGTGCCATACAACAGGATATTGGGAAGAAATGCTTGCCTGTGTTTGGTGCTGAGGCCCTGGCACAGGGTGCCCAGAGCAGCTGTGGCTGCCCCTGGATCCTTGGAAGTGTCCAAGGCCAGGTTGGACAGCTCGTGGGAGGTGTTCCCACATGTGGCAGGAGGTGGAACAAGGTGGTCTTAAAGGTCCCTTTTAACCTGAACACTTCTGGGATTCTGTGATCAACAATGTGAGAATGCCAGCACAGCCTGGAACAAATCCCTGTTCAGTGTTCCTGGGTGGGTGGGGTGACACTGCAGCAGGAGGGTGCAAACCACAAAGATAAGTGAATATTCAAGTTGTACACCAATTTACAAACTTCTAGGAACTTGATTAACCCCAACAAAAAGCTACAGGCAGACTTTGGGGATTGAGCAGTGACACTGCTCTAAGTCAGCTCCCACAGTGGGGATTTTCCCTCTGACCAAAGAGCTCCCTTGTTCAATGTATGGGGAAACACAGACAGCAAAAGAGATGGTGGGAAAAATCAGCAGCATTTACACTTGTGTTGGAAAGCCTTGTTCACATCAGAACACCCTCCCCATGTACCTGAACAAGAGAATGGGGATTTTTAAAAACAGGAAAACCTGCACAGGGTACTCAGTAAATCTGAAAGGAGAACACCCACCTTAAAGCTTAACTCCTGTATGGAATTCTTACCTGGAGTGCAGTTGACACCAGAGGAAAGGGTGAAAAGGCTTACAGCTCTGAGAGAGATAATGACAGAACTGACAGCAGTGGACCCTGCTGGGTCACCAGAGAAAGGGGCAAAACACAACCCTTTGTGATTACAGTCAAACACAAATAAATATGTTGGAAAAGAACATCCTCTATTTCCTGCAAGCAGTAAAGTTTGGGGGGAAATGGCCTATGACAAATATTTTTCTCTGCTGGAGGCAGCAGCAGGGCTCTGACAGGCACGTTGGAAAACAGACCATACGTTTGTGCATATTCAACAGCCCCACTGGGAGACATCATTTCTCAGGCTGCCATTGGGGTTGTGTTTGGCACTTGAACTGTTTCGGGGGCTTTGATAGTCCAGGATCTGTGTAGAGGATGTTTTGTTCTGAGGGAAAAGAGCACAAGCACATGACCAGAAGCTCTGATCAGCTATTGAAAGACCCAGACCAGCAGAGCTCAACAACACAACTCCTTTGTAATGGAAATGCCATACCTAGGCATGAAATTAGGAAAGCAATGTGTACAAGCTGGTTCTGAGAAGATTGAAATCATCCCCAGTATTCCTGCCCAGCAGAAAGGGATGCAAAGTTAAGACACCTCTGAGTGGTGAAGTGTCGACCCAATTTAGCTGCCCAAGCAATCAATGACAGATCTTTATGAGTGTTCAGGAGCCCTAACACACAGATCTTCCCAGGGAAACTGAAAGGAGCTAATTAATAGCCCAGATAAACAGAATGAAATGCAAAGCTGGGCATAGATCTTTCCAGCCCAGTGCTGACTGTGCTGAATTCTCTCCTTGCACTCCCAGCTGACCCCAGTGAGGCATCAAGATTAATGCTTATACAAAAAGCTTTTGCTCTCCACTTTTTGTAAAGCACTTGCAGACTCTCTACTGGAGTGTTTCACCTGGCTGCAATTAGAGATAGTTTAGTCTTGACTTACAGACTTAGCTGGGTGAAGTTTTGCTCTCCCCATCCCGCTTCCAGCACCCTGAAGTGATACCTCTCTGTCTTTGCTGCTGTGGCTGCTATCCCCTAAATAACTGAGACTGTTTAACTCCAAATTGCTCAGCTCCACTCATGGCACCTGTTTGCAGTGTGCTTTGGGACCCTCTGGTGCCCCAAACTGCAACAAGGTGGTGATGTCACTCAGAGTTAACACACAAACCCTGGGCAGGAGATGTTGAAAAGTCATGGGAATCCTCCTTGTTCCCAAGAGGTGCAGCACAAGGGCCCTCAAAGGAGCTTTAGGAGGAGTTCCAGGGCTGGCCTTGAACGTGGGATACTTCCTGGACAGCATACTTGGGGTCATTTGTCCTTTTCAAGAACAGGTTAAGAGATGTGAGCTTGCTTTGGGGACTGGGCTGCTCCAGCCATGGGACACTTGGACAGCCCAGCAGAAGCAGCTCCTGCCCTCTGCCACCAGACTGAGGCCATTTTGATCCAAGTATTTTAGGGAGAAATACCAGTCAGTCTTGTCAGCAGGAAAGGTCTGTCAGGGAAGACATCCCTTCAAGTGCTTGGAGATGGCAGAGGAAGAAGTTAAACACTGAGGGTTAAGAGTGTGCCTTGCACAGGCAGATCCTGCAGCAGGGAAGGCCAAGAGCAGGTTTTCCAGGATCATGATTTTGGACTAAGGTGCCTAAATTTTGTGTACATTTCACTTCAGACTCTGCTTGGATGCAGCCTTAGATGTCTCTTGTTTTTCCAGTGGAGAGCAGCAATACTTCCATGGTGTTTCCCAGTGTCACTGCTAAGCTAGTGATCCCTCTTCAAGAGCCAGGGTGGAAGGTACAGCACAAAAATGTCTTCATTTTTTAACTAAAGTACGGTGAAAGAGGACATCAAATAACAGCATCAGCCTGAGACCACTGGGAGGATTCACAGAATCCCAGAATGGTTTGGGTTGGAAGGGACATTAAAGTTCATCCCATTCCACCCCCTGCCATGGCAGGGACACCTCCCACTGTCCCAGGGTGCCCCAAGCCCCATCCAGCCTGGCCTTGGGCACTGCCAGGGATCCAGGGGCAGCCACAGCTGCTCTGGGCACCCTGTGCCAGGGCCTGCCCACCCTGCCAGGGAGGAATTCCTTCCCAATATCCCATCCAACCCTGGGGTCCAGAGAAATGTGAGATGCTTGAGAAAGGTAAATCTCGGGCTCCAGGGCTGCAGCTGACCTTGATTTCACTCCTCAAGTGAGGAGCTCTCCTGGCTCCAGATGGAGCCTTTCTATGTGGAAGCTAAAGATCATTAAAACCTTCCAGAGGGCAACAGCCAACATTCCCCTTTCTCCCAGCTCCCACTTCCTCACACACCCCCTTGACTGAGGAGAAGGAGCAGATTCTGCTTGGCCTGATTTGGAAGGGAGAGACAAACTCCATTGGGAGGGATCTGGAGTTATCCAGCTGCACCTCAGTCTTTCCTGTCCCATCATTCTAGTGACCAAGAAGTCCTGGAAAATAAATAATATTTGTAATTGTTGGGTTATTCCTCTACACAAATGTAATCTTTCTATCAGTGCTGTGCAAAAGGACATGCAGAGAAAACAGGAATGTTCTTGGGATTGGAGACCAGTGGGCAGAACATTTTTTGCAGGCCCACACAAAACTTTTGGGTTGTCCCAAGCCAATGTCCCAGAAGGACATCAGAGTCAGCACTTTCACTGCTGAAATTACCCACAGCCAAGATAAATACATGAAATATTAGTGGGAATATTGAGAAATAACAAAAACTGGTGCAGAAACCACGGTGGAATGTGCTCGCAGGGACGTGCACAGGCACAGCCTGTCCAAGGGACTTGTGGTCATCCACGGTCCTGGCTCACAACCTACAGCCATTCCCTGAAACCTTCCACCAGCCTGAATTCCTTCTGTACAAAGAGAGTCTCATGGCCTGTTTTAAAGCTCTAACAAATTCATTTTGGTTCAATTTCAGCTTCTCTCCTGGACTACCAGGCATTTGGGAAGCTGTGAAGGTCATACCATCATTGTGGGAGAGAAAACTGTTCCCCTGTGACATCCCCCTTGCTCTGTGTCCACAAACCCCAGGGTCCATCACACAGCCTTAAGTCTGCATGCAAAGAGCCAGCTGGAACCTCTGGAAACCTGGAATGCTCATGAGATTGAGGAAGGGGGAAAGCACAAGCACTGGCCCCTTCTCCAAAAGCTGCACACCAAGATCCCAAATCAGTTCTTATTCCAGCACTCAGGAACTCAGTGGAGTCAGAGCTCTGGGATTTAACTGCTGCTGGAAAAGGAGGAAACTCCTATTTGAATGCACAAAGATTGTGAGTTTTCTTCCTCCACACCAGTGGAAGTTTAATCCAACAGGCCCCTTGCTGTGTGTCCAGTGGCCTGGTCAGCACAGGTGAGCACAAATCCAGTGGAAAGACGTGGGAAAACAGCCTGAGCTGGAGATGTGCTCACATAGCTTCATTTAGATCTTTCCTGATGGGAGAATTGAGAACCAAAGATGTTCCCACCAAACCTACTCATCCAATTACTGGAGCACTTTGAAAACGTGATACGGATCAGAGGAGCAGCCTGCGCTTTTCCCAGGACACAACAGCAGTGTGCAGACACTGCACTTTTGGGAAGCATCAGGAACCAGACACAGGAGCTTTGTGGCTTTTCTTCATTGGTTCTGACTTGCTCTGACTCCTCACCTGCTCACCATTAGCACCCCGTGGTGCAGTTGTGTTTGACATCCCTGTAACAGCCCCTGATTTATATGGCCTCGCACAATCCCTCCTCCTCTGTGCAGCCTTGGGAGCAGCAGAACAGACATTCTGAAATGGAACTCCTTTGAATCAGTCACTGCCAAAGGAGCAGACACCTTCAAAGAGCATTATCTTTGTGAATCAAACTTCACCCTTCCCAAATGATCTCTTTTTTTTAATGAAATGGAGCTTTTGGGGTTTGGCAGAAGTGGACAAATACTCCAATGGGCAGACTTAAAAAAAAACAGGTGAAAGCATGACTGAGATTCAGTCACAGAATAAAAGAGAGAAAGGATTCAGGGAGAAATCCAATGTGCTACATTCATCACTCACTCATTCAATTACAAGCCTTTGAGCAACTGTGCAATGAAGGGAATTCAAGCTCCCCATTTTATGGTGTACCTCTGATGCTTTTCCACATGGCACTGCAGGAGATGAGCCGTGCTCCTTTCTGTACCCATTCTCCACAGAAAATCTGCAAATCATCACCACTGATGTTCCCTAATTTAGAATCCATGTTCCAACGTTCTCTGCCTCCAAAGCATGGTCACCACTGAATGCCCTGCTTGCTTTAGGGATGTGGTTTTCCTTTGGTCTGATGGGAACACCATGATTATGTGCTGCACGTGCCAGAGAGGCAGGGCTGGGTGGGGAAGGAGAAGGGAGGCTTCAGCTCACAAGTGGTAGTACCTATTTTTGGCTCCCAGAGCCAGGCTGTGCTTCTCCCACTCTGTTTGGATGCTCCAACACATTTCACTGGAGATGTCACCAATCCCAGGCAGTCACGACAATCTGGGGTGCTGGGATTCAGCCTCGTGGGGGTGGGAAGACAAGCAGCAATTTTTCTGAAGTCTGTGGCAGGAACAAATGGATTTGTGGTGACTGTTATTTGAATATCAGTATTTAGATGAGGCTATTTTTCAGTCTGAACATACCATTAGAACACAGGAGATTACTCCTGGAGCTTCCTTCCACCTGGCTGCAGGGGAACATCACCTCTTCCTAAACCACCAGGGTGAGGTTTTCAGATCTGCTTAAATATCTTGCAGAACCAAATGCCCTCTCGCTCCTCACTGCCTGGGACACATAAAACACAAAATACAGTCTCCTGGAGTGAATTATTGTCCTGAGTGTGTTTTACATACCTACAGTGCTTACTGGGGGTGCACAGGATTTTCCCAGAACTCCAAGTGCTACAGTTCCCACTGTTGTTAAGTGACAACTTATTTACAGCCCAGAATTCTGAGGCAGCACAAGCCAAGGTCTCTGCTCACATCACCTGCTGCAGGTACCCCCAGAGGTTGTGAGAGCCTCCCCTCTCCATGGCTGTGCTTCAGCCAGGTGAAGGAGGAAGCTCAAAAACTCTCCTGAAACTGAACATTTGACCTGGGCACCTCAGTCTGTGCTGGAGGGGCTCCCCACAAGCAGGTCACCCTGTTCCTGCCCCCAGCACCCTGCTCCTGCCCCCAGCAGCCTGCTTCTACCCCCAGCACCCTGTTCCTGCCCCCAGCAGCCTGCTCCTGTCCCCAACAGCCTGCTTCTACCCCCAGCACCCTGTTCCTGCCCTCAGCACCCTGTTCCTGCCCCCAACAGCCTGTTCCTGCCCCCAACACCCTCTTCCTGCCCCAAATACCCTGTTCCTGCCCCCAGCACCCTGTTCCTGCCCCAAACAGCCTGTTCCTGACCACAGCACCCTGTTCCTGTCCCCAGCACCCTGTTCCTGCCTGGCACCATGCCCTCAGCCCTGCAGCACTGAGCAGCTCCTGCCCCCAGCAGCCTGTTCCTGCCCCCAACAGCCTGCTCTTGCCCCCAGCACCCTGTTCCTGACCACAGCACTCTGTTCCTGCCCCCAGCACCCTGTTCCTGCCCCAAACAGCCTGTTCCTGACCACAGCACCCTGTTCCTGTCCCCAGCACCCTGTTCCTGCCCCCAGCAGCCTGCTCCTGTCCCCAACAGCCTGCTTCTACCCCCAGCACCCTGTTCCTGCCCCAAACAGCCTGTTCCTGCCCCAAACACCCTGTTCCTGCCCCCAGCACCCTGTTCCTGCCCTCAGCACCCTGTTCCTGCCCCCAACAGCCTGTTCCTGCCCCCAACACCCTCTTCCTGCCCCAAATACCCTGTTCCTGCCCCCAGCACCCTGTTCCTGCCCCAAACAGCCTGTTCCTGACCACAGCACCCTGTTCCTGTCCCCAGCACCCTGTTCCTGCCTGGCACCATGCCCTCAGCCCTGCAGCACTGAGCAGGGAGGGGACACAAAGCTGCGGCTGCCCATGCCTGGAAGTTTCCAAGGCCAGGTTGGATGGGGCTTGGAGCAACCTGGGACAGTGGAAGATTCCCTGCCCATGGCAGGGGGTGGCACTGGATGAGCTTTGAGGTCCCTCCCAACCCATTCTGTAATTCCAAGTCCAACAGGATCCAAGGGAAGACAAGGCAGAGGGTGGGGAGCTCAGGCATCTCTGATGCCAGCCCAGTGCTCTGGGGAAGTGGGGAACCAAAAGCCAGCCCTGTGGGCCAGTGCCTCACCCACCAGAGGATCAGCTTTCCTTTCTTCAGCTGCTTTTCTTCATTCTGTTCTCCTGCAGCACCCTGTGCTATGGAGTGACAGAAACACGTAACAGCTTCTCCAAACACAGTTATCTTTAGAAATGGAACTGCAAAAGAAAATGACACCATGTAGACACTGTAAAAAGCAAGCCTTCACTACATTAAAAAAAAAGAAGTTACATTCTTGATCAAGGAACAAACTGGTCTGAATAGTCACAATCACATTTTACAGCCATGTAACTCTTTTTATCTTTTTCTCTCCCAACATCTGAAGAAGATGAACATCTGATTCCTTTATGTGGGAATTGCTTAAACCAGCACTGGGAGAAAATACGCAGTTGGATATTGATCTGAAAAGATGGAGCGAGTTCAACCCTGAGTTAATGGTCCTGGATTTTGGACAGGGGCTGACAGAGCTCAGCCCCTCTCAGGACCAGCCCCAGCCCGAGGCTCCTGCAGCTCCATTCTTTTCAGCAAAGGTTGGCTGAAGGAGCACAGCACCATTTTATTTAATCATGGTTGGAGTTCTCATATCCACAGGAAAAAAATCCTGGGAGCAGAGTGTATTTCCATGATCAGTGCATACAGAGTGGTATAAAATGTCTGCACCACTTCTTTCCACTCCAGCCTGTGCCTTTGAAGTCATGGTAACAGCTTTTGGATCCCAATCCTCTGATGAGACTCCTTGATTTATTAGGTAAAACATCTGGAAAAAATGAGGACTTGTGGCAGTGTAAATCCTCCAGCAGGAGCGGAGAGAGGTTTCATCTGAGCAGCCCTCCTGTCCAAGGCAGGAAAGGCGAGCCCTGGCCACTGGCTGAGGGTGCTCCCAGGCTGCAAAGCTGCAGCCGGGCCCTTCCCGTTTCACCAGGGGCCAAAAGCAGCTGTGAGCAGAGGAATGCCCAGCCCGGGCAGCTGGGGCCACGCCAGCCCCTGCTGTGGTGTGCAGGGTGTCACAGCAGGGCTGCCCTGGCAGCACCACGGAGCCCCTGCTGTAAATCCCGAGGTCTGGGAGCACTGGGGTGTAAATACCTGCAAATACCTGCCTGTCCCCACACAGGAACAGGCACCAGCCAAACCACTGCCCGGGCCCTGCCCAGAGGGGCCTTGGGGTGACTCTTCCATCCCATAATTACAACCAGGGAAAGTTGGAGAAGAAAATGGTTTGGAAGGAATGAAGCCCGTGCAAGTAACAAACAAGGTGACACGCACTTTGTGAGGCAGATTGCTTCTTTTAGGTGACATGCACTTCGTGAAGCAGATTCCTTCTCTTATTTGGAACCACCCTGAGGTAAGAAAAGAGGAGAGAGGGAACAGCAGGAGCAGCTTGCTGTGCTTGGGAGTTGGGCTCCATGCAGGGTGTGTGGTGGGCAGACACGTGTGAGAGCACACGCGTGTGCATCCGGCCTTGGGCACGTGGGGGCAAAGGTACAAATCACCCAGGTGCTTAACTCACAGTTATTTATTTACTCTTTGCCTTCTCCACACAACAACCCAGGTTCCAAATTTCAGCGCTGACACTCTGGGGAAAATCCCCTAAGAACCATCCTTTCCCAGTTATTTTCCTATCTAAATCCCTCTTCCAGCAATTTGAATCACACAGTTCAAACACCAGCCCTGATGCCAATGGGGCTTTTTGGAGGGGGCGTAGGACTGGCAGAGGAGGGGGAGTTTGGGGAGTATTTTTTTAATCAGATAAATTATTGCTGGGAAACCAGCCACTTCTCTCCATTCAATTTATACTCTATGGGGAATCCATCTAATACCCCTGCTCAGAGTGTGAGGCAGGACCAGCGAGATGCTGCATCAAACCAGGGAGGGAGACAAAAGATGGGATGGAGTGCAGGGAACGAACAAACAGCAGGAGGAAAGGGCTCTGGAAAAGCCTGCAGAGAACAGGGAAAGCCAAGGGATGTGTCTGCAGCTTCTCAAACAAGGGAGGAGGGGAGAAAATGGATTTCTCTGCTGGCAAATTGGAGCAGGCTGGAGCATGGGCAGAGTGGGATGGTGTGGGGTGGGATGGGATGGGGTGGGATGGGATGGGATGGGATGGGATGGGATGGCATGGCATGGCATGGCATGGCTCAGAAACACAAGGAGCTTTTCACCTGCAGGGAGGTGGCAGCTCCAGGCTGGATGGAGGGTCCGATCAGGCTCTGCTTGAGTTTGCAAAGTGAGTGTAGCAATTTCCCATTTCCCATTTCCCAGTGGAACTGGGAAGCTGCCAGCTCACCTGACTGCTGTATTTGGAAGTGATGAACGCTTTGCTGGCTGGCAGAGAGAAGGCAAGGCTGGGAACAGAGACAGTTTGCAGCACTGGGGTTCCAGCCGTGCTCACAGGGCAGCGTGTCTGGGAACCTTGCCCTGCTGTCTGGCATTCCTCTCATCCCTGTTTGTGCTCCCTGCTCACCTCAGCTCTGCTGCAGCTCCACGGCTGGGGGACAGGCTGTGTCCCGAGGAGCTCCCCATGCAAAGGGCACAGCTGGAGCTGGGCACTGCCAGCAGGGGCACAGGCAGGCAATGACTGTCCCGAGCCCACCGAGCGAGCCGGTGACCAAACCTGCCCAGAGCCTGCTGCCCAGGCAGGACTGGCTCTCTTTCATGTGCTAACACCAATTTAGTCCAGAGGCTTCCCAGTCCAGCACTTCCCAGTGACTATAAATGCACGTGGAGTTTTTAAAGAATTACAGGGTAATGGTACCTGAATGGGTGTCGAGGTGCACTTTGCTGGCCTTTTATTCTTCTTTATAACAAAGAATTCAAAGCTTTAGTGGGAGAGTTGGCAGTAAGCTCAGGAGATGGGGAGACTTCTGAGGATGATTTCCCAGATTCTGGGAGTGACTACAGTACAAATAATGTTGGAAAAGAAAGGAATTGACTCAGCAGGAGGCAAAAGGGAACAAGTGGAAGAGTAACTCTGCTCTGGAAAGCTGCGAGGAGAATATGACACAAAGCAGAAAAGAGAAATAAGGCCCAAAAAAAGAAATCTAACGTGTATTTCAGAGGGATTCCTTCTGACAACCTGACAGTCCAAAAAGTGCTGAGTGCCATTCTCAGGAAACTGGGCCTTACACGAAGTCCAGGGAATTTTGGCCCAAAACAACAAAGAGATGCTTTTGCTCAGAGCTCATTCCCATCCTCCCCAACAGTGCACGGGCTCTCTCCAGTCCCCCCTGGCTCAATCTAAGCAGTGTGAAAGTGTGAAAATGCTCCTGACATTACACCCTCCTTTCCCAGGCAAAATTAATGCTTGAAGCAACACTGATCTAAACACATAATTAAACCCCCTCTAGCCCACCTACCTAATAAACTAATTTCCAGATGCCAATTAACCTCCAAGGTTATTACTGGGGATTACAGATCTGCCTAGAACTCCTCGTGTCAGGATGCAGGGAGCCCACTTGTTCTGCAAGTGTCAGGTCATGGGGACCACCTTAACCTTGGATCCCTGTCCAGCTACCACAGTCCTGGGAATAAAGTTAATAACTTTCTGGCATTTTCTCCCTCTCTAAGAAATGGAGAAAGTGTTATCTCTTCCTCCTCATAATTTTTCCTTGTATTTTGAGTCCCCAGACATCTGTACTTTGTTAAAGCACTGCCCATTTCAGAGGCTTTTTCCAGGACTGGATGAACTCTGGTAATAGATATCCAAGCTGCTTTGTACATTTAGTAGTCCCTAAATGTCTGGTTTGGAGTCTGTTCCAGATTCTAATCATGTTACATTAAGGTTCAGGGACTCAGTAACCTCTCCCCTCCCAATCCCCAAGAAAAACAGAAACAACAGCCCTTCAACCCCAGCTCAAGCACAAACCTCCCCAAAACCCCAGCCCAGAACCATCTTTCATCAGTCTCTGTTTTCCATGAATCCTGGCTCCACAGGACGTGCAGTCTCCCTGTCCAAGGCAAGAACACCCATGACACGACTCAGGACTTTCTCCTGACAGAACAAGGTGCAGAGGCTGCTCATGGCCAGCCCATTAAGGGGCTGTTTAAGCCTCTCCAACCTTTCTGGAGCCTCGCTGGCCTGTGAGAGTTTTGGGCTGCTCCATTGTTCCACGTTGGTTTTCATTCCTCATTTCTGTCACACCTGATGCCATGTGGTTTGTAGAAATCCCTCTGGGCTCAATAAACTGCGGAACTGAGCCTCCTTATTCTGCTTTTTTCTTTCACTTGTGGGGACTCTGCTCTGGGTTTCTTTTTCCTCTGTCCAGCTGAAAATTTTCAGGTAACTTTTGGGAATTTCATACTGGTGAAGTTTCTCCCAAGTTTGCTGAGTTTCAGAAGGAATTCCAGGGAAGGGAAGAATGGCAGGAAAACAGCAGGATACCTCTTTAGAAACAAAGACTTGTGCAAAAGTGCTGCTGGAAATCTTGTTTTCATCACCCACAAATTCCCTGATGATGGAAAACGTCCCCCACTTTCCCATCTTCTCCCATTTGCTGCAAGTTCTGACAGGAACAGCTTCTGCTGGGAAGAGCTGACTGTGCCAGAATGGGAGAGCTGCTGTTCTACACCGCCCTCCCCTCCCCAGATCCCCACATTTCAGCCCAGAAAATGGAAATTGCTCTGTGTTTACCAACCCTCCTGCTCCTTCCTGCTCCACCAGGACCTCTGTGCCTGAGCCAGGTCTCTGCTGTTTACAAGCCCATCTGCTGCTGTTGCTTTTCCTCACCTCAAGTTTGAATGCTCTGTTCAGGATTTCACTCACCATTGTGTTGGGAACTGCAGAGAGAAGCCGAAGATTTCAGGTGGGAAGTGAGCAGCAGGGAGGGAGGAATGCAAATCTGTTCTCATCTAAAGAACCCTCAAAATAATTAAAAAAAAAAAAAGAAAGAACCAGATGAAAGAGGAAATTCCAAATGTTTTCAGCAGCACAGTCATTGCAAGGAGAGTTTGTCTCATTTTTGTGAGAATTTGAACATTTAGAACAGAAGGGGAAAAGCACAAGTGTTCCAATGGCTGTTGCCCTGAAATTACCCTGGTCCCTCTGGTCTCTGCAGATTAGTCTCTATAGGAGCTTCAAGCCTCCACTTTGCCCAAACCTGTCAAAAGTGGGTTGAGAGCTCTCCATGTCGTGTAACTCAAGGCCACATCTCTCCAGGAGTAAAGGGGAGACCCTTGGGAGTCACAGAGAGACTGGAGATGTCTGTGTCTGCCCAGAGGCCCCTGTGAGCAGCAGAGCTGCTGCCCTCCTGCCCAAGCCTGCCCGAGGGGCTCTCTCTCCAGAGGCTGAGAGATTCAAGCTCTCTCCTATCCCTCCCTTTGCCAGCAGGGAAGCACAGTGTGGAACAAGCCTGGGCAGGTGCTCAGACACCAGCAGGCTCCTGCCAGGAGCAGAGATGGGAAGCAGCCAGGCTGTGGCTCATGCTGTGCTCCTGGACACGGTGTGGCTGCAGTGGGAACCAGTGACCCCCCCAGCTCTGCTGGGCCTGAGTTCTGTCTGCTCCCAGTCCATGCTGGTGCCTGGATTGGAAGAGAAGACAGAAATTGTTTTCCTGGACCCTTCTCAGAGTCAGTGAGAATCAGGAGAACCCAAAGAGCTGAACTGCCCTGACCAGAAAACATCGGTGACCAAGGTGTCTGCTCCAGCCCTTCCTGGGCTCTACTCCTGCAGTTGTGAACTCAGCCAAGAACTGGCTAAAGGGAGCAGCATTTGGAACAGGCTCTGCTGTGCCCTGAGCTTTGGGAGGCCCAGCCTGCCCAGACCCACCTGCCATTCCAGGTGGGAGAGCAGACATGGCAGGTTACAGAACAAACATCCACGGGAAGGTCACACTGTGTGTGTGGACAATGACCAAGAAGGAGCAGGAAGAACTGGGAAGTGGAGAGGATGGATTCTCAGGAAGGAAAAGCCCACCAGAGGTTCCTTCTGACTGTCCCTCTGTGCTGCAGGAGCACAGTGGATCAGCTGCACCAGTTCTCAGCCAGGAATGTGCCTGGTTTAGGGAAGAACACACTGTCCTACTTGGCAGCTTCCTGGCCCTGCCCTACCAGCTCAGCACAATGCACAGATCCCATCCCAAGGCTGAGGCTGTTGGGACAGGAAACTCCCAGGAGGGCAGGAGGCCCCTGCTGTGGCCAGGGCAGCTGCTGTGCTCCGACCTGGAACCCAGGATAACACTCAGGATAACATTCCCTTCCATCTGCAATGCCTATGGCCCTTCCCCAAAGGATGTGTGTGTTTGGATCATCTCCCTTTGAGGACTTCACCGTGCAGAGCAAGGCCTGAAGAGCCCAGAACTGCTCAGAGGTGCTGAGTGAGTGCTGGTTCAGCTTCCCCAGCCCAGAGCACTCATGGAAACTGCTGGATTTACAGACATGCTCCCAATGGAGCCAGCAAGGTGCTGGGATGCCCTGGAAATGCAGTGCTGAGCAGGTGAGGGCAGAAAGACTGAAATTAGACTTTGCAAGAAGTTCCTGCCCCGTTCACTCCCAGAAATGTCCTCTTTGAGCTGAGCTGTTCCTGGGAATAGCTGTGTCTAACACCAGGCAGTGCTGCAGCTCCAGGGCCTGGAGCAGGACCTCTGGAGCACACATGCTCTTCATTAATGCTAATCCAGGAGCAGGAGTGATCCGAGAGCAGAACCTCCGAGGGGACTGAGAACACAGACACCGCCTCACGGAGCTGCGCTGCAGGGCGGGATCCAACCTGAACGTCCTCCAAAACGCACTCAGATCTGGTTGCTCTGGTTTGGCCTCGACTCCAGCAGGACAGAAGGAGCTCAGGGAGATGGTGAGAGAGGGGAGAAGGAAGAAAGGAAACCAGTCTGCTCCCTGTGCTCCCCAAAAAGCAGCCTTTCACTGCTGGGGCTCTCAGCGTGCACTACGAACTTGCCTCCCTTCCCTCGCTCCCACTTACATTGTTCACTTTCCTGCAAATTGTTTCCACATTCTGTATAAATAACCCCGGTGCCAGCGAGGGGGAGGGGAGGCGCAGGGAAGGGGTGGAGGAAATCCATGGCTTTGTTACTTTGGAAAAAGAAGGTGGAGGATGGAGAGGAGCGGTTGGAGCCCTGGCAGACGGAGCACAGAGTTGCCATCGCGCTCGCGTTCAGACCTGGAGGAAGAAGAGTAAACAAGGAGGAGATTATATATAATTATAGACAATCATGTTGCCGGGGATAAACAGGAATCAAAAGCACAGAGGCACTGGAGTCTGGCACATCCCCAAGCACGGAACAGAAGCCAGCCAGCGAGAGGCACTGCGGCAGGAACGCGCTTCCCTTTGGGCCTGCTTTCACTTAGCTCGGGGGCTGGGGGGTTTTTTCCTCTCTTTTTGGCTGGAGGCATTCCCCCATAAAGAGAGGAGCCCATCCAATGGGGAACAGAAGCTAAAATGAAGTCAGCAGAATTCTTGTCTGTGACATTCACCGATTACCCTGTGAGAAACGTCAGAAACATTTGGAAAAGATACAGCCCACAGAGGTCAGCAGGAACAACAACAACAGGAATTTCTGGAAAAAATGGCTTTAGAGACACTCCAGAATCTGTGCCTGAGTGTTCTGTGGGCAACTCCTCTTTGGCAGGACACAGAGGGGGAGCTGGAGATGAGGGTGGCACTCGGGTCCTGCTTGTGGCTCCCAAGGATCCAGGGTTTGCTTAATGGGGAAATGGTGAACAAAGCCATGGAGAAAACCTGAAACAACAGCAGATGGGCCATAAGGGCTGTGCTGTGGGTTTTTAAACGAGGACTTGGGGGAATTTAACAAAGGAAAAAGAAAAGAAGCCTCCTTCATTCCCTGGAAGGCTCTTGAGAGTCAGAGGGAAGGTGACAAACAAAGGACAGCAACCACCCGATGGTGACAGGAGGAGATTGTTTAGCGAGGCAGTGTGAAGAGCTCTCTCCCAGGCACTGTTTTCAATCCAAATAGCTCACAGCCTGCTGAATTCTTAAGCCATTTTGCTGATCTCTCAGCTGTTCTTCATTGAGAACACAGGCAGATACTTCAAAGCAAAAAAGCAGAGAGGAAAAATAAATATATATAAGAAACAACCAGACCTGTGTTTAGAATCTGCATAAGACCAGAGGAGGCAGGGAATGCTCACAGGCTTCTTCACCTTCTCTCTTTCAGTACAGGTGCTCCAAGTGTCCTTTATCCTAAAGAAAGAAAATGGATTTTTTAAAGGGAAATGACATTTACTCTCTGAGAACAGTGTCACAGTTTGGTGGATGATATTATTTGGCTATCTGGATGTAGGATTGCATATTTTCTGTGCATTCATCATTATGGGCATCCTTCCTCTGGGATTTCTTCTGCTGAAAAATCCTTCCCCAGAGGATGTACCTGTGTGTGTGCCCATGTGTGCAGTGAGAGATCTCTCTGCTGGCCACGTAGAAACTGTTTGGGTATCACAGACAAGTGATGAAACAGGAGTCATGTTCCTCTCACAACTGCTGGAAAGAGCTCAGAAAAAGCAGAGGGCATGGACTTGGAAAAGACAGTAAAGGGTTAAAAAGGTATTTGGAGTCCAGGTCTTATCTACTCTAAATTTACATCGACTCTGTGAGGTAATATTTAAGCAATCTCCTCCCATGCCAAGTTACAACAGCTTCTTCCAAATATCCCAGACAGTGAACAGAACCAAGACTAAAAAAAAAAAAGATAAAACAAGGATAGCAAAAATAGCCAAGCACATCCTTTCCCACGTGCCCCTGTGCAAAGTGGGGCACAAACAGTGCCAGGACTCAGCCTGCTGGTGAGAGGGTGCCTCTGGACAGGCTGCAGCCTCTCCACTTTCTCTTTCATTTGTACCTGACCAAGAAGGGAGAAGGACACAGACCTGACCAAGAAGGGAGAAGGACACAGAGCTTTTGTCCCGATGTTCTGGCAAAACTGAAATGAGGTTACTGATCTCCTGCAAGCACAAATGAGCATCAATCACCAAACACTCATCAAAGCACAAAACACAGTCCCTTGGTGTTGTTAGACAGCAAGAATTAAGAGTTTATCAAGCTGGAAAGAGCAGATCCTCGAGGGAGAATGGATTTCATAAGCAAGCAGCAAATCCTTCTCCAGGCGCCTTGGTGCAACTTTGGCAGTGAGGAAATCAAAAGAGCTCCCACCTAAAGAGAAACACACAGGAGTGTTCCCAGCAGGCATCTTAGGAAAAGCCCTTGGCGGGAGAAAGTGTCAATCCTGCCTCGCCTCCTCCAGCTTTCCTGAAGCAAAGAGGGAAAAAAGACAGGGGGAAATGAAACAGAGGAGGATATTTGCATTGCTGCTTATTTTTACCCTGCAAAACAAATCTGTGTGTGCTGGAGGAATGGTTTGCACTGGCTTGCCACAAGAACTCTGCAGCTGGGGCAGTCAGTGGGACAGCCTGGCTTAGGACAGGCTGGAGGCAGCAAGAGCTGCCTGGCACATCCACAGAGGGGCATCCCCAGAGCTCTGCCAGGCCCAGGGCTGCCACAGAAGCTGCTGAAGGTTGGCAGAGTGAAACTCAGCTGTATCTCACCCTGCTAATCCCATTTTGGAGACTGGAACTTGGCCATGGGGAATGAAAATATGACTGAAGCATTTCTTCATTCCAAGTTTGCCTGGCTGCCTTGGAGTCCCACCTCTGGAAAATCCAAAGATAAAGGGACAGAGCAATTAGGGTTTTCTCGTGGTGCTGGAAATCCTTGTATTCCCAGCCCTAGGACACTGTTATGTCCTAAAGTGTCCAAGTGCACAGTAACTGCACAGAGATGGGGGATTGCTCTGAGGCTGCAGCATCACGCACTGCACCTTTAGTCACCAGTGACCTCTCCATGGCCCCACTTCCCTAGCCAGGTGCTCAGGAGGCAGATGTTTAAACCTGCCATCCAGAAAATGTGTTTCCCTGTCACTGTTCATGTGCTGACACTCCTTATGCAGCCACTTTGGAAATAAATATTCCCATTTTTATGAACATGGGCAGGGATGAGCTCAACCCTCTAGGCCAGAGCTGCTGGGCACAGGCAACTTCCAACACATGCCTGTAATGAAGTAGAGAGATGCTCAGGGGAACCCAACATTTTGTTTAATGAAAAAAAGCCCTGCTTCAAGCTTCTGAAGGGTTATTATAAGCTGTGGCAAGATGAAACTCAAGACATAAGTCTCTTTGTATTTAATAATACATGGGATCGATTTTTTCCTGTGGAGAAACTTCAATGAACACCTTTTTTTTTGTTTAAATCTTTTGTTGCGGGTATTGATTATTCATTGAAAATCTAAACCCCAAAGATGTGACCAAATGATTTCACAAAAAAGGTCTGATTTCTGCTCCAAAGCAGGCATTTCCAAGCAGTGACAACCCTTTTGCTGTACAGATATTGCAGCGCTGACGGTGAGGTTATAATTAGCCCATACAAATGTGTACACAAAAGTACATAACTGCATTTCAGGGCAAACTACTCACCCCCTAAAGGAAAAATGCAGCTACAATACACACCAGAGAAATGCAGCAAGCATTCTGATCTTAGCAGGTAATTAAAGCAGATTAATAAAGTCAATTTATTACCGAAGTGTCCCCAGAAAGGCCCCCTTGAAGAGCTGTGACATCCTGCTGAGGAGGCACACTCCCTGCCTTTACTGTTAAATCACTTTGGCACAGAGACGGTCCAGCAGCAATGACTCAAACACCTGTGTTTCTACACCTGATGCAACACGAGGGTGCCATCCATCCTTTTCAATATGTATTTATGCTTCTTTAACCTCGCGGATCTCCTCCTCAACGCTGGCTGCACTGCGGGGCTGGTGGGATTTATTCTCCGAGCTGGAGGGGGGGTGGAGCAGATTGAGACGCACATGAGACAGGAGGAGGCAGAGGGAGAAAAGAAAGGAAAAAGATCAATTAACGACCTGATCCCGGGGACAAACCAGCACATTTGTGGTCCCTAAAGTCCCCTCAAGTCGGTCATGGGCGTAAGTGCTGGGGAGGGACGCGGTGCTCTGTGACAGAGCCCAATTCCAGCGGCCGGGCACGAGTCTCCAGATCACAATAAGGCAGCTTGAAGGTGACAGATTTCATTGTTGAAGGTGATAAAATTCCACGTGGCGCGCTGCAAAACAAGGGCTGGAGCTGCGCCCGCGGAGAGGAGGGAGCGGCGCCGAGGCAGCGCGGCGGGGGGAGCGGCAGCCTGCTCTGCGGCCGGGAAAGGCCCGGAGCAGCGCCCGGGGCCCGCGGGGACAGACAGGGCTGCCCTGGCCCGACACAGCCCAGGGGCTCCGGTGGCCAGTGCCTGGCACTGCGCCCGAGCGGAGCCGGCCCGGGATGGCACCGGGAACCGCGGGGAGGAGGGGAGAGAGAGGGAGAGAGGGAGAGGGAAAAGAAGGAGAGGGAGAGAGAAAGGGAGAGGAGAGGGAGAGAGAAAGAGAAAGGGAGAAGGAGAAGAAAGGGAGAGGGAGAAGAAAAGAAAAAAAGAAAAAAGAAAGAAAAGAAAAGAAAAGAAAAGAAAAGAAAAGAAAAGAAAAGAAAAGAAAAGAAAAGAAAAGAAAAGAAAAGAAAAGAAAAGAAAAGAAAAGAAAAGAAAAGAAAAGAAAAGAAAAGAAAAGAAAAGAAAAGAAAAGAAAAGAAAAGAAAAGAAAAGAAAAGAAGAGAAGGAGAGGGAAAAGGAAAAGGAAAAGGAAAAGGAAAAGGAAAAGGAAAAGGAAAAGGAAAAGGAAAAGGAAAAGGAAAAGGAAAAGGAAAAGGAAAAGGAAAAGGAAAAGGAAAAGGCAGCCAGGCAGGGTCCTGCAGGATGCACACTGGCCACTGCACCTTCTCCGTGCTCCTTGCAGCTGCTCTCCCCCAGTTCCCTCCCATCTCCTGTGGGAGTTACACCAGCACAGGTTTGTCATGAACAAGGTGTCCCAAAAGCTTCAGGATTTGTTTCCAAAATAACCCCCGATGCTGTTACACAGCTGAAACACCCATCCAGCAAAAGCCTGACCACTGCTGTCATTAACACATGCCCACTTTGCTGAGAAACTGGGCAAGAGCTGGGCAGGGACAGGTGCTGACTCCCTGGCTGGACACTGCCCCAGCCAGACTGCTTTGAAATGCAGGAAAGACTCAGTGGCAGAGATGTGAAAACAACAGGAAAATCAAAGCCTGAGACTAAAGGAGCAATTAAACCAGCCTCAGAATATATTTGAGTCAAATCAATCCACACAAGAATTGCAGTCACGGTGTGCTGGTGCCCACACTTCTCCCTCCCTCCCTCTTCATTTCCCTCTCCCTCCCTCCCTCCCTCCCTCCCTCCCCAACCCAGGCTGAGATCCAGCCTCACTGTCTGCTTCATCAGAATATGCACAAAGTGCAGTGACAACGCATCTCCTAAGATGCTTTATCAGTTTTTCAAAGTCCCAGTTCATCCTCCTCTTGCAGATCCATTTACATATTGATGTATTTATTCCCCTCTCTCCAGGCAGGCCCCATGAGATGAAACTATTTTATTTACAAAGACATTGGGGCTGCAGCTTCTAACAATTAAGTCAGCCAAGATGGGACTTTGCTGGTGCTCCCAGATTGAAGTGTGAACAGAGGAATCAGCCTCGTCAGCGATTTGGGAGCAGCCAGGGGGCCACTGGCACAACCCCATCCTAGAAACCACTCAATAGCTGCTGCAACTGGGAAAAATGAATTGGGGTGGTGGGAGGCACCAGTGTGCACAAGGGAGAGATAATGAGGCAACAGCAGGAGAGATGAATAAAACCAGGAGGAGAAACTTTGCCAACAGGGCTCACCTTCAAAGGTTGGTGCTCCAGAATGGTTTGTGCCCCCTGGGAACTCACAGGCTCCTGGGAGCTGCCCCTGCTCCATCTCCCCGCTCCACAGCAGGCACACAAGGCTCCAGCAGTGTTCCTGTTGGCTCCTGTGCCTCCCACAGGTGAAATACATCCACCAGAGCACCTCAGGCTCCTTAAACACCAGAGCTGAAAAACACCTGCCTATTCAGGCCTGTATAAATCTGGCACACTATTGCCTCTCCCTGACAGCAACTTCATCCAGCGCCAGCGTTCTTCCCAGCATCTCTGACATTTCAGAATTATATTTAGAGACCTGGATGGGAATTTAATTTTGAAGTTTTCCACGGCACCCTGTCATATAAATATTCCTCAGTGCCTGCCGTCGGGGTGTCGGCGCGGAGCGAGCCCGTGCCACTGCCTCTAATTAAACAGGCCCAAGGAAAGGCACTAAAGAGGGCTGGAACCATCTTAAAAGTCAGCACGTGTCTCCCTATTAATGCTACCCTGATCTTTTGCATAGCGCTATCGCCAGGCTAATTAATCACCGGTGTGAGCTCGAGCATTAATTGGAACAATGAATCATTTTTTTTGTCTGTTCCTGGCCACTTCTAGCCTATAGGAATGCAGCTACTGCCATTACTTTAATAATTATTATAAATATAAAGCCAGCAGCACGCACTACATTTGGTAGGCATTAAAAAAGACGTGGTATTTGGCCTGGAGCATTAACAATCTGGTGCATGTTCAGGGGAGTGATGGATGCAGCTCGCTGACAGTCCAGAAATGTGCTCCCTGAATCACCTGAACTCAGGACACTTTATGAAGGTGCTGGGGAAAGCACAGGTTTCAGGGATCCAGTGTCTGGATGAACACGCCTCGGCAGGTCCTGGCCACTCGTGGCTTGTTGGGACTTCCATGGCGCCCAGGGATGGAAACATCTCCATGAAGTGCACAAGGGAGCAGCTGCTGACCCAGCTGTTCCAAGGGATCAGATGATAAATGTATGGAATGACTCAGGTGCACCCTGCATCCTGCCCAGGAAAAGCACCTGCATGCACAGTGCCCAGCTGGGAGGTGGCAGTGGCAGCTCAGGCACTGGGATCAGGACTCACCTCCAGTGTCAGGCTGGCAGAAGCACTTCAGCTGCTGGGAAACACAAAGCCACAAGGATGAGAACAGAACTTTTCAGGGAGGAAACAAAAGCTAAAATGTGAACAGCTATAAACCCCCAATTTGTCACCCAGAGGACAGCAAGTATTTCCTTTCCTTGCCAGCCTGGAGGCTGGGGAGAAGCAGAAGTGGCTGAAGGAGAGCTCAAGGTGAGGCCCGTTATTTACTGCTGCTGATGAATAAGCAAACCCCCACATCATGCTTTCCTGCAGGACAGGAAAAGCTCTGGAGTGTTTAGCAGGCTGGGCAGTTGTTCTTTTCCCCCTCCTGGGGTGTGTTTTACATGCTCTTCCAGCGAGACGCAGTCCCACTATTAATTGTTCACACACATAAAACACATGGAATTCTCCTCCACCCCCACTCAGACCCAGCAGACCAAGTGGGGGAGGGCTGGAAAAGTCACCTACCGAGACAGAGGTGGGGGGAATAATGTAAAAAAGATCCAAAAGGATTTGTGTTGGTTTTTTTAAAAATGCAATATACTTCTCTGCTCCAGTTTAAAAGCACAGGCTTGTTTGAACTTCCTAGGGAAGGCGGGAGCACGGGGCAGGAATTGGCAGGCTCCGATCTGGCTGCTTTTCCTTATTATGAGAAAATCCACTCTGGTCTTGTGCGAGGGTATGAATTCTTCATCTCATATTGTGTTTGCACAGAAGCGTGAAATACATCCCGAGCACTGGTGCCGTCCCCAGAGCACAATGCGAGAACAACGAGGGCACTGAGAACGGGGCCGCTGCTCGCCCGGGGCCCGGGCTCTGCCCTGCATCCAGCACATCCACGGCACTGAAAAGGACACCCCAGGCACGTATTTCCTCCCCAGGGCTCGGGGGCCCGGGGCTGTGAGCTGCCATCCCTGTGGGAAGCTCCAACCCTCCTTTCCGTAAGCGTTCCCCCCGCTGCCGCTGAATCACCAAATAATCAGGAGACCCGTGGGAAGGGAATTAAAGGGTGGTTATCACGCTGCCGTGTTCTGCTCACTTTATTTGTTTTAAATGACCATGAAAGCAAAGGGGGGGAAAAGAAAACACACAAGTGGAAACTTAATTGAGCTGCTGAAATGTCTTCAAAGGAGCATTCTGGGCTGGATTGCGATGCCTCGGCTCCCAGTGGTGGCATTTGCTCACATGAGTGGGCAGCTGATGAGGCAGTTTGGGACCTCTCTCTGAGTGAGCTGTGTCTTCTGCTGCAGGTTTGGAGCAGGATGGGCACAGACACCCAGCTCTGGGGGCCTGGGGACACTGCATGTCCCAGAAAGGGCAGGATGGCAGCGGGCTGCAGGTACCTGGCATTGCTTTGGGCTACAAGGGTCTGAGTCCTTGTTTCACTGGCAGGATTTATATTTATATATGAATATCTATGTTGGGATACAACTTTTCCCTCCTGGAGCCAAAGACCATCTGCCCTGGCTCCACTTCTGGGCAGGAAGAAAGGGGAACCCACTCCACTCATCACAGGCACAAAGTGCAGACACAAGGTGACAAAATCACTTGAAGTCACAAAGTGGCCTTGGTTGGATGCTGTCTCAGGATGAAGGTTTGGGAAGCGTTTCCAGAGGGGCTGCAGAGCCCATGGAGGTTTTATGGTGCAGGAGGGCACATCAAAGAGCTGGGCAGCCACTGGTCTGGGACAGGAGCAGGATCAGAGGGACAGGAACAGTGCCACAGGAACAGAGGAGAACATGCCATGGAAGTGGCCAGCAGAAAAGGACCCAACTGTAGGACAGAGAAGAGGGAGGAACTGCCCTGACCAACTGGCTGGAGCTGGAATGCAGGAGAGGGGGCAAAGGAAAGCCAAGATGTGGAAAGGCAGGTCCCACAAACCAAGCCACCCACACCTGAGGGAGAAGACAGGGCGGGACCGTGTGGGAAAAGGGGGCTCAGGAGATCCAGTGTGGGAGCCCAGGGATCTGACAGGGAACCTGCTGGACCTGCTGGAGCAGCCACACTCCGGCTAATCTCCGAGTGGAACAGAACTTGCCTCTGGCTTGTTACACCCCGTTTTATTAGGAGTCCAATAGGCACTCAAGTAAATAAAAATGGGCTCCTCTCTGTTCAGTCTTCTACTGGATCTTAAAATCTTCTAACATGCAGGAAACTCTGTAGAAGATCCTTTGGGAAGGATCCCTGCATTCTCAGCTCTGAGTTCTGAGTCCTGTGCAAATCCAAACAAAGCAAATGGGAGGAGGGGGAGCTGAGCTGCTCTGCCTTTCTGTGTGCATCCCTTACACTGGCCCAGCACTGCTCAAAGGAATGGACCAGCTCCATTCTGATCCATTTGCCCAATCTCCTCCCTGTGCATGGGCCCACTCCAGCCCAGCAGCAGTTTTTGGGATGCCCTGTCTCCTGCTCAGTTCCTCCTGCCCCTATCTCCATGCCCCAGCTGTTTTGTCAGGTGCCTTCCAGTCCCAGGATCTCCCAGGAGCCTGCTGCTCTGAAATCCAGTGAGGAGGGGTACACATCCCACTTGTGCTGGGAAGATAATGAAAAGGGCAGCCAGGGATGGAAAGGGGGATGGAGACCTTCCTGCACACCTCCTGCTCCACTGGCTCTCACTAGGTCAGCACTTTCTGGGAATTACTGCGTTGCCAGATGTTGATTGGGCATCTGACAGGAGATGAATAAAGCCAATAAAGCTCTTATTTCTGGCTATAAAAACAATAATGAAAAGCAGACAGGGATGGGGGATACGTTGCCTAAAGCCTTCCTAGGCCACGCTGAGCTGACTATAGCAGACATTACCTTCAGCTGCCCTCCCTTCTTGTTCCCTCCTGCCTGTGTGCCATGAGCAACAGCCCTGAGATGGAGCACTTGGATGACACTGTGTACAGTCACAATTCCTCTATTCCTGTCCAAACTCCCCAGGCATGACCCTGCTCCAGAGCTGTGTGTGCTGAGCTGACCCCACAGTGAGATCAGGGCTGTGCACAGCAGGGCAGCTCCGGCACAGGCCAAGTCACCTCCTTTAAATAAAAATTCCTCTGCCTCCAGTGTAGCATGGGAGAGCTCCAGTTCCTGTGCCAAAGGCTGCCCAGGCCTCTCTCCCAGAGGCACAGCCCTGCCTGTGCTTTCAGCTCCTACACAGCTAAAGACCAAGGTCTGAATATCAACCACTTCCTTTGTGCTCTGCTGTACCAGCCAGGGGATATTTGGCCAGTTCTGAGATTCTGAGATGTATTTCTGCAGGGAAATTTGCTACACAGCTGCCAGCAGAAGAGCTGCCTCTATCCCTCCCTCCAACAGTGACACCTCTGCTCTTGGGAAGTGCTGCAAAAGGGGCAGATCACAGAATCAGAAAATCCCAGAATGCCAGACTGGTTTGGGTTGGATGAGTCCTTGAAGATCATTTCATCCCACTCCTGCTGTGGCAGGGACACCTTCCACTCTCCCAGGTTGCTCCAAGCCCCATCCAACCTGTCCCTGGACACTTCTAGGGATCCAGGGACAGCCACAGCTTCACTGAGCAACCAGTACCAGGGCCTGTCCACCCTCATAAGGAAGGCTCCCTCCCTAATGTCCCATCTAACCCTGCCCTCTGGAAGTGGGAAGCCAGATCCTACCATGCCCACACCTCCCAAGCCAGATTGGGCTGCAGATTTGGAGGGTGAAGGGGATATTTATAAGTAATTCCCTGGGTTCATAAGGGAGCTTATGAAATCAGCTCCCCATGAGAGGTCTTGAACAACCCACAAACCTGAGGGTTGGTGGCAAAGGTATCCTTTGTGGCAAAGGTATCATCCTGCCAGGCTGCCATTCAGGCGATGCTGGCACTGACCTGTGCACACCTGGCTCTGGATAAACCTGCAGATCCAGCTCAGCCCGTGGCACTCAGAGCTGCCCTGCTCCCCCTGGGATCCAGGCTGGCAACTGAAAAGAAACATCCCAAATGTGCATTAACACTGTTTTAGGGGTGGGCACCACCACTGGGACAATGTCCAGAACCACACAGACAATGTCCAGCCTGGCTGACACACGGCACAAAGCAGAGTTGCATGGCTGTGGTAAGCTGCAGCTCAGGCCTAGCTCTGACTCATAAAACCAGGAACAGGAGCTCTTCCCAAACAACAGCACATTAAACCCAGAAACTGCTGCAAGCCACATGGAAAACCTCCTGCTGGACCTCAGAAGGCCAAGGAGTCAATTCCTGGTCCAAAGGCCAGCGAGCTGCCTCAACACCACAGGGCATGGTCTGGTTACACTGGTGCAAACTCCTGCACCAGCAGGGACAAACACACCTATGCATTTAACATTTCTGTTTTCCCAGGCCTCAGCTGCCAGCATAATGGATTGGGAATGCACATTTGAAGTGAAAAGCATTCCTGGAAACTGGCTGTTCTTCAAAGGCATATTTACTGGATGTTCCAATAGCCACAACTCAATAAACATACAGCAATATTACACTGGTTAAAAATGTCTGGGATAAAAGAAGAGTGAAACTCCCATTGCCGTTTATTTAATATTTTTATCAATGATCTGAATGGCTCCATATAAATCCTTGTCATGGGAAAGTTTGCAGATGCCAAGGAGATTGGTGGGAGGGGAACAAGAAGCAGGACTGGGCTATCAATACACTGGGATCTGACGTGAGTGAGAGCTGGCCACATGCCAGTGAAACGTGATTTAAACAGTCAGACACAAGGTAAGAAATCTGAAACCACAAACTCAGGTTACACTCACAGGATGCTGCCTCAGAAAGGAAGAGTTTTGAAAAGGAACTTGGAGGACATTGGAGATTTGCCATAGCCCTAAAGCTGCCATAAAGGGGGACTGTGTTCCCTCAGTGCTGAGAAGGGACAATGGATGATCCCAGCAGGAAGGATTCCTTCTGGCACACAGCTCCAGGAACCTGCTGGAAGGCCATGACCAGGCTCTGTTCCTTCCTTAATGGATAAGGGGAAAATACAGGAGGAACTCCTCAAAGCCAAACACTGACTCTGGGGCTGGGAAATGGAAGGTGCCCGGCGTTCCTCTGAAGGAGCCCAAGGTGTCAGCTTGTCAAGGATGTGACTTATCAAGGATCACTGCTCCAGGCACTGATATGGGATGGCAGTTGGTGGGGAGGACTCTTGGGAACAATGATACCTTTTCCAAGACAATTGTAAATTTAACCTTGAAGTAAAGCCTAAGAGAAACAGCCATGGAACATGTCCAGCATTGGAAGAGCTCCCCAGGGCACCAGGTGAAATGACGAGGTTGGGTGTTTTCCAGAAGGGGTTCTTTAACTCATCTCCGGGAGAAATTATACAGGGGGTTGGTTACACTATGGAATCCCTGGATTACTATACTGGAGTCTAGTCCTTGCACAAACTGTTTGGAGCAAGTGCCTCTCTGTATTTGAAGGAATGGAGGAAGCCTGTGGAATGGCTCAGGCAGCCTGGAAGACTTTTCCTGGCTGCCTCAAACTCTACACAAGGGGATACTTCTGCTTAAGCTTTACATACTGTAAGTTATAGGGCTGTCTCTTCCCAAATTAAGCAAACAGAGATTCCCTCCTGCTGAGCTGAAAATCTCAGTATCAGTTTCTCCAGTCCTCAACAAATCCTCACCAGTCTGGCTCTGGAGAAAATGCATAAAGAACCCCCGTCTGCTCTGAGTTCCAGCTGGGGAGCTGCACGGATATCAGCGAGGTTTCAGGGTGTAACAGAGCAGAAACCAGCTCAGCATGCTCATCTTCTCAAGCTAAGTCTGTCCTTCTGTTTCCATAGATTAGCTCTTCCCTGCATTCCCCCTGCACAGGATGCCAGCCTGGCCAGGGCAGCAGCGAGCCGCGAACAGCAGGAGGTCCTGCTTCATCCAGCACCAGCTCCCACATCCCCAACAGTGGCAGCTTTTGTTCTCCTGCTTCGTGCTGATCTCTCCAGCCCGACTTACATTCCTCCTTCAGGGCCCCCTTCAAAAGTTACTCCACAAAACATGATCCTGCTTTTCTATTTCAAATCCAGACCTGGCATCGGAGCAGAAATAAAAAGCGATCCATCATGGCACTGATGCACAAAGGTCTTTTTCCATCTCTGCTTTGCTGAACTGTCACAAGCTGCTGTGTGGATACACAGGGAACACGTGGACTCGGGGAGGGGGATACCAGGAGTGTATTTCCTGGATAAAAAAGTGAATGCATTGAGTAAAGTGATCTTACCTGCACAGCTTCCTGCCAAAACAAGCTGTGAGCTTGTGGCAATGGGTGAACTCCACTTCTCACTGCTCACATTTAGTGCTGTGTCCCACTTGCCCTGTGTCTTGGCTCCTAAATCCCACATCACCAGTGGCAACTTTTCCACCATAGACCAGATCCTTGGTGGAGTACCAGGTGCAAGTGTTCTCAGCAGATCCAAGTCTGCCCAGACAGTGCCATCCCTTCCCTTGGGAGCCACAGCGATTCTGATCACAAAACAAGCAACTTCCTGACTGGGAGCTATTGCTTCCCTGGAACAACAGCATTTCAGAGTGAATGTGTTATCAAAACAATAAACCAGGCTGTGCATGTCCTGATTAACTTTCATCTGCTGTTTCCAGGAAGGAGGAGCTGCTCTGACAGCTCCCTGCACACCCCATGCCTGTGCTGGTGTTTGCTGTGTCTGGAGCAGGGCAGCCCCTTTGAGGGGACTCTCCTGACCTTACCAATTACCACAGTCAGGTCCAGCCTGCAGAACTGGAGTCATTTCAGCCACGGGAAGAGCCCCAGAGACCCACAGAACCCACACTGCTATTGAATGCTCCAAGCCATGGGGCCAGACCAAACCTATCCCAAGTAATTCCTCCCAAAACACAGACTGGACCAGCACTGGGCATTTCACTCCCCAAATCTGTGCATATTTCACCTTCCTAGTGCAGGTTGCACCTCTAGGAAGCCTCTCTGCCCCTGCTTGTCTCCCTGCAGGACCTCGTGGTGCTTCCCAGACAGCTAACACAGCCCAATTAGCTAAATCTCCCCCCTTCCACTCTGTTCTGGTTTAGCTAAACAAGATTCCCATTAGCAGGAGAGGGAAGGTGCTATGATTGCAGCTCACAGTTTATCCACAGTTGTCAAGAGCAGCTCATCCCTGGAAGTGTTCCAGGCCAGGTTGGAGCAACCTGCTCTAGTGGAAAGTGTCCCTGCCCATAGCAGGGGTTGGGACTGGATGGGCTTTAAGGTCCCTCCAAGCCTCACAGTCAGTGATTCCATGATTATCCTCCTGTCTGTGAGTGAGTGCAGCCTGCAGAGGCCCATGCCATGGGAGCTTGGCTTGGACCATCAAACCCTCAGACCTCTCCAACTCATTGTCAGGCTCTGAATAAAAGAAAATCTAAATAATCTAACAAAAATCTAAATAAAATTCAGGCTCTGAATAAAAGAAAATCCAGAGCTGAGGTTCAGGAAGGGAACTGTATGTTCTCATGCTGGAGGCCCTGAAGGAAGTAGAGGTAAATTCCCATAAAGAAATTACCAGGATCATTAAGGATTAATAATTATCTTTGCATCTGATAAGCTATTGGAGCTTTAATTTCCTGCAAGGTTTTTGTGAGCTGTTGTGTGTACAACAAATTGTGAGTGAGCTCAGCCTGGCGTGTGCGGGCTCCGATGACAGCCTGGCTGAGATGTGCTCAGCCACCAGTTATTTTCCAATTAATGTGGAGCTGTGGTGTGATGAGTAATCGTGCACAGAGAGGGAATCTTAATTTGCCTGCCCTTAGAACAGGTTACTGGGATTTCTAATGGGTGGCAAACAATTGCAATTCCTAACTAACCAAAATAACAGGGCCCTGGCCGGTGTCAGGTCTAATTTCACCAAATGCCAGGATTGTTACATTCTCCTGTGGTGGTGGATTTTGAACTGGCACCAGGAGTGAGTTATTCCCACTCCATGGGGATTTCAGATTTCATCTTTGCTTCTATCTTTGATTTATTTTCTGGGTTGGATGTTAATATTTTTGCCCTTCTGCTAATATAAGGGTTGCAGTTCAGTGTCTCAGTGGTGAAGGAATCAGGAGTGTGGCACCTGGGTGTGCTGGAAGTGTGATTGGGTGCCTTTAGACACTTCCACTGGCTCAGAAACACTGGTGTTCTCCCCCTTTGCAGAAATCTCAGTTCAAAAGCATCACTCTTCTCCCAGAAATGAATTCTGCCTCAGGAGCTGATTTAAATCAGAGACCAAAATAGAGGAAAAACCACTTTCCTGTTATTTTCACTCTTCCCCTGCTCAGAATCTCATGCGACAAATCAGCTGCTACTTACAGAACATCTTCCCAAGACTGAGCTTTTTTCCTGGAGAGGCTGCAAGAGGAGGGCACATCCCTCTGCCACTGCAGCAGCACAGGCAGCACACCACTCTGGAAGCTGCTCCCAGTTACCTTCTCTCAACCATACTGGGCAAACATTTATGGTGAGAGTGACTTAAGGAGCCAAAAAATTTCAAAATTGAGGAAAACTTTCTCCATGTCCTGCAGGTGATTTCTCTTCCCTCACTCTCGCAGTACAAACCTCCCCATCTCCACCTAAAAACCCCAGTTTGTACCTCCAGCTCTGCAACTGCCACGGAGCATCTTGGTCCAGTCAGGATCATGTTTTCAGTCTCCCTGCATAATTCAGCAAGATTTTACTGCCAGAAAGTAATTTCTCTGCAAAGAAAGACCAGTAAGTCTTGCCTGATCCCTTTAGCTCTGTGTAACTGCAAATTTAATGACCTACACGCTGCCATGTCCTGTAAATCTTTAATAAAAATATTAAAGAGCCCCAGCAGAGGATCTGCTGCTCAGCCCCCTCCTCACTGACACTCACCCTGAGCTCTGCGCCTTTTTCCCTTTTGATTTTACCCTTTTCAATAATAGATTATTTTAACCTACATTTAGGGAGTTTGGACCATAATCCATCAGGCAAAATTTTCTTAAAGCCTCATGGACAACCAGGTAGATTTACACTATCTAGCCTGATAGTTATTTCATTAGCATAAGTGATCAAATTAGTCTGACATGATTTACCTGCAATATATCCATACTGACTCACTCCTATTACAGTAAATTTATACATCCTAAAAAAACCCCTGAGCTGCAGACTAACTGTAAATGAACATTTTAGAAGGACATTCCTCTGGAATCTCTGCCTCCTGTTATTATTTCTGTTGGGATGGAGCATGGCCATTGTGGGGTTGTTTTGGGAATGGGCTGGACTAAAAGTGAGCCAGAAGGTACAGGAACAAGTGGAGGCATGAAAGAACTATCACTGCAGAGAGGGCAGCCACAGACAAGGATTCTTAACTTTCACAGAGAGACACAGCACAAGGAATCAAGCCTGGCACAAGACACTCAAAGTGGGATTTATCTGATTTTCTGCAGACTCTGATGAAGCACCTTGGGCAAGAGAGAGAAGAGCAGATCCACCTGGGAGCTTCCAACCACAGACCCACCACTGCCTTCTAATAAAACTACCAAAGCCCACCTCCCCAAGAAACAAAACAGCTATTGCATGGCCAAACTATCTGTTTCTTACAGTTCCTTTCCCCTTGTGGTGGGCAATAATGACCTTTCCTGAAGGGTTTGGGCACAGCTGAATGCAGCTGCCAGGCTCCAGGAGCAGCCCCAGCCTGCAGGGATTGCTGCTGGCACAGCACTCGGGCACTCACTGAGGCCTGGGGTGCAATTCCAGCTCTGCTCCTGTCCTCTTGTGCCACCTTTAGGCACAGCACCTTCCTCCCAGAGCTGGCTTCCCTCCCACCTCGAGCCTGCCTTGGTTAAACCTGAACTCTCCAGAGGACAGAGCAGCTCGGGTATAACCCTGAATCCTCTGGGCAAAAATCTGCTTCCAACTCTTTCAGTCAAAGCAGAGACTTTTCTTTCATTTTGCTGCTGGCTGAACATTCAGTTGAGATTCCTCACACAGGATTTAAAGACAGGAGAGGAAGGAGAGAGACTTTTTATATAGGCAGGTAGTGGCAGGGCAAGGGGAGTAGTTTTGAACTGCCAGAGTGCAGGGATGGATGGGGTATGGGGAAGAAATTGTCCCCTGTGAGGGTGGGCAGGCCCTGGCACAGGGTGCCCAGAGCAGCTGTGGCTGCCCCTGCATCCCTGGCAGTGCCCAAGGCCAGGCTGGATGGGTTTGGAGCAGCCTGGGATGGTGGAAGGCATCCCTGCACATGGCAGGGGTGGAATGGGGTGAGCTTTAAGGTCCTTTCCAGTCCAAACCATTCTGGTATTCCATAACTTGGGACCTTAACCACATAACACTGGTAAATTAAATTTTGTCTAGGGAAGAATTTTGATATCAAAGGATGCTCCCAAAGGCACACTCCACATGCAGCTACTGGGTAACCTGTGTTACCACCTGAATCATTAAATTACATTTTAATTTCAACCCTGTTCTCCAAGACAATGAAGACACATTCAACATCGTGTGAGGGCAAAGTCAGTCAAGTAGTTTTTAAATAGTCACAGTTGAGAGGTAAAACAAAGGTCCAGTCATTAAAGCATTGGAAAATTGGGTCTTTTTCACTACATAATCCTCTGTCAAGCCTCCCCACTCAGTGGTTGGCACAGTAAAATAATATAGCCAGAGATGATATTTTTTTCCTCCTACATAAACGCTCATTTAGTTTCTCAAGGGAAAGAAAAACCTTTTCAAGCTCTTAAGAGTTTAAAGAGAAATAAAGTTAAGTGTGACAGTCACTGAGGCATTTCCAGCCTGCTGTGTTGGATCAAGGGATGAGTTTTGTCCTTGAGGAAGAACAGGCACCAGTGAGGATTCATCTCTGACCAGCCAGCAAAATTCAGTGTAACTCAGGCTGGTCCTTAAGCACCGTTGACTTCAAAAGGTTTTAAGCACATATTTAAAATTATGGGAGGCTTTGATAACCTGGGACCTTGCTAAATCCAAGGATCTCTCTAGGAAAGGAGGAGATACTGTCTCCAAGCACAGGACACACAGGGCACTCCAGGTAACCCCTGAATTAGCACATAATCTGTGTCCTACCAAGAAATCTGAGTCTCTTTTCCATGAGCATCATCAGCATCATGGCAGTGCTGCAGGAACCTTCTCCTTAATTACATGGGATCTCTGGAGCAACCACACACTGTGTAATTAGTCCCAAAATTAAGTATTTCAGTAACTTGCATTTAGCAAGTAGTACTGCCATCCTGATTGCCAGCCAGTGTTCAGCCACCATGAAAAAATGTTCTTTTTACACAGGAAAACAGATTTTTCCTGCTTCTAAGATGCTGTAGATTGGAGAATTTTTCCAGGCTTTATTAACATCAAGTCCTGTGTCCTTACAGATCTCAGGGTCAGCACTGACAAGGGAGCTTATCAGGCAGAATGATCTCTGGAGCAGGTTCCCAGCTGGATTAAACACTGCTGTGAATGGAGGAAATCAACCCAAAAAAATAACAGGGAAAATGACAGCCTTTCTGCCGTTTGACAGAGATCTTGCTTTTCCCTTTTCTCCCTTGTACACGTTCATAATTTTGTAGACAGGTAATTACATGTCTGATGTAAAGACCACCCCTCCTAGTTCAGGCTTCAAAGCTGGCAGAATTCAGTTGCAATTTCATCGTAGAAATCACAGATCCAGCAGAAATGCAGCTGGGGTGGAGGTGGAAGATCTCACTTCCAGTCGAGGTATTCAAGTGGGAGACAGGGAATCAGCCACAGAGCTGCTGCTCTTGCCTTTACCTTCACCCTCCAAGCACAGGGGAGACCTGGAGGAATGCAGAGGTGAGCTCAGCTCTCCCCCAGGACAGGGACCCAGGCCACCCCAGCTCCCAGCTGAGCAGGACTGCACCCAGCCTGCTCTCAGGAAGGAGAAATAAGTGGGGTGAACCAAGATCACCCTAAACCTGAGCCTGTTTCCTACAGCCAGCTCAGCATCCCAGCCCTGCCATTCCCACCTCTCCCACCCTGGCTGTGGCAGGGGCAGAGCCAGCTCAGTCTGCCCAGCCTCCCTGCCCAGACATGCCCTTCCTTCCCCACGGAGCCCCACAGCCACATTTCCTTGGACTGAAAAGCTTCTGGCAGACCATGGCTGGCAGCCACGTGGGCCAGTGAGCACATGTTATTTGGGGAGGGCAGGAGTGAGGAACACCTCGGAATTTAGGGCATGGTAGCCCAATTCCAGCTTCCTCTGAAGCACGGAGTGGACTCTGCTCAGGAGAGGAGCTGGTGTAGAATTCAAAGTCATAGAACATTGTGAGCTGGAAGGGACCCATGAGGATCACTGAGTCCCTTAATTCAGTCACTCTTAAGTGAATGGTCCCTACAGGGGTCAAACCCACAACCCTGGCATTATTAGCACCTGCTCTGACCCAGTGAGCTAACCCCAGTGAAGCACCACAGGGAATTTCCACAAGGACACTGCCCAGAGACTCTGGTCTGTTGTCATGAGCTGGTCTGGGGGAGTCAGAGCAAGAGCTGCACTGCCAAGATCAGGTGTAAATGAACACATCAAACAAGCAGAGAAAAAAGGAGTGCAGTGAACAAACATTTGCTTTAACAGCAGCTTCCACTCACCTGGATCTTGTCAAAACACCTTTATCTCATAACCAGCACTGCTCAGCATCAGCGCCGTGCCATCCTAGCAGGGCAAACAAACCTTCCCACAAGATGTGGAGATAAAGGGGAAGAATAAAAACAGCTTCACTGGTTTGCTAGTGACAGGATGGCCGGTGGAGAAAACTGATATTCCCTGAACAAAACCAAACACTGGATAGGAAATGAGCCCTGAAATTGCCATCAGACATTTCCCTGTCTAACAGACGCTTGTTCTGGAGGTCTTTAGTCATTATTATTTCAGAGTTGTGCCTGGCATCAATTCTTTCTGACACATACACGTAGAATAAGCCAGAAATGTATCCCAACTGCTCCTAAGAAGCTCCAGCCCTGGAGACTATCCCTCTCCAGCCCAGGAGATCTGCTCACACTGTTACTATTCTTACCACTTTCCCAGCACCTATGTTTAATATCCCTTGTTGTTGAGGCCATTCTTGCCCTCCCAGCACAGCCATCCCTCCCTCTGTGTCAGAGCATCATCACCAGGTGCTCTCTTGCCCAAACACGCCCAGTTCCCTCTGTCTGCTCCCCGAGCAAATGTTCCCTGGAACTCTGATTGCTCCAACCTGCTGCTCATCTCTGTTGGTGTCTGCACCTCCGGTCCCCCACTGAGGCAGGGACTGGTTTACAGATCTTTCAGGTGCAATTTTTATTTTATGAATAAAAGAAAAGATCTGGTCAATCAAAGACATGGGAAAAAAGACACAGGAGCCCTGTCTCTGCTCAAACACACCCGAAGAGCAAAAGCCTAAAACACACTGCAGATGAGCAGATAAAATCGGGAGCATCACAGCTGAATTGGGATGTCTGGTCACTTCAGCTCTGTCACAACTGTACCCTGCTGGTGCTATTGAAGCCTCTCAGCTGCCCTTTAGCAGCACGTCTCTTTCTGAAGCTGCCAGGCCTTTGTTCCTCCCCAGAATAGTGTCCTGCTCGTGCACACAGGGGCAGGGCAAGGTTGGACACTGTGCACTGCATTGTACTGTCAGCCTAAATAGAAGCTGATGGGATAATAATTAATTGCAGTCTCCCTGTAATAAAAGACAAGACAAAGCCAGAGATATAAATAAAATCATCAAAGGGACTCACAGAATAGGAGCTGTGTCTGCATTTTGTGGGCAATTTACAAGCCAAAGGAAGGTTGGGAACCCAAGGACTGAAAAGCAATAAAAATCTATGGAGCCCTCAGAAAACCGTGACAGCGTCTCGCTGATCTGCCTTGTTACCAGGCAGAGGTATAAATTCCCTCAACACCTCTGTTGTTTAAGGAGCTGGAAAGGGAAGGGGAAGGCAGGGCTTGAGGCGGGAGTGACCCCAGCTCGCTCAGCGGGGAGGTGCCCTGGGAAGAATAGAGCAGACAGAAGGCACCCAGCGCTGCTGCGGGGCAGCCGGCTGCCAGCAAAGCGCCAGCCTGGAAACGGAGCTGCCGAGCTCCGGGCAGCCCCGGGGCTTTCACCGAGACGTTTTTAACTCTCTTTGTGCCACGAGGGCTCCGTTCCTTATGGTCTGCACAAAAGCAAACCCTCCCCTGACCCGCAGCTTGGCGGGGCCAGCTGCCTGTCCCTGCTGCCCGGCTGTCACCGCGGTGCAGCCCAGGGCGAGTGCGGGGACGAGGCACGGCCAGGGCTCAAAGGGCCCCGGCCTCGAGCAGCTGCAGCTGGAAACACGGGAGAGAGGAGAGGGGAATCCTCCCCTGCTCCTCCCCATGAGGCCGTGACAGAGGAAAATGGAGAAAAACGAGGGTGGGGATGAAGGGAGGGGAGGGCAAGCTGCTCTGTCCCGTTTAATGCCTCATTCTCACTAAAGTCGGACAAACAGGTACCTAAACACCCTCAAAGCTGCTGGCATGCCGCATCCCTCTGCTCAGAGCCTGCCCTGATGCCCAGATATTTCCAACCAGCCTCAAAGACAGAAGGACTGAAGGAAGATGACCAGGTGCTCTCACGAAAGGGGGAGGTACAGCCCTCCCAGACATCTGGGGCTGCTGTCCAGCCCCTTCTCCTGGGAAACAGGCTATTGTACATCCAGCTCATCTCCATATGGCCCTGAATCCCGGCACAGAGACACCCAGGCTTCCCTCCTTCATCCCTGAAGTGGATGGAGAGGCCAGGAAGAGTGGGAGAGCAAGGAGGCACACCCTCAGCCTCTGTGGTGGAAGCTTTTCTTGCTTAAGTGTGTGCGTAGCAGGGACGAGCTGAAAGCACAGATCCCAAATCCCAGCCCCACATCTGAGCTTTGTTTTGTGTTCCTGTTTCCTCTCCTTGGCTTTTTTTTTTCTTTTTTTTTTAATTCTCCTTTCAGAATCTTCTTCTCTGGCTAAACCAAGCCAAGGTAAAGAAACAACAACTAATTAAAAGGAACTGAAATTGCACAATGTCCCCCCGAAGGCAAACACGATCTTCTTCCCAAAGAACAAATAAGTCCTCAACTAAACAATGGCTTCCTTAATGGAGTCGGCAAAGTCTTTCTTCCACCGATCCCTAAACAACAAACAAAGCAACCAGAGAGGAAAGTCACCTCCCTTTCCCTGCTCCTGCCCTGCCAGGGCTTTTCATCCCCGCAGCCATTGGGAAGGGGCTCTGCAGAGAGGGATCATCACAGACAGCCCTGCCCTGTCCCCTGCAGCCCAGGCTTGCCAGGAAGGAGAGGGGACAGAGCCCAGCCAGCCCCGGGGGCAGCACAGCTCTGGCCAGCCCAGGAGCTCAGGATACAGCTTTTTGCCTTTGCTTCCAAGCAAGGCACAGAACCAAAGCCGGGTTGGTTGGATTTAGGAACCAAGTGCTGGATCTAAAAGCCTGTCTGAGCTGAGGGTCAGCCACACCTTACCAGTCTAAACACCTCTCTTATGAGCCCTTCTCTATGCTCAGAAGTTGGATTGATTATTTGAAAGCTCTTTTTCAACCTGGATGATTTTATGATTGTGTGACACTATCCAAGGACCTGGAGGGGCGATGCCCAGAGCAAACTCAGCAGTGCAGCATGCCCAGCTTGGCTCCAGGGAACCCAGAATGGATGAATCAGAAGTCTCCTGTCACCTGGCAGGTATCCTGCTAAAGCCCATGCCTGTCTGGGTGCAGAGCTGGAGCTGAAGGTGGTGTGGGGGAGAGAAAGGCAAACTGAGAGTTAATCTGTGTCCTTGACTCCAAGCAAGTTGAGACCTGCTAGAGAGAGTGGGAGAGATCTGGAAAGCACCCAAACGTTTGTGGGGCCTGCCACCAGATTCTTCCTCTAGCTTGCAAGCAATGCTCTGGGGAGGGAGAAGGGAAGGAGGCTCCAAGTGCTGCCAAGGGAAGAGCACACTGTGGGTACACGAGCAGCAAAATCAGAGCTCAGCTGCAGTTGTGCCAGCTTTGTCACTGCCCACTCTCAAGGACCACCCTTGTGCCATCTGCCAGCCAGGGTGGCCTCTCACTGCTCCCTAATCCGGCTCAGCCAACATGAGCTGTCTTTTCCATACCCTACACGTGCATGAGCACTTTCCTTCTGCCTCCCTGTCCCTCTGTGGGAGGGATGGATGGGTGGGGAATGCACGTGAGGAATTACCAGCATACTGCTGGTGTTCCACATTTCCTGAGGTTTTAAAAGACCACAGCCCAGCTTGCTCCTCAGGAGCCCTCCCAACCCACACCCACGTCACACATCCCTCAGCCAAGGCCATTTTAGAGGGATTCACTTTGTGCTCTTCAGGGCAGCCTTGTATTGCCAGATGCCACAATGGAGCTACAGAACACAGGGATTCTGGACCCAAAAAGTCTCCAGAGACTGCAGCTTGATAAGGAAGACAGTGGCAATCCCTATTCCCTCAGCCAAAGAGCTCTGGAGGCTGAATTCAGTCACCATGAAGCTGGCCAAGGTCTTTGGTGGGTGAGAGCCATCAAAATGTGTGCAGCCTGCCCTCTGTGCAGGAGGACACAGGCCTGGTGAGATGAGCCCCACAGCTCCAACACCAAACATTTCTTCAAGCACTCAGCCAGGATGACCCTCCTCGCCCAGCTGGTCCAGAAGCTTCTTCTGCCAAGGGCACAGTCCTGGTTGTGTTGATCTGAGAATCAACATTGCTGCTGAACTTCAAATCCAAGGCTCACCCCAAACTCCCCAACTGCATCCTTTCCTGCAGCTCCAGAGGGCTGGATGGCCACAAGTGCCTGCTGGGAGGAGTGTCCCAGGGCTGCTGGGGTGAGCCAGGGCGGGCACTGCAGTGCCAGCCCCTGCCAGGGGTCAGACCCCGACAAGAGCAGCGTTGTCAGCAGGGCCCTCACCCAGCCCTGTGGGACTCTGCCCTGCCCACAGCAGACACACGAACACAGCCACTTCCCCGAGCTGCAGGAGCAGCCCTGCCAGCAGAGGGGCCGTAACCTTTTGCTGAAATACACGAACTTCAAACAGTCACATTCTGGGGATGGAACAGACGCTCATCTATCACACCTTCAGCTGTCAGATATCCCCTTCCTAGCAGCAGGCTTTTTTTTAACCTGCAGCCAGGCAACGGGAGCTACGCTCGCTGATGGACACATTGCACAGCCAGCCCGAGGTAATTCCTGCTCACGGGCAGGGGAGGGAGAGCTCGGGAATGGCTCTGCTCAATGGTCCAGAAGGTGATTAAACACTGTGCTGCTCAGAACCACACTGGCAGCCAGGCAGGAGCAGGTCAGAGGTGAGGAGGGAGGATCTCACCATGTGAGCATGGAGTATAAAGAGAAGTACCTCCCTCTGATTCCGTTTCCAGCCTCTTGTGCAGTGTGAGCAGAACAGGTTGGAGGACAGGCTGCCTGTGCTGTGCTGCCACAGCAGCACCCTGAGAGGAAAGAGGGGGCTTGGACTCAAGCTTAGAAATTACTCCAGCCTGTGCATGGAAGGGGAAGTGCAAGCCCCTCCTCTGCCACCCTCAGCATGGATCCAGGACTGCTGCTCCTTCAGCCTCAGCAGGCTGATCAGACAGGACCTGGGGCCTCCTGCCTTCCCTGCTCCTGAGCCATCCTGCCTGCTGTGCCATCTAGGAAGTGTGGCACGGATTGTGCAGGGTGTGAGCACACTCACACACCGAACCAAACGCAGTTCAAGTTTTTTATCAGGAAGTGATAACACCTGGACTTTAGTTATATATTCAGACTAGTTTAGTGATCAGTAGTAAATATTCTTGGTGATAGCACGTGTGAAATGCAAGCAAGAGCTCTTTTGATCTTCTGTCCTCGTGCTCCTGGATCCTGGACTCCATGGCACAAGGAACCACATGACTACAGCCATGGGAGGTGGGTGCTGGTGTGCCACAAAGAACATTGCTGTGTCCTCTCCTGCTCTGCACTCCAAGATCCTGCTGTTATAGGATCCTGCTGGGATTGTTGGAAGGAGGCAGCTGAGGAGAAATCATGGATTAAAAAAAAACAACAGAGGAGCCCTGATGGATATGGCATAAGAACACGTGGGCTCAGCTTTCCCCAGGGGTTGGACAGGTTCTTGAGTCTTGTGAGAAGTCAAAGATGATGATGATACCAGATGCTCATGATGCTCCAAGGCACTGTTCCCTGCTCCTCAGAAGCTCCCCAGGTGTCCTGCAGACCCATCAGAGGAAGGCAGAGCAAGAGCAGAGCACACAGGATGGCCAGGACCATGTACTCGTGTGCTGCTAATGCCATGAGGAAAGAAACGCCACACCTTGCAGGTTTTTTATTATTCTGTGTGCCCCAGGAGCAAAACCAGACACCAGCAGCTCTGCCTGCTGTAGGATTCTTGGAAGAGAGCACTCCATCCAGCTGAGCTCCCACAGACAAGTGAGGGCTGGTCTGTGACAAGCAGGTGTGACAGGCAGATGTGTTAAAACTCTCCCTGTAACACAATTTTTACAGCCCCTGAGGTGCTGCAGCCTTACATTAATCTGCACTTGACTTTGCAGGCTCTGTCCCTCACTCGCAGCCTCCTGATGCTGAGGTGAATCCTACAGAGCATTTTCCTGAGCTCACCCTTCCAGGCACATCAGATCCAGCTGCCACAGCCTTGAAGCAGCTCAGAGGCAGCAGCAGCATCCTGAGGAGCTGTTGGGGGCAGGAAGGCAGAGCTGCCAAGTCCTGAGGAGATCTGTCAGCTTAAACTTTATCTGCTGGAGACCTGCAGGCCCTGAGCTCACACTTGTGGAGCACTGTGCTCACAGAAGAGCCCTGCAGTGCTACAGCAGTTCCTCTATTCTTTACAAGAGTCTTCTTCTTCCATAAAGGTGTTGTTTTAGAGGCATTTCCTTCTCATGTGTCCCCCACAGTGTGTCTGGGTGGTGCAGAGCTGCTGGGGGCACATGAGTGACTTCCTGACCAAAGTCCTGGGAACTGGGCAAGGAGAACAGGCAGGCCCTGAACCCAAGGAACCTCCCACCCTGGGCTTACCATTCCAAGGCCTGGTTGCTCCATAAACCTGGTACATGGTGGTGGGACCATGGAGCCACGAGGATCACAGCTGTGTGGAAGGCACTGGACTGCCATGGAGGGCTGTGGGAGCAGAGCTTTGAGTCCTCAGTGAAGACTTCAGCCACACTGACTGTAGTGTTCTCCAGGATTTAGGACAGAGCCCTTCTCAGGAGTGACAGCCAGGGCTGGCTGCTGGCAGAGCACAAGGCACAGCTCCAGCTCAGCAGGGCCGTTTGTTCTTTGACTTCATCTTCATCTTCATCCCTGGGCTGCTCTGAAGGGAAGTTTGTGTGAGACAAACATACATGGCACACAATGCCAGCTTCAGAGGAAGCTGTGAGGGAGCAGATTGAGCTCTCTGTGCAAACCAACAGCAAAACCATTCCTTGGTGGCTTCTCCTGTGGGACACTTCAAAGGCACCACGCAGGCACAGTGCTGCTGCTGCCCTGGGGAAGGACTCTCTGAATACCCTCTGTGAATGAGAAGTAAAAATTAAGCACTTCTATTTGGCACGTGCAGCCCAGTAAAGATCCCTGAATGCTCAGCTTCTCATTGAACCTACGGCAGGCTGTTAATTCGTTATTCACTTCCCAGCCTGGAAGGAAAAGCATGTTATACCCGAGGGCCAGAACTGATGAACAGAGCCATAAATCAAGCAGTTTACAAGACCAGCAATTAGGAAACAAGCCGACAGAAGGGAGAACTCTGTCAGTAATAAAGCAGACACACCACAGGATCTGCTGAGTGCTCAAAGCAACAGGGGATACACAGTCCTTTCCACACTCCATCTCTAATTCTTCCAGTCATTTGCTGCTTTTCCCCTCTCTCTTCTACTTCCTTTTATTTCCTCCTGCTCTCCCTCCAGTTTTTCCTCTGTTCTCTCCCTCCTCTCTTCCAAAAAGCCTGTTCTCCCAGTGAATGCAGGAACACACCTGCTGAGCAGATGGGTTTGGCAGCTGCTGCCCAGGAGCAGAGGCATGTGCTGGGCACAGGAAGATGGACACGGGCAGTCCACAGGTGCAGGAGCCCTGGGCAGGTGACAGGTCCTGGGATGGTGGTGCTGGGGGACAGAGTGGCAGTGGCACAGCTGCTCAGATAAGGAAGGGTGGGGTGACTCTAAACCACCTCACTTGCTTCTGCCCTACTCATATCCTGGATCCAGCACCAGTCAGATCCAGCTCCCTTGACTTTGACAGCAGCTTCCAAAACCTTCCCAGTGTCTCCTGCTCTCTTCCTACCTCCCTGTCCTTTGACATTACTCCAAATGATCTCCTGGAGTGGAGCCCACTGGGTGGCCAAGGGGCTTCAGTGGCTTTAGACCCACTGCTGGTCCTGATCCCATGGGCAGCACTGCACCATGCAGCCCCCACAGAACCCCCCAGAGAAGGGAGGCAGTGCTGGGGGCTGGCTGGACACTCCTTCCCAGATGCTGCATTCCTGTGGAGCAGCACTCTGGGCAGAGGCAGCCCTGAGCAGCTGCTCCTGCACACAGCACAGGCACGTGAAATCCCAGCACAGGACAGGGGCTTGAACCACCTCTCACATCCCTGCTCCATGCACTGCCACAGCTCCTGAACATCACAGATTTGGGAAGTCACAGCCAGAGGTGAGAGATTTTTGGCACCAGTCTCCCTAAAAAAAGAGGAATGTGGCTAATTATGAACCTCCTTTTATCGAGGAAGGAGGGAGACCAGACACTCCTCCAGTCACCCCAAGACCAAACAGATCAAGTTATGCCAAGAATTAAGTGTGTGACATTCCAGTGCAGCCTGCAGGAACCTTATGTTAACAATGAGCATCACTCCAACACCCTCCCAGCTGCCTGCACATGGAAAGGCCAAAGATTTGTCTGGAAGAGTTGTCCATGAGAGGAGGAAACATCTCCTCTAACCTTGAGCAGAGAGAGATTAATAATCCAGCTCCCCCAGCGCTGGGGATGGGAGGCTTTGATGAGCTCTTTGGCAAGTGCTGTAGGAAGAGGCTGCAATGCAAAGTTAAATAATTAGGTCACTGCAGAGCACGAGGAAAGAAAGTAGAAATATTCCCTGATTCCAGAGAAGGAACAAACAGCTGCATTTCTGGAGACAGGCTGCATCAAGCTCCTCGAGGAGCTGGGGAGGGGAATGGGTTTCAGGGTCTTGGGGAAAGCAAATCCCCGACATGAGGCCATGACAACAAAGCACACTCAGCAGCTGGGACTCCTTGGGACAAGACAGGAGAGCCTCTTCCAAGGAAGGTTTTTCCCACTCAGATCTTGGCAAGGCACTGTGAGCATTTACATTTCACTTATCCAAGGTCTCTCTCAGACCAGCCAGCCATGGATTCCACTTCCAGAACAGCCAGACAGTTTCTGAACTACCATGACTCACCCTAGATGTGTCTGAGGACAGGGGAGATCCCAACAGAGCTGTGTGGGGCTTGCCTCAGGTATCCCAATGCAGGGAATAATGTGCTCTGATCGGTGATTCAGAAGGCTGAACAATTGGTTTATTAAACTACACTATATTACACTAATACTATACTAAATAACATACTAAAGAATACTACACTAGAGAGATACTAAAGAAAAACCCATGACTGTCTGAGACAGCCAGGACACAGCTTTGACCCAACTGGCCAAAGAATCAAAACAACCTTCACTGGTGTCCAATTAACAAATCACTTTGGGTAGACAATCTCCATAACACGTTCCACATGTGCAAAACAGGAGCTGTGAATAGAGATAAGAATTGTTTTCTCTTCTTCTCTGAGCTTCTCACTGCCTTCCCCAGGAAAAATCCTGGGAGAGAGTTGTGCCTGCTGCTCTCTGTGAAGAGAGCTGCAGCCACATCCCAACCCATGGCCTTGCCCTGGGATTCCCAGAGCCATGCAGGGAGTCCCTGTGGAGCTGTTTGTCACCTCTGAGCACAGAGCCCACAAGCAGTCCCAGGTGCTGTCCTGCTGCACCATCCCAAGTCTCTCAGCTGCCCGTGGTGCACAGGAAGGAAGAATTTGAGGGAACAACAACTGCTGGCACTTGGGAACACATTTCTGTTTTCCCAGAAATGCCACAGAGGATTCCCACAGCATCAGGTAGGCTTTGAGTGGCACTTGCAGGGAATTCCAGCCGCTGGGCTCTGCCCCGCTCCGGGAAGGGCAGAGCTCCACAGAGAGCCATATGTTCAGCCTTGGCTTCCCCTCCCAGTGCCAGGACATGTCTGTGAGGAAGGAAGGAAGCCAGAGGGAATGTGGATCACCAGCAGACAGAGCCTCTCCTTGGCTCCCACCCTAATTAACCATGGGAAGGGCCCTGCCTTGCCAATAAAGAGTGTGGGGTAGGTAATTAATTAGTGGCCTGTTGGGATCCCAGCACCTCTCGCCCAAGCCCAGCTCCATGCATTGATACAAAGTGGATTTCATGGAAACACAGTGGTTTTCCCATTGTGGCTTTGAGCTAAATGGACTGGTTTTGGAAGGAACCTCATTTACAGTCCTGTCCTGTGACTGATGCTTGGCTCCTCACCCTGCATGTACAGGAGGAGACTGGAAAGGAACCTGTGGAATGCAGGAAGGACACAGAGAGAGCCCCTGAGCTGATTTGGGGGCTATTTTTGTTCTCCATCCTCCCTGCATAAGAAACCAGCAACAGCAGGACACCACAATCCTTTCCCACAGCAGGAAGCTGGAGGTGAAAAGTGTTCAGGAGCTGGAACAGAGACCAAGCAACTTTGGCCTGGTCCAAACCAAGGCTCAGGTGGTTCTTTTCCTCTCCCATGACCATGGGTGACATTGAAGCACCAAGGTGCCAGGCCCAGGTGAAAGAGCAAGAGCAGGAAGAGCATCAGGAAATCACATCAGGGCAGCCCAAAATATTTTTAAGAGCTGCTCAGAAGACAAGATGAGGAGCAGCTGCCAGAGGTCAAGGGATGATCTCTCTGGCCTGGGATGGAATAACACTTTTCTAAGGGTACGAGGGTCTGGCACCATGGATGATACCCACTCTGCCACATCCCCCCCAGAGACCCAAACCAGAGCCAGCTGCAGCTTCCTGCAGATGCACAGAACGTGCACAACAGTGAGACAAAGCCACACTGCTGGGTGTCAGGGCTGGTTTGTGGGCCCAACCAGTGACAGAGCTCTAGAGGGCAAAGAGCACAGAAAGAAAGGTGACCCTGTTTAGAACAAGGTGCTCAGAGCCAGACGTAGCACAGCATCAGCAGTGGGACAGGCCAGAACAGCCCTGCACACCAGGACACCAGGAGCAAGGAGCCATCCTCTGCCCAAACTTGCAGTTGTCCTCCCTTCCTAACAAGCTCTCTGGCTCATTAACCTTGTTTTGCTTCTCTTCATCTCCTTTACTGCAGCTGGAGCCTTTCCAGCTCCCTCTCCTGGCTTGATGTCCCTGTCCCTTGCAGCCCTGCTTTGGGGGATGTGTGCCATGCTGCTCTTATCCATCTATCCCCAGGTCACAGCATTGTCCCAACACCAGCAACTTCACACTGGCCTCTCCCAGGTGACATCCACACTGGGAGCTGTTGTAACCTCTCCTTTCAGAGTCCTCTGATAGCCCTTGTCCAAATAAACTCATCTTGAAAAGATCAGGATTTTTCTTTCCAACAGATACCTTTTTCACTCCTCTCAGTCAGCCCTCATTTTTCCACATAAAGCTGTCAGTTCCATGAAAATGTCAGCTCAAGGCTCGGCAACCATCGAGAAACAGATCAAGTGGAATGAATCATTTGGAAAGCGAAGAACAGAACAGAAAAATCTATGATTCATCCACACCTTGGGTACTGCGGGCAGTCGTGGTCCCTTCATCTCAAAAGGGGATATCAGAACTGAAACAGATTCTGAAAAGAGCACAACAGATGGTGGCAGACACACAGCATAATTAAAAGCACAATTACCGAGGCACAATGAAGTAGGCTCAGACTCGTTAGTGTGCAAGAGAAAAGGCTCGTGGGGAAGAAGTCAGGGTGTGAAGTCATTATTGCTGTGAAGGGGGCTTGGCTCCTCACCTCCTCCTCCAAGCCAAGGGCTCAGGGCTGTGGATTAAGCTTGGAGAGGCACCCCAGGAGGTGCAGCCCACCCCCCCTAGCCCAGACCAGGGAATCCATCCTCGACATCTGCTCCTGAAGCTGGCACAGAGGCTTTGCTCCAAGTGTCTCAGGAACAGAGGGACAACCACGTTCACCTCTACAATTCCCATTATCTCCTTACTCTGAGTCAAACATCCTCTTTTCTCTATCATATTAGGAGGAAAGCTCATCCCAGTGTTCTCAGGAGTAAGTTAATTATACCAGTGCTGAAGGCCTTTCCTTGCCTCTCCCCATCTGTCATCTTTCATTCATTATGAAGGAATGAGCCCCCACCTTCTATCAGCTCATAGCACCAGGCCACCCACCAGATTTCCAATGAAGCACTGTCGTGCTTTTCTTTATTCATGCTTCTAGCAGGGAAAAACACCCAGAAAGCTCCTCACTTGTCTTCAAAACCTCCTTTTGCTGTGACTCTGCAGCAAGTTTGCCAGCACAGCACCAGGATCACAGTCAGAATCCCTTCACTGCTCCTCTGCTCACCCCCACCAGTCTCACACTTTGGCAGGAGCTCTCCAGGACAAGCCTCCTCCTTTTCCCTGGTGCAATTCCACACCACAGAGCTTGGTTTTGCAGCTCTTGTGCTGAGGATCTGCCACAGGAGCTTCCCCAGCTGCATCCATACTGGTTCAGTATCTTCCTCTTCTGATCCATTCCTTCCCAAAGGACCATGGGAGGGACATCCAGACCCCTCACTGTACTGGTCCCACTCTCTTCTTAGACTGGTTGAGCTGGGCCAGGGCATGCAATGACTGGGCTGGCCCCAAATCCTCTGTGGTCTGCAGGGAAGGAAAGGTCTTGGAGCCAGATTTGTGTGTGGAATTAACTGGAATCTCTTCAAAAGCCTGTGACACTTCATCTCCTCAGCAAAACATCTGAGATGCTGCACATTTATTTACTGTCATGTTCCAAGTTGTAAAGTGCCTTTTTAAACCACCCTGGATGGGAGCTGGCATTGTCCCTTCTGCACTTGGAAAAGCCCACAAAGAGGCTGGAGGAGCTCTAGGAGCACAGGGGAAGCCTGGTGGGTGTTGAGTCAGTGATAAACCTGCTTTGAAAGCAGAACCTCTGCTAGCACAGAAATGGGCCAAGATTTTGGAAAAGATTTCACACTCAGTACTGAGCACTGTGCTCAGGAAAACCCAATTATCCAGGACAGCAACCCAGAGAGGCAGAACAACCCCTGTGCTTGAAGACACACAAAAGCTGACTGGATGATGGCCAGACCAACTGGACTTCACTGGCTCCAGCTGCCTCTGGAGACTCCCTGAGTGTCCTTTCACCCCATTATCCCCTGCCTGTGGAACTCCACATCCCTGACACCACAGGCAAGTCTCAGTTGCACAGGGAACAGCAAGGCTCTTCCAGTCAGCCCCAGAGCACTCCCTGGAGCTCAGCTCTCCTCCTGGGCTCCCTGGCATGAGACACCCACAGCAGAGGACCAGTCCTGAGCTGGGTGCCTTTTACACACAGGAAAATGGCTCCTGTCTTGACAGCATTCCCTCAGTCTTGTGGGTAAGCCAGAGGGTGCCCCTGGAAAAACAATCTGCAGGAAAGCTGAAAAGTTGGAGTGAGAGTCTGGCTGGATTGCATCTGAATTTCAGTAAAAAGGCACTTAGACCAATGTTTGGCTCCAAAAACCCTTTCAGGTTTGAAAGCAGCTCCTAAGAGCCTTGCTAAAGCAGTTTTTGGCAGTGGGGTGGTGTCTGCAGAAGAAACACCAGCTCCCACTGACAGACACAGGATGGGAACAGCCCCTCCCTCACACCCAGACACACCTCGGGAGGGGCATCCTGAAAGGCTGGATTTTACACCTTCACCTGGGGATCATCATGGAACACAAGGGGTTCTAAAGCCACTTTATAACCTGGAACATCACAGCAAATAAATGTGCAGCATCTCAGGTGTTCTGCTGAAGAGACGAGGCGTTGTGGGCTTTTGATAAGATTCCAGCTAATTCCACATACAAATCTGGCTCCAAGGCCTTTCCTTCCAAGCAGACTGTTACTAAGCCCTTCCATCAAAAGGCTGAATGCTTTACTGACTGCATTCCTCCTGACCAGGACTTTCTCTGGCCTCTTCTCCCTTGCTGCAAAGCTTGGCCCTCCCTAACAGTGCAGCACACGGAGAGAGAGGACCATGCTGCAGGACCTGGGTTGAAGGATGATGGGTTTTGCTGCTTGCAGGTGTTTTCAGGGACCTGTTTGGAACTGAGATCACTTGGATTTGCTTGGACATTTGTAGCCCCAGACCCCCAAGACTGTGCAGTAGCACCGGGGAGGGCAGTTCTCCACCAGGGAGCTCAGCCCTGCAGTCTGTGTGTATTCCAGGACTGGCAGGAAAACAGGGAGGAGCAGAGGCAGCATCACAAGGGGAAACATGAGAGACTTCTCTTGGAATAATCCCTTCCATGGAGAGGGGTTCAAGCTGCTGTAGGCTCTTCCAGATTACACCTTCCAAATCCCTGGGATCAGGCAGAAAGGGGCTGAGTTGTTGTTCCCACAGCCTGACTCTGGAAACTACAGCCAGTAACACTTTACAGAGATGGTTCAGCACTGGCCCTGCTCCTGGTCCCCACACATGCAATAAAAGAGTGTGCTGGCAGCTCAGAGAATTCCCCACGGCAGGTTCAGATGTGGCTGATGTCCTTTAAAATAATCAGTGCATCCTCCAAAACACTGCCTGCATTCCCTGCTCCTGAAAACTGCCTGCTGGAAGTGCTAATGTGCTGTTAGACTCTGTGTGATGATTATAGATGATAAACATAATTATTTTGGGTCCTGATTGCCTCTGCTGTCTCCATTCTGTTGCTGATGTGTAAAGCAATCTCAGTGTTATCAGTTTTATGGGCAGAGTGTGGAGGTACAGATTTATTCCTGAAGCCAAACCCTCAGGGAACAATCCCCCCCTCCCTTCCGAGGCACGGAGCTGTGCTGTGACAGATTCCTGCCTCTTGGAACGTGGAGTCTTTGAGATGCACCTGAACACTGCCCAGCCCAGCTCAGAGAGTGATGGAGGTGGGTTTCCTCATCCAGCTCTAAATCCCAGGGGGATTTCCCACTGGTGGTGGAGGAGTGGGAGTAATTTGACTGACCTCTGCCCAAAGCAGCACTGTCAGGCAGGTACCACACAACCCAGGATTTCATGGTGATGAAGAAAATCAAGTCTGCTAAAGCAGCACAGTGGCCCATTGGACCTGGGGGTACCATGAGTGAAGCTGGGGGTGCCCTTCAGATTAGGACCAGCAGATACCTCAGGTTGGGATCCAAAGCTCAAACCTCTGACTTTTGTTTTAAACCCCTGACTAATCCACCCTCCAAAAGAGTACAGCTGCTTCCCAGCCATAAGAATAAAGACAGCCCTGCTAAGCCCTATGGGAAGGATGTCATTGTCCCATATAGAAGAGGGTGGGAGACAGGAGACACATGCTGTGACAACTGTAGGGATCTGCACAGGAGAAATAACCAAAGGAAGGCCCACTCTTTGTGTTCCATCATCTTCTCCTTACTGTCATATTGTCCTGTTTGTAGCCTTGGGCTGTGAAGTCCCTCTTGTACTACCCCTGCCACATCCTGAGAGAGATGGAAGTGGCATGGTCTGCACAGCACCATAAACTGTCCTGCCAGTGCAGGAGGAAGGGGTTACTGGAGAAGGCTGAGGAGCAGAGGGAATAGTGGGATTGGCAGATTTTAAGCTCCCCAAGCAGCCCTGCTTCCCTCCACACTAACCCCATCATGACCTGGCTCCACAGAGACAGCCACTGCCTGGAAAACAACCCGCTCTTTAAGTTTTATTATTAAATAAATAAATCCAGCCAGCTATCACAAGGCCCTGCAGCCAGAGCAGCCAAGGAAAGGATTGGAGAAGCCAGAAAAGCTCCAGTGAGAGCAGGTAACCAGAGACATGTTTAGCACAGAGCAGAGACAAGGCTCCTCACATGAGCAGGCTGCAGCCCCACAAACATCCCCCCTGGCCTGGCCTGGCTGTGCAGGGAATTTACACGTACAGGCAGGGCGACGCCGAGCCCTGGCTGCTCAACAATCAACTTTTATTCTCTGCAGACCAGCAAAGCCAAGATTTCAGCAAACACACAACCCCAAAAAATGTGCCTGTGGATTGGGCAGAGCAGAGCCTGTGCTCTGCCTGCCAAACTACAAAGCCCTGCTCTGCTGGGTGGTTTCACCGTGAGGTTTCTGTGGGGAGGAAGTGTTTCCAGTGGTCAGGGCAGGGAGCAGGGCTCCAGGAGACCTGGATGCCATCCCTGGCTCTAGGAATCTGGAAAGCTGTGATTGCAGGAAATCTCACACACACACACTGAGGAGCTGCTCTCCCTCTGCCCATCCCTCCTTGCTGAGGCACAAAGCGCTGCTCCGAGGGGAGCTGATAACACTGCCTGACCTTGCAGGGGTGTTGTGGTGCTGGGTGATTGATGCCTGAAAGGCTGTCAGAGCTCTCTGGATTAAAATCTCTCTGGAAGGTTCTGGGAGACTGCACAGACGGGTGCAGACACTGAGACATGCAGCTCACACACTCTTCTCCCCTCCCTGCCTGCAAATCCCCACTCTGACTTGCTACTCCTGCATTTAAATATTTACAAGATGGGTCTGTAGAAAACCTGGGGTTTAGAGCAGAGCAGCCAACACTCAGCTCAAAGCTGCCCTGACAAACCCAGCCTGCTGCTTGGGCTGCCCAGCTCAGCCCCAGCTCTCCTGAGCCCACAGCAGACACAGTTTGCTCAGTTTGGCCAGGCTGGAACCTGGGACCTCTTCTGGCCCTTGGCATGGCTTTCTCTTCCTTTCACCTTCCCATGTCATTCACATGCTGCTTACTCCATCTTTTACCTCATCCATGAAGACAATAAAAAGGCTGGAAGCCCAGATCCTTGTGGCATGCCTTTGGAAAAGAACCTCCCTGACCAGCTCCCATCACCTCCTCCATGGGAAGGACCTTGCCTGGAGGTGTGCAGAGCTCCTAGAGCAGCTCCTTTGCCCCTGGGGAGAACTCACCAACTGCACCAACAGTTTCTATAACAAATTAAAAAGGAAACAGGAAGGAATATCACTGTCACAGGCTCTGTGTTGAGCAGCTGTGCTGGGATTGGCTCTTTACAGTACTTTATTTAACTTTTGGTCTCTCTTCCTGTCCTAAACAGATCTGTACACTGTTAACTTTTCTAAATCTTCTCTTACCTTATTGGCTGTGTTTCAGAAATAGGTGGCATGAGTCAATCACACAGGACCAGTTTATAGCATTGTAAACTACTTCCCTCAAGTGGAGGGAATAAAAATCACTCAGCTGTGTGTCACAGGCTGTGTGTACCTCAGGCAGGGAGAAGATAATGGGAGATGGACACCTGCACGAGGTAGAACCTACCAACCTGTCTGAAAGGTGTTAGGAGAATAGAAACATGGCCAGTGACAGTGCAGAATAAACCTTCCCACTGCACAGACCTCAGGGCACATGGTGGGTACCCTTTGTGTCAGATCCCAAAGGGGTAGGTGCTCTGAGAGCCCAGCAAGCTCCCACATGGACAGCTCCTCTGCATCCATGCCCAGGCTCTGGGAACATGCTGAGATAGTCACAAGTGCTCCCACACAGCATTTCAGCACAAATGGAAGAGACTGCTTAGAAGCAGCTTGAGAGGTGAAAGACCTGTGGAACAAAGCTTTCCTGCCTCCCAGAGCTGGGCTGCCAGGCAGGATGGGATGGAGGAGCTGGCAGAACTGGGGGTGGGACCTGCACTCACCCCGAGGCTCTGTCTCATCTCGTGGTTGCTGTTTTCCTCAGAGAAGCCAATGAAACACAAAGAATCCCCATTTCACCACAGTTCTACAGGTGTGGAGAAAGCAGCCCAGCTCCAGCCTCTTCCCTGTGCTGCGAGCAGGAGGATGTTTCATCTCCTGCAAATGCCAAGAGATAAGAGGGGTTTAGCACAAGGCAGGATTTGTTTCTGATCAGACCAACAAAGGGACACACAACCCGTTTATCACTGGAAATTAATTGTGCCATCATTGCAGATGCCTGCAATTACTTCTGTTAAATATTATCTTTAATTAACTGTAAAATATATAATTAATAAACTTGCCCCCTCATTTTTGTTAAGTTTCACTGCTAAGACCTTATTACTGAAATAAATCTTCCTAGCAACACACGTTGACAGAACAGAGGAAGGTGCACGCCTCTAGCACAGGATAATTTCCGTATGGAAAGTGGAATTAGGAGGGAGGAATAATCACCTCTCTTCGTGGCTAGGACTGTAGAGACACCCCACTCTGCCACCAGTTGTTTCAGCTCGTGCTGCTTGGAAGCAGGCACAGAGAATCTGCTTTGGCTGGCAGGGATGGCTCGCTCTCAAAGCTGTCAGGCAGATGCATGCTCGTCTTTCAAGCCTGGAGAAACAAAAAATAAATTTCCTTTTCTGATTTACAGTCCATTAAAGAAGTTTTCTGACTGTAAAGCTGCACAGAAAGACCTTGGTGGTTAGGCTGGTACTTTTAGAAGCCCTGTGTTGCTCCAGCTCTCAGTGCTGCATGACTGATTGGTTTCCCACTTACATCAGAACTGTTTGGATTCAGGGAGGTTTGGGGATGGCTCTTAAACCATCCCAATTAGAAACGCTTCAAAAACATTGCTGAAATTTGACTCCAAGCATAAAATTCCCCTTCGACTTTGTCTCCACTTGTGATCTTTACCTCAAGTTCGTTGATTGCCAGATTAACCAGAGGTAATTAAAATATTTCCAAAGGCTGTTCTGGGCAACACTTTTTGCCTTGCTGCAGGTGACAAATGTTTGTGGTTTGCCTGAGGCTGGTGTTCCCTCCTGCCTGAGCTGAGCATGCCAAACCCAGAGGAATGCCTGCTCCATCACCATCCTCCCTGCCTGGGGAAGGTGGCACAGGGACCCAGGGACTGCTGGCACGAGGGGAGTGTACCAGCACAGAGATCCAGCTCCTGGCCATGGAGAGACATAAAGAGGCACACAGGAGGAGAAGGGCTGGATGGCTTTGGAGGAAACCCTGTGATTTCCCTGCTTTTGGAGGAGCCTGGATGGCCCCAGCAGAGCCCACAGCCTGGCAGTGTCAGTGCAGGTGAACTTCAGAAACAGAAGCACAGAACCACTGAGGCTGGGAAAGACCTCTGTGATCACCAGGTCCAACCTTCCACCCACAGCACCACTACTGCCACTGAACCATGTCCTCAGGTGCCACATGCACATCTTTTTGGGACACTTCCAGGGATGGTGGCTCCACCACTTTCCTGTTCCAATGCCTGATCACCCTTTCTGTGGAGAATTCTTTCCTAATACGTGGTATAAACCTCCCCTGGCACAATTTTCCCTTCAAGGTCCTGGTTTGGTGCCATTTGGAGCTATTTCATAAATTCACTGAGGTTGGAAAAGCCCTCCAAGACAATCAAGTCCCACCTATGACCGATCTCCACCTTGTCACCAGCCCAGAGCAATGAGTGCCATGTCCAGGCATTCCTTGGACATCTCCAGGGATGGGGACTCCAGATGTCCCTGGGCAGCCCATTCCAATGTCTGAGCAACTTTTCCATGAAGAAATTCCTTCTGATGTCCAACCTGAAGCTCCCCTGGCACAGCCTGAGGCCTTTTCCTCTTGTCCTCAGTAGAAGAGGAGAAGGATTCTCACCTTAACCACTGTACTGAGGTTTTGGCAATGAGATGAACTTGAGGAGACTGAGGCTGTGAGTTCCTGGCTGTCCACTACCACTTTGTCACCCCATTTTGTAGCCGTGGGCAGATTAAAAAGGGCTCTGTGGGTTGTGAGTGCTGGAAATGCCCAACCCCTGACACAGAGCAGGTCTTGTATCAAAAAATCATACTGGAGACCCTCACCCTGTTACAGCCTGAGTCTAAAGAAAGGGCTCCATTCTCCACTTCATTTAACTACTACTTAAAAATGGTGTCAGACAAATGTTAAAACAGCCAGCCAATTTGATTACACAAAAATTTTAGAGTCAGCAAATTATCTAGTGAAATGATGCATACAGAAATGTTAATTCAACAGCAACCAAAGCCTTCCACATCCCTTAACATCTAAAGATGATAATTCTACACAAAGAAAAAAGAGGCCTGAGCATACTGTCCTTGCTGAAGAAATTACAGGAATATTCTAAGGAATATTCTAGCTCCCACCTACACTGTACCCTATATGCAGTGATATGAATAGCAGGGGCTGAGGGAGAGTTTAGAAGTGGGTTTGGGCTGGAAGCTCTGAAATCACATTATTTGCCCTGGGTTTGCTGGGAGAGAGGCTCCTGTATCAGCCCATTCCCACCATGTGCCTCTCTGCAGAATCTTTCTGTATAAAAGTCTAATTTTCCTGTTCTATACAAAGCACAAAGGTACTTTATTTTGACACACACACACTCCCACCCTCTGGAGTGAGGACCCTTTGTGCCCACTCCCAGGCATTTTGTTCCTCAGATCCCTGCTGGATCAGACCAGGAACACTGGAGAGGGAGAATGGAAGAGTTAAGCAACTTAACTCTCTGGCTCTCGGGCCGCAGAAGGGGAGGGAGCAGGGAGGAAAGCATCTGGCTTCCCTGCTTCCCTAACAGCCTGGCGGGAAGGCTGCTGTCAATTCCGCCTTCTGCCTTGTTGGAAGAAAGTAGAAGTGACAAGAGGCCCTCCAGGCAGGCAGCCAGGAACCAGAAATTCAATTGTGCTACCTCCTGAAACTGGACGTTTTTTTTGGAGACCCTTTCCCTGAAATTGTTTTGACTTTAAAAAAAGGACTGTCATCGCGGTTCAGGGCCAATTCATCAGCCCCGCTCTCCTGGCTCTCCTTGCCTCCATGCAAGCACATTTGCACAAAAGGATTTCCATTTTCTGGGCTGCTCTACAAGCAGCCTCACCCACAATAAATACACAGACACATAAATATGCACACACACACACAAACACTGTTATTTATAGGTACAGCCAGACGCCCGGCCGGGTGTGCTCCTTCGCTGTGTAACGCAGCGAGGGCTGCGAGCGCTACGGCAGCTGAATTTACTCCACACTCACAGCTCAGGAAGAAGCAGAGTGTGGGCCATACGGTCTGTCCCAGGGGCTTAGACCAACTGGTTATTGGCTGGTGCTGTTGTTCCTCTAACAAGCCCCTGGATATATGGCAGGGGCTGCAGAGAAATGCAGCTGGAGGAGCCTCTCCCTGTCAGCAGCAATCTGTCACCGCGCGCTCGCGCCCGCCCCGTGCAGCACAAAAGCTGCACGCCAGTGTCAGCACAAAGGTCAGGCTGCAGGTAGGCTGGGGGGGTTCTTCATTTCTGGGAACGTGCAGCCAGCTTGAGGCACCGTCTGGATGCTGCAGCAGGAATTTCAGCCTCACAGATGCCTGGCTATAATTTAAAACAAGGCAGCATTTCCATTACAAACCCCATTTTCCCCTGAGGATTTATACCTCAGCTATTCAGCTCCACTTTGGGATGGACCTTCTTCACATTTTTTGCTGCACAACATTTAAATCCAGCTCAGCCTCTGTTGGTTGTGAGCTGGAGAAGGAAATTACGTATGCACACAAACACTCACGAGCACACACAAAAAGCTTACACAAACATATGCCCGCAGAGAGATCTGTCACAAAAAACCAGACCAGCCAATGCAAATAAGCTCGATTTGAAAAGTGAATTAATTTGACTTGATTATTCTAAATTATTAACAAGTTCCAGCAACCTTAGAATGCAATAACCACACTCAAGCTTTCATCTAGGTTAAATGGAAACAGATAACTTACACTGATAGAGATGATATCAGTATAAATCTGTGACAGCAAAGTTGGAGGCACAAACCCGACCCACTCAGAGCCCCTCTCCTTGCAGCAGTGTGTTAACAACTCCTGGATGCTTCCCCTCCCCTGAAATATTCCAGTGCCATGAATCACCCCTGACAGAGCCAGCCCCCCCCTGTTTCCCTGGCTGCCAGGTGAAACCTGACCTGCACAGCACTCCTGTCTGTTTATGACTTGCTCTGCCTTAGAAAGCCCATTTTGTTAGGGTTTTTTTTTAAACTCTCTATCGATTCTACTTTGATGTAGTCCAATAAAGCACATTGACAGAAGCAATTTATGTTGGCCAGTGCCTCCAGTTCCAAGAAAGCCTTCCTGGCGTATGAAGAAGGGTTAAGCACCTGGCAAGTACTCTACAGGTTATCTAGTTATCCAGATTAGCAGGCTCATTCAATCCAAGCCCAGGCCCGAGATGAGGAATGGCCTCCTGTTTCTCCCTCTCCCAAGCAGAAATAAGTATGATTCTCTCTATGATCACTTCCTCACACCACACAGAAACATCAGGAAATGTGACAAGGATTTTCTCCATCTTAAAAGGAAAAAAAGCTGTAAGTGGCCACTGGAAGGAGAAGAGCATTTCCTCACCTCTGATGGCACAGAAAGCAGTCCTGGGGCACCAGAGCTGGCACAGGTACCAGCAGGGCTCAAGCACCTGGAATTTGTAAGATGTTCCTATTCACATTTCTGCACAGGTGTGCAAATGGAAATTGTTCCAGAGCCACAAAGATCTCAATGAGGCAGTTAGGAATACCCTGGATTTATCCTATCAGCTGGAAACATTGCTGGTGCCCACATGATATGCTGTATTCCCTCTTCCTTTCCTGGTTTCACACTCAGACCTTGCTCCTGAGGCTGGGGAAGCACTGACCAAGAGCATCACTCAGGGAAGACATTTAGTAGATGTTTAGGTGGCTCCTAAGTGCAACCTAAGAGTTTCCTTTCCTCTTGCTAAGAGGGCAGAGGAGCAGAGCTGAGAGCTGCAGGGACTGGAAAACTCAGCTCAATTTAGCTACAGGGCAGTTTAAAGGGCCCGTTGCATTTTTCATCTAAGCACAGCAAATCCCCTCGCTAAGCACCAGCTCAGGTGGCCATAACTCCTGGAATGCTAAGTGGGGAGCAGGTACTGGACAGGCCATGCATCAGGCAGAGAGGGAGCAGCTGGAGAGGGACACTGTCCTTCCAGGGAGGAGATGCCACCTGCCAGCAGCGCCCGCCGCTCCGGAGGCACCCGACCATGCTGGATTCTCATCCATCCAAAGCTTCCTGTAGTCACCAAGCTGGGATAGGGTTTCACTCCTCACCAGCTGGAGCTCCAGGAAAGGCAAGTCTCTCTCCAGAGAGGAAGATGAGGGGGGAACAGAGAGGCTGCAGTCGGGACACAGCAGATGGCCATTGGGCACCTCCTGTGCCAACGGGACACTTGGGTGCTGAAAGTGCAGCTCAGCACTTACAAAAGGAAAAGAACACAAAGAAAACGTGGTCTCAAAACCCACCCAGACCTGCTGCCCCTGGGCCAGGCTCCCAGGGAGCTCCTGCTGCAAGAAGGGGGACAAGGCACATTAATTTACCAGGAGGATGTGAGCACCTAACTTAGGGCTCTTCATTTACCAGAGGAAGAGCTGCAAAGCCTCCTGTCTCCTCACAGAGAGCCCTGCCCAGCACCAGCAGGAGGTTTCCTCATCCATCCATCCATCCATCCATCCATCCATCCATCCATCCATCCACCCTGCGCTCCCCGGGCAGCTGGCAGTGCCCAGGGCTGAGGAAGGATGGCTGAGTGTGGCAGCCAGGCTGGAGCACAGGCAGGCAGGAGCAGGGGGAGCAGCTGCAGCAGCCCTGGCTGAGCTGCCATGGACACAGGGTCTGCACAGTGACCCCCAGAGTGTGGCTGCTCCGGGGTCCCCCAGAGCTCCTGAGTGCTTGGGACTGCTGGGGCTGCCAGGACAGACACGTGGCACTCGCTGGCATCCCACCCAGGAGTTATGAAGCCATCACTTGCTCAGGCTGTCCCCAGACAGTGCCAGCAGCCCTCAGAGCACTGCCTGCTCTCACCTGATTGGCATTTTTGGATGCCATCACTGAGAGGCAGTTTTGGAGCTTTGGGACCTGCCGAGGAGAATGAGGCCAAACTCTCAGCCTTTCTGCCTCCCCGCTTCTGCCCTGCTTTCTCTTTTCTGGAAAGTTTTCCCATGCTAAGTATAGCTCCTAACAGGTGCACGACCAGAGGGGACTGTCAGGGGTGCAGCTGTCCCCACAGAGGCCTGGCTCCATGTCCATCTGTCTCACTGGAGCTGTCCATGCTGCCTGGCTGAGCTCTCTGGACACAGGATGGGGGAGCATCAGGGATGCAGGCAGGAAATACACGTGCACACTCACAGAGGGAGGAAGACTGTGCCAGGGAATGCCACAAACAAAGCTCTGACATCAAACTAATGCATCCTTTGAGGCTCTCAAGACCCCTTGGCTCACACAGGCAGGCTGCCAGCTAACTCATCTCTCTTCCTTGCCATGCTACCAGCCTGATGCCAAGGTCAAGCTTTAAAGGAAAGCTGGCTGCTCTGTAATCCCTTGTGCCTCATTTGGGGATGCCACAAACTCGTAAGGATCAGTGACAGAAAATATTTGACTGGGGCTGAGGCCAGTGTGATGCCTGAAGTGGTTCCCTTGCCCAGCCAGCTGCCAGGCCCACAGCAGCCCCTTCCAGCTGGGAACCAGCACTGGGGCTGCAGGTGATGTAAGGCAGTGACACAGGGAGTTGGGATCCCTGTAACACCCCAGAGTGGCCAGTGGACACCAGAAGGCACCTCCACATGCACGGTGGTGACAAGGTGTCCCAAGTTTGCAGGGGACAGGTTTGAAGGGGTGACCTTCCTGGGCACTGAGTTGGCTCATCACTGTGTAGGGGATGTGAAAATAGGAGCAACAGGGGTAAGTGACAACCCTGCTCACAAACTAAAGGTGCTTCCTACCCATAAGGTGTGCTGGAATAATTCCAGGCTGCTAGGACATGAGGAAAGAAGCATTTTGCCAGAGCCCAGGGGGTGTTGCAGCAGGAACAAGCTGATCTGGTTCACAAATCTGGGCCCTGGGATGTGTGCTGTGCTAACAGGCTGGCTTGGCTTAATGGGAGGGTGATGAAAACCATCTGCAGGGAATAGGATGGCACAGTGACATCAGCACACGGGAAGAACAGAGGAGGTTTCTGCAGTCCCACTGGGCCACCACAGAACATGCTCCACACTGAGCTTTGGCCACAGAGTCCCACATCTGAATTTGGGGCACCCAGAGCCAACTCCCTGCTCAAGCTGCAGGAAACTGAGCCACAACCAGCCCTCAAAACTCTGCCTGGGGCTCAGGGAAGGGGTGGGAGGGGCTGGGTGAGATGGATGTGTATAAATCCTTAGCAGAGGGGAAATCCATTCTCTTCCTTAATTCTCTGTTCAAATGAATTTTAAAATGAAAACACACTGCTGGTAGCAATCCACTCACACCCTCCCAAAAGGAAGAACTGTGTATCCTGGGACCTGGGGTGACTTTCCTTCACCCTTCCACAACAACTCCTTTCAGGCAGAAGTGCTGACTGAAGCTCTCTGGGTCTCCAAAGACCATTCCATCAGCTCAGTGCTGCTGGGGCTGCCAGGCTGAGTTATCACAGGTCCTGCCCTCCCCTGCCATTAATACCTGCTCACCAAGGGAGCCCTGGCCAGCCCAGGCACAGAAAGGCAACCTTGAGCTGCAGGAGTCTCCCACAGTAAGGAAGGAGGCATCAAAGGGAAAAAAGAGAAAAATAAATATACCCCAGGCATCTCTGGATAGTCTAAATGGAGCTCAGACAGCCCTGGGAAGGGAATTAATTACTGGGAGTCATGAACTTTCCACTCACATTCCCCAAGGAGCTCTAGCCACACCTCATGGCCAGCCCTGAACCTGATGTCCCACAGCACTGTGTCCCACAATCTGGGGTCTCTTTCTGTCCCAATCCAACCCTTTCCTGCCAGGCAGAGGGTCACACCCCCGTCCTGCTGTCCCCTGTGTGACTGTGCCAGGTAACACCTGTAAATCATCTTTCTGCCAAGGCCCAGAGGAAACCAAGGCAGAAGCAGCACCCAGCAATTCTGCAGCACAGCTGGAACATCTGCAGTGTTATGCAATCCCCTGCCTGGCCAGATATGGGACTGAGAAAGGGTTTTTTCCTGAAAAACCCAAGACATGGGTAAAATTCTCTTTGCTTTTGGTTTTAATCCCAGATCTCGAATGTCTCAGCCCCAAAACTCGTGCCAGCACCCCAGCAATGAGCACAGTCACCCCCTGAACACTCCAGAACTGAACAGGATCAGTGACCAAACACAGGAGCAGGGCTTTGTCCCTGGCCAGGGACAGCCAGCACCACAAACCCAACCCAGGCATCTGAGCAGCCTTGGTCAAACCTCCTGCCTGCACTTCACCATCCAAAGATCAGTCTGGTGGGGGGAGGAGGGGGGTTGATGTGCTCCATGGATTAGAGCTGGTGAATTAAGAACCTATAAAGATATTATCCAGGATCAGCCTTGAGAGCCCCAAAACACCCAGAGCCACAACTTTACTACAAAGCCTTCAGAAACAGGGTGTTCCTCAGTCCCCATCTCCTGGGGCCCTGTGTCTGCATGCAAAATTCCACTTTTGTTACTGCAAAAATGGCATTCTGGGCTCCCACAGCTGAAGGGTCTGAGAATGCAGCTAAAGGATTAAAACCCTCCTCCCCAGACCTACAGTAAATAAAGAGAGTTAAAGCAGTTTTGCAAACTAGAAGGATTTGAAGCCAATTTTGTGACTGTATCAGGCAGTTCTGGCATTCTTTGTACTCAAGAGAAGCAGGGCAGAATAAAGGGGGATTGACCAGAGGACTGGGATGGCTCCCTTCAATGTGCAGATTTCTGGAGGTGGAAGGGCTGGCAGAGAGGAGGCAGAGAGGAACAGGAGCAGCCATTTGAGAGACATTTACAAATGCATTTCTGAGCCAAATTTCCCCTCAGCTGTGCCTGCATATCTCTGCAAACATACCTGGCCTCTGCACTGTGGGTTGAGGACAATTTAACCTGGAGTCTGAACAATGGGATTAAGCAGTGGATCAGCAGAAAAATGGTTGCAGATAGCTACGATTGCCACTGGAGAGTGATTGTTTCCCTGAGCCACATTGTGTGAGTGTCGGTGCCTTTGTGAGATTTAATGGTCCAATTATCCCAGGCAGTGTCACCTCCTCCTTGTGCATGCCCAGACCTGCTCTCCTGCCTTCATTCCCCTCTCCTGCTCTGCCAGCAGGCAAACACACCTTTGCTGCTCCTTCGTGGGTAGTCCTCGACTTGAATTCTCTCATGCCCAGAGATGGGGGGCTGGGGATGCCAGACCAGTGGAAGAGGTGGTCTCTGGGATGGTTCTCTCATCCTAAAGGTGGGAGTTTGGGAGCTGGTCTTTTTCCATGGGTGAAAATCTAAGTTTTTACTTAATTAGCAAAAATCTAATTAACAAATTCTCATTGAAGTCATGTCAAGCTCTCTTTCCAAACATCACAGTGAGCCACCATCCTGGTCTCCAGCAGCTCCAGCCTCTGTCACAGAGCACCTGCACAGCATCCCAGCAGCTCCAGCTGGCACTCCCAGCAAGGGGCTTGGCTGGCATGTCCAAGCAAGAGGACAGAGGGGGCCCTGCCAGGCTTCTGTCACCCAAAGACTGAGGTTACACCCACCCATAGATCAACCAGTCTGATCAGCCCCACAATCCCTCTCTAAGGAGGGATCCACTAAATACTCCACAGGCACAGAAACCCAGCTTTGGCACCTGGCTGCTTGCAGAGCAACACCTGAGCCAAAAGCTCACAGAGCTGTGGCAATGGGCAGTGCTGCTCCTGCCACCACAGCGGGGTCAGGCCATGGGGACAGTTAATCACACAACCCCAAAATGGCTGGGGTGGAAGGGAGCTCAGAGCTCACCCAGTTCCACCCCTGCCAGGGCAGGGACACCTTTCACTGGGCCAGTTTGCTCCAAGCCTCATCCAGCTTGGCCTTGGATACTTTTCAATTAATTCCAGAATTCAAGAAGGGGCAGGGACTGGTGTCAGGAAGGGGCAAAGCTCCTCTTCTGAGGAGAGCAGCCTGCAGCAGGCCATCCAAGACTATCAGCTCTTCACTAGGATATCAAAAAAGCACTGTAACAACCAGAATTAGAGAGTTTCACCACAGGACTGGACATTTATAAGAGCAGCATCTGCAGGGACTCCCGCTCCAGTGACAATCAGAGCAGTTCCTGCCTCTCCTGCTCTGGGGTGGGAGCTGCTGCCAGCTGGGGTCAGGGGGAATCTCCCCTCACAGGGAAGTATTGCACAATTATGGGCATCATGGGATTTTTATGTCTTCCTTTAAGGCATCCAGCTTGGCTTCTGGTGGAGACAGGATACAGGGCTGTAAGTTCTGTTGGTCTGTTCAGCTCAGTTCTTATGTCCTACTACAAAATTAATGGTTCTCTCACTGAGACTTCATGAGGCAAAGCTGCCTGCTCTGGGCATTCCAACTGGCAAAGCAAAAGTGGGGCTGAAAACTCATTCCTTCCCAATGCTCCTGGATGGAACAGATCCCCCAGCCCCCACACAGGCTCTCTGACTCAGCTACACCAGAGCAGTCCCCCCAAACTCTCAGGAGCAGCACAGTGGTGCTGGACCCTGCTGGGCTGCAGTTTGGAGCTGCCATGCTCCAGGGTCCCTCAGCCTGCTGCTTCCAGGGATACCAGATCCCCAAATCCCTGCTGCAAGGCAGGTGGGTTGCAGGCACCTGAAACCTGACTGTGCCCCCTCTTCAGCAGCCTCTCCTGCTGACTAAAGGGCTGCCTGTCAGGTTAGGCAGGAACAGCTGTCTCAAAAACTGGATTTCAGGATTCACACAGAGGTTCCTCTGATTGTATGGAACAACACCTCATTCATCATTGAGAGAGCCAGACAGAGCCACTCATCTTCACTCGATGACACCTTTTATCTCCAAACACCTAGACTGACTCACAACCAGCCTGTGAACCCATCAGGATCCTTTCACCATGCCAGGGGCGTGTTTTCCTGGCTCACATCCAGCACCGTGCTGGGGGCTGGAAGAATTCCTTGCTCCCATGAGGACTTTTTGAGGGTTTTTCTGAGCAGACACTGTGCTCCTAGTGACTGGAGCAGGCTGTTTTTGTGCAGCTGATTATTTTGGTATCCAAATGGAAGCCAAGCTCTGCAATTGCCTTGTGTGTGGTTGTCTTGTGGCTTGCCCTGAGGGAATCCATGGCACTGCTGGGAATTCTGACCCCAGAGTCCTGACTCAGGCATTCTGCAAAACCACAGGGCCTGTTGCTTCCAGACCCATCTTTGTGCTCCTGTGTGTCTGCTGGGCCAGCACAGGGATGGAAAAGGCAGGATTTGAACTGCTGGACCCACAACACAGCAGTCATCTCCCACGGTGCAGCTCCAGAAGCCTCTTCCCTTTGGCCTTGTGTCCAGCTGTGAACCTCCAAAAACTTCCACCAGATCCTCTCCAACACATCTCCACCTCACTGAAGGCTGCCACAGAGCTCCTCTGCCTCCTCCAAGGCAATGCCATAAAGCAAATTATTGTGCACTGTTAGTTATGGGGGAGCTTTCACACCCGCAGCTTAATTCACTGGGAAAGAGCACTCAAATATTTGAGTGCCCTATTTCAGAGCCCTGACTCTGAAATAGGGAATTTCTCTTGGTGGCCCTTAGACCTCAGTGACAAACTGACCACACAGAACAATGAGGCAGAGGAGCAGAGCCCCTGAGCCCATCCTGTGACACCAAACACTCCTGCTGTGCCCTGCTCTGATCACAGCACTGTGCTGAACCCTTCCTTCACCCCCCAGCTCTGTCTGTCTAGGGGAACAATGTCCTAATTCCTAGAGGGATGCTGACCAAATCATAAAGATGTAATGACATTGTCTGGGCCAACACGCTGATCAATGCCTTTCATGCAAAATTATGCTTTCTGCAACTAATAAATATTGATCCTTTTTGTTCCTGTGCAGCACTGCAATAAAGAGTGACTTAAATGTCTGCCAGCCCTGAGCTTCCACCATCATTTTCCAGCCCCCAGCTCCTTGGCAGCATCCCTCTGCACTTCCTACTGACACTGGTGCCAGTGCCTGATCCCAAGGAGGGCACAGCACCTCCATGAACATCCACCTCCCTCTGTTCTTCTGTCCTTTGAATGGCACTTATGTTACAGGGGTTATGGGAAGCAGTGGAAAATAAATGGAGTTGGAGGGAGTGCTGGAGAAGGGGAGCAGGGTCATGTCCTGGGCACATTTAGGATAATAAACAGGAGGAACCAGGCCAAGTGCAGAACAAATAGAAACATTTACAACTGCTTGGCAGGGGAATCATGTAAGTGCTAATGGGCTTGGTTCAGACTCCTTAAATCAAAGCTCTGGGCTCGGCAGCCAGCGCCTGCTGACCAACTTTGCTGGACACAGGGATCCATTCAACCCTGAGGAAAGGCTGGGCTCCACGTGGCAGCAAGTCCAGCTCCATTTGCTCCTCTTCTGGAGAGGGGTCAAGCAGGACGCTGCCCTTGACACCCACTTGGCTGCCTCAGCTGCACCCCACAGTGCCCGGTGGCCACTGCTCCGCTGCTCCTGCCCACCCAGAGTGATGTGATGGCACCCCTCAGTTGGGCTCCGGGACCCTCTTTGCTCCAGGTCTCACTCCACTGGCTCTCATTCTCCCATGTCCCACCCCCAAGGGGATGAGGAGCCTTTCCCAGTCTCCCAGGAGTGCAGAGAAGGGAGCTGCCCCGGAGAGCACAAGGTGTGAACTCAGAGCCGGGGCTGCCAATGGATTGATGATGACAGGCAGAGGCCTGGCTTCAGTCACTGCTGCCTGGCAGCCAGGCACTGATTGGATTTGTGTGCTGCACACATTTTGGGAGCACACTGCCTTAGATTCAAACCCGTCCTGAGCAGAGTTCAGCTGCAACAGTGAACCACAAAGCAGGAAGGGCCAAAGGTCCACAGTGCCCTGTACAACCTCAGTGAAATGTGCCCTGCTCCCCTCCCCACGCAGACAGCAGAGTGCTGAGAGGGCTTTTAAGGTAAAAAAAACCCCTACAGATAAATACTCTGCCTCTGGATTACAGAGCTTAAAATATGATGCCATCTCCCCCAGATTGTGAATGGGTTCCCTGAAGAGCTCCTTCAGTTCTGAGACCCTCCCTTCCCCATTCCCCTCCTGGGAGAATTGGAGAGGCAAAGGGCTGCTGTTCCAGCAGATTTGCAGGAGTGGGAGTTGAAGAATCAATGAAGCTCTGAAAGCCAGTGGGGAAAGTCATTCTGCACCTTCCTGACACCAGGAATAAATGATTCAGCTGGAAAGGGAAAAAAAAATCCAACAACCCTCAAATGAGGCTGGAATTACCCTCTGGAGAGATATTTCATCTTGAGGAATTGTGTTTGCTGCAGTGTTCATCTTACTGAGCCACAGCAAGGCTTTAATATCCAGCAAAAGGTCAAACCTAAATGGGAATTGCCAGAGCCTGCTGGAGCTCCTGCCTGCACATGAGCTCCCAACCCTCACAAGGAGCAGCTACGCCCAAACCAAGGCCTGAAACAGGGAATGGAGCTGAGCTGGACCACGTAAGAATATCTCCCTTCCCTGTGAGATATCTCCCTTCCCTATGGGATATCTCCCTTCCCTGTGGGATCCCAGACACAGCTCAGCCCTGCCCTCACTCCCTTTGGATGGGTACAAAAGGAACAGACCTGCCTGCCTGGGTGTCTTGAGCAGGGGGAGTTTGGAGAGAATGCTGAGAGCTTCCAGATGTTTCCACCAAAGGGATGTAACTGATTGTCAGGGAAGATGGGATTTCAAGGCACCCAGCTGTCAGCTGCTCCTCAGCTGGAACATCCATGCTTGAGGCACTGCCAGTGCCCTCCAAGTCCAGCACGGTCTGCAGGGCTGGGGGAGCTCTCTCCTCATGCCCATCAGCTCCCCATGGATAGACAATTTTTCCCACTTTTCCCACTTCTGCTTTGGTACTGCTGCTGTCTCACTCCCCCCACACATCTGTTTAGCCTCTCCTTGGTAATTTGTACCTTTCTTCCTTTCCTCAGACTCAGCTCTGCCCTCTGTGACTCTGGTATTGCCATGCCAGGCTGCAGCAGAGTTCCAGGGATAAATTAGGCAGACAGGAGGTGAATGCAGAGGTTCCCTGGGAGCTTTTAGCCTCTCCTTGGTGATTTGTACCTTTCTTCCTTCCCTCAGACTCAGCTCTGCCCTCTGTGACTCTGGTATTGCCATGCCAGGCTGCAGCAGAGTTCCAGGGATAAATTAGGCAGACAGGAGGTGAATGCAGAGGTTCCCTGGGAGCTTCCTGTCTCCTCTACACTGTGACAAAGGTGAGTGTCCAAGAAAAGAAAGGAGGGAACTGAGCCCTTCCTGACCCATCAAGAAGGCACAAAGCTCATCAGTGAGCTGAGCTGAGTAGAGGGAGGTTTTACCTAAAGCAGAGCTGAAAATCTGCTTGGGCTTTGACCTTGATAGCAAAACTGGTCCCATGCTACAGGCTAAATCCAGACCCTGCAAGGAAACAGATTTGGGAACTATCAACAATCCTGACAGCCCTGAACCTTCCACTGGCCACCTCAGTCATTCCACACAACGTGGAGCCCTCCTGTTTTCCTGTTCAGGACCTTGTCAACCTCTACCAATGCACCCTCATCCTGCCCAGCAATTCCAGCTGTCCTTTCAGCTCTTCCTGATGAACAAGGTGCCATCCCTGATGGGCAACATGCTGGTTTCTGTGCCAATGATGAGGAACATCCACTGGGGATGGAACCACCACTCTCACTTCCACATGTGACTCAAGCCAGGTTTCACTATGTACAGAGAGATTAAATTTCTCTAAGGTTAACACAAGATAATTTTTTGCTCAAATATTTACAGTTAGAGCTCACCAGAAAATCAACAGGATTCTGCTGGACAACACTCAACTATCCACATCCCCAAAAGGCAAACAGGGTTTTTATGTGGTATGTAAAGTATCCTGAGAAGCCATCCAGAATGAAGCCCTCACAGTTGCTCCTGGGCCAGGCTGGGTGTGTGCCATACATCCATGCCTCTGAGGGAAGCAGGAAAAACTTGCTGGCCTTTTCTCCCTAATAATGAGCCCACATGGACACAGCCAGAGCAGGTCACCAGCCCCTGCTCACATGGGCACACAAACAGAGGAGGTGAGACCATTCAGAACTGCACCCAGCAGCCACACACTTGGGAAGCTGTGGAGAATGGGGTCAGATTGCTTCTCCCTGGGTTTGGCTTTATGGAGCTGTTTGTGTCTCCTGGATGCAAAACTTCCCCGGCAATAAACCGGAGCTGTCATTTGGAGATCGTGTCCTTTCTATGCAGGATGTTTAAATCCAAGCCTCAGACTTGTGGTTGGCAGGGAACAGGGGCAAACAAAGAGCCAAACAATCTGCTGTCAGCTCCTGAGTGCCCAGTCTGCCCAGTTATCCCTCCTGTCCAGGGGGAATGGTGGAGTACAGAGGCAGTGGCTCAAGGGCCTGTCACAGATGGAAGCTGCTCAGACTTACAAGACAGAATTTAAAAAACCCAGCAGACAATAAGTGTGCTGAAACATTTAGGCTTTCCTCCCTCCTCTACAGGGTCTGTTGTTTCATGAGCAGAAGGAACACCCCCACAGCTGCAGTAAACATCTGGGGCTTGAGGAACATTCCCTGACTGCTTCTAAACCTTTGTTTGCTACTCCCCCAACCCCTGATCCTGTTTTTGACATGTCAACCTCCACTTGAGGCTCCCCCCACCTCCTCCTGAGACTGCTCCTGTCTGCTGTGTGTCCCCCTGAGGTTTCATGGTTTTCTGTTAGGGAAGTTTGCCAGAGCTGCTGTCAGGTGCAGAAGCTCAGGTGGAAATGGCACTCTCCCTCCTCTGCTCCTTTCCAAGGGTTAAGAGGGAGGGTGAGCACAGGCTGGATCCCTGCATGAAGAGCTCTGAAGGGAGCACAGACATCCTCAGATGTTACTCCCACCGAGGTGATTTAACAGCCTCCCCTTCCTAGCTGGACAACCAGCTTTCCAAGGGAGTCAATGATTTTCTGAGGCTTTTCTAATAGGCTGTGCTTTTCTGGGATGAAGCTCCTGCCTTTGAAGGTGTCTGATCTCTCCCAGAGCCCTGGGCTTTCTGCTTACTCTGCTCCCCCATGCAACCACGTCCTGCAAAGGCATCCCAGGCCAGCTTCTCTCTCTGCTGGGTGCAGAAACATTTCCCTGCAGCCAAAGTGTTTGTGCATGGTGCCCTCAATCCACCAGGCTCACAGGGAATGCAGGAGGGCACACAACCCCTTCCTCTTGGCTGCCACCACTGTCCCCTGTAAGCAGGCAAGCCCCAGCCCTACAGATGGCAGGCCAGCCCTCCCTGTGCTGCTGAATAAAGGAACACAGAGGCAGGGGCGAGGGGAATGCAGACAATATCCTAAACAAATCTGCTGTTTACAAAGTCCTCTGTAAACTGTTTACTTTGCTGGGGAGAAAGCAGGGAGGAACAGCAGCTGGAGAGGGCTCTTCCCAGCGGGAAGAACTCCACTCCTGTTTGCTGCACTGCTGTGGGAAGGAGTGGAGCTGATGCACATCTGGAAAGGGTGCAAAGGCTTGAGAGAAAAGAAGAGGCATCAACATCTACTCCCCCAGCCTGTCAGGAGCTCTGGCTACCTCAGCACTGCCTCCCAGAGCACACTGAGGAAGGTGGTCTGTCGCTGGGGTGCAAGGTGACAGGGAACAGCCAACCTCAGGCTCGGAGGATGCCTGTGATGGTCAGGCTGAGCTGTTCCCTGCTGCCAGAGGAAGCATCCCAGCCAGCCCTGAAGCTCACTTGGAGCCACTTGGCTCTTGGGCTGTGTGAGGAGCCTTGTGACTCTCATCCCTCAGAAATGTGTGGTGCCTCCTGCTCATGGTTAAACACGGGGCCTCAGGAATACCAGCTAGAACATTGCAAAGTGCTGGCATAAAATAAAAGAGTGTGCCTCTAATCTCCTTGTTTCCTGTCCATGGAAGGTTCTTTGAAGTGCCTGTGCTCAGGGCAGTGCTGGAACACCCGTGACCCAGCTGGCAGACACAGCCTGACTGCCCAAGCCCTGGGGCTGCCACGGGCAAGGAAGGCTCTGAGGGCAGACATGGAAGAGTTAAACCTCAAACACCCTGGATCAGTCCCCTTCACACTGGAAGGTTGATTTTGTTACTTGAGCAGGATGTGAGAAAACACAGCCTCCACTCAAGGAAGGTGATAAGTGCTGTGAGCCCAGAAATAGCCCCAGAGGGGCAGGGGAATGGGCAGCCAGCTGGAGCAGCAAGGACAGAGAAAACATCCTCCCTACACATGATATGGCAACCCCTGTCCTGCTGGTTGGAAAGAAATACAGGTACAATGACTAAAAAAAACAAAAAAGAAAGACAGCAAACTCAGGCTGCCCAGGGAAGCTGTGGCTGCCCCATCAAGGCCAGGTTGGATGGGGCTTGGACCAACCTGGGATAGAGGAGGGCATCCCTGCCCATAGCAGGAGGTGGAATGAGGTGATTTTTAAGGTCCTTTCTAACCAAAACCAGTCTGTGATTCTATGAATACAGGCACAGTGATTTTAAAAAAATAGGACATCGGTCAAACTCACCTATTTGGTGTGAAGGGCAGTGCTCCATCAGCAAGGGGTAAGGGATGTTCATCCAGATTTACTCTCACACACAGAACAATTCCACTCTCAGCACCCTCACCCTCCACCCAGTCATTCTTCCAGGGCTCAGTGGTGTCCCTTTGCTGACCAGGAAGAGGATGGAGGGGTCTCCCAGCAGAACCAAACACCTCAGCCAGCCAGAATGTCACGACATTGGCAGCACCTCTCAAAGACTGAGCTAAAAGAAAAGAGGAAAAAAAATACCCAAACTTTGTCAGGCCAAGCCATTACAAAAGACCATCAAGTTCCTTTGTTGAAGAAAAAAACTCAAATCCAAAAACATTTTTCACAGCCAACCCCAAAGAAAATTTGTTTGGTTTTGGTTTCAGAGCTTTTGTGCAGCTCTAAAAGCATCAGCCAGTTACATTTCTGAATGAAATGGCTCCTCAAAATGAAAACTTGAGCAATTTTGCTTTAAACTAAGTCAGAAAGGACTGGAGCTGTAATCCCACAGGAGTGCTGGATGTGTTTCCTTGGCTCAAAATGACTTGCTGAGTTTGCCCTGAATTTTGTGGATATTTTTGCTCGACACCACATGGCTCAGGCACAGTGACAAAGCACCTTCAGAGGAGCAGTGACCTGCAGGGATACCCCAGTGCTCCCTAAGCCTTGAGAAACCCCCTGTGGAGGTGGGTAGGCACAGTTTGGAATAGGTGTCAGGGCTTTTTGGTGAGTGAGCAGCCTTTCCCACTTCTATTTTAATTCTGAAGGTCACTTCTCTTCATACAACCAGCACAGCCAGGGCAAAGAGATTCCTTCATGCAACATCTCCAGTGTGAGCACCTTGCCCAAAAATCCCACAGGCAAAGGCAGAGGGACAGCACAGCAAATTAATCCAGCATAAATTCCCTCGTGCCTGGTGTGACAGGCTGGTCAGCACCTGTGTCCTGCTAATGACAAAGGCATCATCTCTTCCCTTCTTCTTCCCAGGGGTTTTATTACTACAAACCTTCAAAACACAGACAAAATGATCAGGAATTAACCCACACATTTTCTCAGCATGGAGCTGCAGACTCACATGTCAGGCAATGTCCCAAAATCACCTGCTGGAATGCTGTCCCAGACATGTACCTAGAGCAGCCCTACACTCTCAGCCTCCTCCTGGGCCTTCCAGGAGCATCCCTGTTGTATTTGCAGGGTGCCCCGATGAAGGAAGAAATGATGAGTCTGATCCCATGTTCTCAGAATGCTCATTTATTATTTTATGATCTATATTATATTAAAGAATACTAAACTATACTAAAGAATACAGAAAGGATATTTACAGAATGCTAAAAAGATAACAATGAAACTCGTGACTCTCTCCAGAGTCCTGGCCCTGATTGGCCAAAGAGTGAAAACAACTCCCAGCAGAACCCAATGGAACACTCACCTGTGGGTGAACAATCTCCAAACACATTCCACATGAGCACAACACAGGAGAGGCAAATGAGATAAAATTGTTTTCCTTTTCCTCTGAGGCTTCCCAGCTTCCCAGGAGAAAAATCCTGGGTGAAGGGATTTTTCAGAAAATGTGAATGTGCACATCCCCATCCCTCCCTGTTGATTTAGAGGATGGCTGGGATATGGTCTGAGCCCCTGGGAGCTGTGGGAAGGGGAAAAGCAGAGCTGGGAGGAGGCAGTGGCCTGGTTTGGGGTGAGGATCCATGTCCCCATGCTTGCCCAAGGTCAGGGGGCAGTGGGAGCTGCCCCCCACCCCTGCATCTCCTCACCCCTGTTTCCAGACAACCCTCCCTGCTGGCATGCCTCGGGCCCTCCCATGCATGCAAGTATTCAGGAATTCTTGCCATTAATTCCCTGTCATCCCCCAGACAGCTCTGCTGTGTGGAGGAGTGGCACAGAGCAGCAATTAGGGGGCAAAGACAGACTGCCAAGGGAGGCACTGAGGTCACACCTGTGCAGCTCCAGAGCTGTGCTGGGAGAAAGCCCTGACCAAGCTCCAGAGGGAACAGCAGCTCCTAAGTCAAACCCAAGTAATAAGGTGGGCTTGTAGGGGGAGAGATTAATCATTATTGGCAGCAAAGAATGTGCAAGTCTAACAAAAGCTAAAGGGTTTTTTATTACAGTCCAACTGCAGCTGGGAAGACAATGTTAGCTAAGAATCATTAAATCTGTTGCAAGAATAAATTTTCTTTGATCCAAACCATAAAATGGGAGTGAAATCCTCTTAAGCCAGCAGCAGCTCCTAATGGAACAGACATTATTATTTTTTTGCAAACCAATAATAGAAAATAAAAAAGGGTTAGATTATTAAGTGAATAGATTAGGCTCCCAAATGGTAAATATTTAGTCAAGCAAAACCTGCCTAATTTAATACCTGCCTCAATTAATTTTTCAGTTTGGGATTATAATTGAAAGGAATAAGGGCATTTTCTGACTGTACAAACAGGGATTCATGAACCCTCTTTGCCAGAACTCAGGCAGGAGAAGAAGGACCTAGGGAAACTTTCCCTTGCTAACCCCAGGTAATGTCAGAGCTGCTGCACATGCCAGAGATGAGCTGGCAGCTTCTGCAAGCCTGGAAGATGGAAGGTGAAGCCAAGGTCCCTCTCACAGATGGTCATTAAATTTCCTGAAACATCTGACCAGGAGGTCACTCCTGATATTATCAAACATTAAAAATATTACAGAAAAATTGAAGTAATTTCTTACTGCAGTCTGATATAGTCCCTGCTTTCAGGGCAAGCTTGGAGTATTTCTCCCTCAGTGCTTTTCCCTCTCTGCCAGACACAGGAGATGTGGGAAGGGAGTGGAACTCTGAGCTCCAGCATTCACATGGGCTCTGTACACCCAGGTGGGAATATTTACCTACCCAATCCCTTCTCAGGGGCAGGTGGTGCAAAGAGAGTGTGTCCTGTGCCCAGGGAGCCTTTTCCACTCCAGACACTGCTCCTCTGTGCTCTGGACAATCTGTCTTCCTCCTCCATGGGCTCTGCTCCCTTCCCACTCTCCAGAGGGATCCTTGGCTGCTCACACCTTTCAGGCCTCTAAAAAGTTACCTGATCTAAACTGGCCTCTGCACAGTGGAGCTTTGCATCAGCAAGTCAAGGGAGGGGACTCTGCCCCTCAGGTGAGACCCCCCTGCAGAGCTGCCTCAGCCCCGGGGCCCAGCACAGGGAGGACGTGGAGCTGCTCAGAGAGCCCAGAGGAGCCCATGGAGATGCTCTGAGGGTGGAGCCAGGCTGGAGAGCTGGGGGTGCTCACCTGGAGAGGAGCAGGCTCAGGGAGAGCTCAGAGCCCTGCCAGGGCCTGGAGGGGCTCCAGGAGAGCTGGAGAGGGACTGGGGACAAGGGATGGAGGGACAGGACACAGGGAATGGCTTCCACTGCCAGAGGGAAGGGTTGGATGGGATATTGGGAAGGGATTTGTGGCTGTGAGGGTGGGCAGGCCCTGGCACAGGGTGCCCAGAGCAGCTGTGGCTGCCCCTGCATCCCTGTAGGTGTCCAAGACCAGGTTGGACAGAGCTTGGAGCAGCCTGGGCGGGTGTAATGTGTCACTGCCTGTGGCAGGGGGTGAGACTGGATGAACTTTAAGGTCCCTTCCAGCCCAAACCAGGCTGGGATTCTCTGATTCTCTGACTTTTACAGCTCATATGCACAAAACACACTGATGTGCTCAGCAACAGCCATCCACAACAGCTTGCTATCCCCATCACTTACACCACAGTTCTTCTACAGATGAAGATTCCTGGAGCAACTCCACACCCCACTACTGATATCAGCACTAGCTCTGCCCTGGAAAGAACCTCATGGTCACTGGCTTGCAGCTGGCAACCAACTCTGCTCCTAGAAGCACACACTGCAGTAAGTGGGAAGAAGAGAAACATGTGAGTACAAACCTTCCTGCCTGCAAGCATTTCTGATCCCGGCTTGACCAGCTCAAACTCAGCTCCAGGAGTGTAAACTTCAGTGCATGTCTGAAGTCTTTTGGGGAGGAAGATGAGAAAGCAAATGGGTTTATCTGAAATAGATCTTGCTGTCATGTCAGAGCTCTGTTGCTTTTGATTTCCAGACAGGAACCTCGCTGGCAAGGGCTGGTAAGTGCTGCAGGCTTGTGCAGGCTCTCCACACAAATTCCTGCTGCAGGTCTGGTTGTATGTTGTGCACAAGGGCCAGTGGGGACAAAAATGAGAGAGAGAGAGAAATGGATTCAGTAATGAAATCTTGAAGTAAAAATGTGGCTGGTCAGATGACAGCAACAGAGGTCAGGAGTACTTTAGACCCAAACAGCTCTTAAATCCAGGTAAGAAACGGGACATGTGTGGAACAGCAGAATCATCAGAAATAGCAGTTAATCCCAAATTGGGAGCACGTAAAGCCCAGAGCTTGCCAGGGAACAACATGTCAGCAGGATTACGGGCAAACCTTACAGGGCAGCTGTGATTCTGCAGGCCTGAGAAGCCAATTGTGATCAAAGAGCCACGCAGGCACAAGAGGAAACAGCATGGAACCCAGAATCCTTCTCCTGAAGACAGATGGAGGTGAGTGACAGCCCAGCAGATCCTTTCCAAATCACCCCCTGGGTCCCAGGAGCAATGGATGGGGGACTGCTCACGTGATGCTGACTGACACGCTGCAAGATTGTCTGTGGGAAAGGAACAAGAGGGGTAATTTTATTGTCATGTCCCGCAGGGGGGTGTAAGGAAAATCACAGCATGAGAAAATGACAGTGTATCTGTCTGAGGTCATTTGCATGCCCAGATAATCTGTGGGAGGAGAGCCAGAGTCGCTGTGCTTGATAGAGGCAACACCACGACAATGGGCCTGGGAATGGGGAGATTTGCAAGCCCTGAAACCAGCCTGGTGTTTGCTGCTCTCAGAAACCAAAATGACCTGACTTCATCATTTAGGCTTCCACGATTACACTTGCCTCCCTCATTATGGGCTGTATGGTGGTTTCATCTTGCTGATGGCACAGAGGGACAGTCCCACGCTCAGAAGTGTGCCCACATCCCAAGGACACACTTAGGGGACACAGAGAGACCATACACAGGCAAAGGAGCACAAACATGAAGGCAGACACTGGGTAGCAGTAGCAGGGCAGCCCAGGAGATTTTAGCAGGGACCCAAAAGAAGGAAAAAAGGCTTTGTCAGTGGTTACAGGTTGCTCCTCTGCTGCAGAGGGAGTAACCTGGGAGAAGCACATGGTGGCAGATGGGAACTGGCATGGCTGGCAGGAAAACTCAGCATGTCTGCAGTGGAAAATCCAGCTGATGGCTGGATGGAGCAGGGCCAGGAGGACAGGCTGCCTGCAGAAGGCACAGGCACTTCACAGGGAGTGTGAGGGAGATGGTGACAGGTTGGGTGAGACTCTCACACAACCCTTTAACACTGCACTGCCAGAGGCTCCCAGGAAAATCCCAACGATAAGGTGTGTGGGACTCTGCACAGCACTGATAATGTGGCAGAAATCTGATTGCTTCGAAAACCTGGGCATTCCAAAGGGATTTCAGCTGGGTGCACAGGGAGGACGAGTTGGATTTCAGAGATAACCTTTGAGCAGAACCATCCAGCTTTCAGCAGAGCCCAGATATGGGTATTTAGAGAAAGGTCAAGTCAAAGAGAATGGAGGGGGTGAGTGGATGGTGAGAAAGAGACATCAAGAAAGGAGCAGGAAGAGCAAGCATGAGGAGATTTAAAACTCCTGAGCTGAAGGCAGGAGGTAGGTGTCCAGGAAGGGCTGTCAGAAAGCAGAATGTGAATTAATTTAGACAGTGCAGGACGGTTTAGAAAGAAAGTGATCGCTCTGTGAGTCATCAGCAGGACATTAAATATGCAAAATTTGTAAATAAGGTCACCCCGAGAGGGAACACAGAGCAGGAAGAGAGGAGGGCTGGGCAAATAGCCAAGGATGGAGCAGGTGAAGTAGCTGACAGTACCTGAGGATTGCCAAGCAGAGCAGGCACAGCCCCAGATCCATCAAGGCAGGGGGAATTGGGCAGAGGGGAATAAAAAACCTCCACCAACAGGTAGACTTGTCCCTACCAGACCCAAAGAGAAAGCAAACTGTGATGTCAGTGTGCTAGTGGCAGCCATAGATTGGAAAAGACAAGCCCACAGCTGCAGCTGGCAGGGAGCTGTGCGGGAAGCTGAGCCTACCCAGCATTATTCAGCTGCTTCCCAGGTGCTGGAAGAGCCAGAGCTCGTGTCTGTGATTGCAGGGGCAGGAGCAGTGGGATCCTGAAAGGCTCAATTGACCTCAGGTTACAGAGCCAGCTGGGCACACGCCAGGGCTGAGCTCACCCACTCACCTGGAGCTGGCTGGGAAGCAGAAGGCAGCTCGAGGGGAATGCCAGGTTACCTTGTTGCTGGCAATGGCCTCTCATTTGTCAGGGAGGGATGCAGGCAATTTACACAATTGGGAGTGCTGCAGGTGTTAGGCAGCCACCCCGAGAGCTCAAGACAAGAAAGAGATGCTGAAAAAAAGCAGATCCATTCCGAGCTGCAGAGAGGCTCTTAGCAAGTCCAGCAAGCCCCAGGCAGAGCTCGGGGAAGGGGGGCTGGGAACAGACCACTGGAACAATGGTCCAAGGACAAAAGGGCTGCATTAAAGGGCCTATTCTGGTAGTTAAGCCAGGTTTAAGCAATTTTGCTGCTGCCTAATCTGAGGCTAATAATGTCAGTCTTAAAACCTGGAAATGCCTGGCCAAGTCAGTGGAGGAGAGAGGGTGAGGCACTTCAGCAGTTCAAGCATTGTTTCTTTCTGTCTGTTCAGGACAAAGGCAAACTCCTTTCAGGTTTAAAGTACATGATCCCTGATGCAAGTAAGATATTATACAGACCTGATGCTGTGCTGTGATGGGGTGAGGAGCCTTAACATCTCTGTCTGGTGCAACCCCCAGAGGCAAAATTCAGTGAGCTGGTGCCAGGGTGACTGGCAGAGGTTATCCAAAAGCCAGGCTCCATGAAATGCAGTTAGGCAGGACAAAGCGGCCTGGTCTCTGCAGGCTGCCTGCTTTGTTGTTTACCTGACCCAGCAATCCAGAATTTCTTTTACACAGCTTCATTTATAAAAGAATCCACTCTGCAAAGCACAGCTTAGCTCAAATTTCCACTACCAGACTTCATCAGATCACTCCAGGCTCTGAGACCACTGTCTCCACACAGCAATAGGCATTATCCTCAGGCTTTGTGTGTGTTTCTGTTACCCTTCCATTTTCCCTTCAGATATGACATGCAATTCCTAGAAAATATGTCATAAACTCTTCTGCTCTGGAGTTCTGCCACCTCTGATTGCATTCATTTGAGCCAAGGATGTCGTTTCAAAGTAAATCAATAAACAAGGCTTAAAAGGGGCCTACAGACAGAGGCTGGGGCAGCACCAGCTCCCCCTCCCCAGTTACCTCTGCTGTGCTTCAACCTAACCAAGTAAATGGGTGAAATCCACAGGAAAACACCTCCCAAAGCTTCTCAGTGTTGATTTACATTATGGGAGTAGGGGCCTGGGTCTGCCTTGCACCTGGAATATCACTTCCAGTGTTCAAAGTCCCAAATGAGTAGGAGTGGGTGTCACAGCACAATCAGGGCTGGTGGGAGGCTCTCCCAGGGATCACTGGCAGGGATACCCCTCACTGCCAGCATCTGGCACCCACAGGGGGCTGCAGCCAGGTCTCCTGGTTGTTGCAGGTGGTCCTGGAGAAAGCCAAGGAAACATCTCAACTCCAGTGAGAGATTGGAATGGCAAACCTGGAAAGTCTGGATTCAGAAAGGGGCCATGCACCTCCCACTCTTACTGAAGATATTTAGGGCCCCTCAGGCTTGCTATCACATGGAGAGTGACACATCCAAGTAGAACAAATCTAGATTTATCTGGGAATTCCAGGGAAGCACATCTTCACCCCTAATCCTCCTTTCCACTACTTGTGGCTTCTCGTCCCTCCCAGCACACCAACAGCCATTGAGGCACAGGATCTGATCCTTGTGAGTCTCCCAAGAAGCTCTAACAAGGCAGCTCCTCCAAGGTGATCCATAATGGACCCCATGAGCACAGCATGGAGTGCTGGCTGAGCACTTCCCTAGGGAATTGCTGAGAGGTGGGTTATTCATCACCAGGAGCTGTCCTGCTCTCCAGGATCAATGCACACAGGGGCAAGGGAGCTACCAGAGAAACCTCTGACACAAAACCTGCTTGGCTGAACTCACAGCAGGATTTACAGAGCAAATTAACTCCACTGGTTGAATTACTTGCATTTTTTTTTCTTTCAAAATCTCCAAAGGCTGCATAGACACAATGCTGACAACTCAGCCAGAGAGGAGGGCTGCTGTTGCACACAATGAGAATGAAGACCCCCAAACAACTGATGGGTTTTTGCCTGGCTGCACCTTCAGCTGAGATCTCCATTACCTGTGTGCTGATGGTTGTATTGGTGTGTCTGCCTGGGCTTCCTCGGGCCAGCTCAGGACACCTGCTCTGCTGTTGTGCTCGCTGTAAAACAGAATGAATCACTCAGGGTAGAAGTGATCTCTTGTTTTGGTTGTCTTCATGGGCTGGTCTCTGTTCAGTGCTCTGTGCTCTGTTTCCAAATCCAGCATTGTGTGTGTAGAATCTGATTATGGGAGTTCACACCAGCAGAATATACATCCAATGTAGCAATCACACACAGCTCTGGAAGAGCCTCCCACACAACACAGTGGCACAGGGGAGCTCCACTAGAGACGTGTGGGACGAGCAGCCCACGTGTCTCCTGCACAACCAGATTACTCAGCCCCGGAGTGCTGCTTGAAGCAACATTTTCTTGGGATTCAGGGAGAGATCCCACAGCCTGCTGCTCTTTTTTGTGGGGTCTGTCCTCGTTCACAGAGCTATTGCTCATTGCCTGGAAGGCTGCATGCCACCAAGGTGCTCTGAGCTATCCCAGCCTGCAAAGAGGGTTCCTGTGAGCTGCACTGAGTGACACAAGTGCCACAAGCACATCCATGACACTCCTCTGCACAGCACCAGGCATCTGAACTGCACACACTGCTGTGGTGCCTCAGTTTCTCTCTGTGCCTCCAGCACAGGCTTCCCTGCCCCTCACCCAGGCAAACCCCAAATCCAAAAGGCCAAATTCTTCCCTGTGTCCATGCAAAGCAGAGCAATGGGAAACACTCCCCTCCCACCCTGCCCAGGACTGCAGAGCTCTGTTATGTGGCCCCAGTGCAACACTTCCAACCCAGAGCTGCTTTTCCTGCTGGGAAACATCCCCAGCTCTGGGCACCTGCAGCACCGAGCAGCTTTAGGGGTGCTCAGCCATGGGGTAATTAATGAACACATGTGATCACTTCTATTATCTGCAATTTGAAGGCACCTCTTATCAAGGCAGAGCTGGAGCTGTGCCCACCCAGGGCACAGCCACATCTGGGGCTCAGGACCTTTGCTCACTCATTCTCCCTGGCTGCTCAGGGAGTCAGGTGGTGCTGTTCCTAGAAGGTGAATAAATTATTACTGCAAATTACTCTGATGAAGTGGCTTTTATTAGAAAGCCAGACACAAAGGGAGTTTGCTGATTGGCTCCCAGTGATGTCATACCCAGCACAGCACTCAAACGCAGAGATACGAATTTTCTTGTCTGTATTTTGCATATAATTTTCATTTTCTCCTGGCAATAAAGACACCAGCGAAGCCTTTCACTCGGGGAGGGTGGTGGGGGGTCTGTACTGCTCAAGTAGCTGATGAAAGAGAAGTGGCCTTTGTTCCTCTGCCTTGCAGGGAACCTCAGGCTAACAGTTTGCACCCACAAAGGCACTGTGGTTTTTTGCTCTCTTACAAACCCATCACTCCATTTTCTTAGGTGGCTAGCAGAGAAATTGGCATTTTTTGGGCTTCACTGTATCTAAAATCATTGTGATCACAGAGATTTTGCTATTTACAAGCTGAAGCTTAAAGTGCAGATAAAGCAACAGCTTTCTGATCATCACCGGAAGGTGGGTACAGGGCTTTGGGAAAAAACAGGCAGCAAAATCCCAACTAATTATTTCTTTTCCAAGTTTCACATGGTGGTTGTTCCTCCCTGCAAAGCCATTGTGAGTTCTCAGTGAGGTCTGTCAGAGGCAGACTCAGTGACCAGCACACCGCGTGCTCTCTAATTGAATGTCCTATCGAACTTACAGAATTTCCCTAGGAAACGTTCCAGCTTTAATCATTCCTGGATGCAACAGGCTCAAACAGCAGAGCCCTGTGAGGAGAGCAGGCATGGAAGTATCCCTTGCCTCACTGAACTGGAATGAACTCCCAAATTCAGGCGAAGGCTGTGGTTTCCTTAGCAGCTCCCTCACGCAAGGCTGCCGCAGTTCTGGGTCCCTGCTGTCCCTGCTGAACCTGGACACGGGCAGAGGGGAAGGTTTTCCATACCTTCCTGCCTCCATTATGTACCACCGAGGTGTAAATTTTGCTGGGATGGCCAAGTGTAACATTTCCAGCCCTGGAAACAGGCTCCTGCTTGTTCTGTGCAAACACTGGGCTCTCCTCCAGCAGAGCCAGCACAAATCCTGAGCTGACCTACAGTGCCTGCTATTCCCCTTTGATTATGGCTCCAAAGTCATTTGTCCTACAAGGGCAGAAAACAAAACACATCTATCACTTGGAAGATGTCCTGGAAACCCCCAGACAGTTGTGCTGATGAAACTGGACACTGAGGGCTACTGGAGAGCTCAAACACAGTTAGATTTGCTGTTCCCAGTCCTGGGGTCACGACTCCCTACAACATCATCAACTCCACTTTATTCCAGGTGGATCGAAGTTGGAAATAATTCTCTCTTATTGTCTGAAGATTTGCTGAGCTCCCTGCCCTTTGTGGAAAACAGGAGCTGCCCTCAGACTCCTGGATGTTGGATCTGAGGCTTTTGAAATCCTGAGGGTGAAGGTGCAAGGAACAGGCATGCGGGAAGGAGAGCGCCTGACTGTGAATCAGAGTGCAAAGGAATGTGCAGGCTGCAGTCCTGGGAGAGGATGCTGGCTGAGACACACGGCCAGCATCAGCAAAAAGGGAATGGGCTCTCAGGTTTAAGACCTGGAACAGATTCAAATCACCCCTTTTAGGTCTGACCTCCTTGCCCATCTGAGGGAGACAGCAGAGAGGGGAGGGAGCCATGAATCTTGGATCCTGTCCTTATGTGGCTTGGCCCTACATCCCTCTTTGCTTTTACCACTCCATGAGTAGAACAGAGGGTTATTAAAAGCACCAGAAGAATCTCAAGTAAAACAATTTTACTGTTTTAAGAGCTTTGTTACAGCATCTCTGGAGCTCTGGCTTGGACCACCACAGACCATTGTCGGGAAGCTCTAAACAGCCTTTGAATATTGAATTACTGCTCAGAAACGTATCAAATTCCAAAATTGCAAACACTCATTCAGTCCAAAAAAAGAAGCCTCTGTAGAATAGTCCATACTCACACAGACAGCAGACAACAAAACCATCATGCTGGCCTAACTCAGCTTCCCTTCCCCACCCAGAGCAACAGCCTTGCCCCAGTCTCATTCCAGCAGGGTTACTCCCCTGGGAAGCAGCAGGGCTCTAGAGAACACAGTCCCACCTACTCATCACTCACCTCAAAACGAGAGCCCTTCTACTGCTTGGCTTTTAATGAAATTGGGGCTTGATATCTCAGTCAGCCCCTCCCTTCCACTTGAGGACAGCATTAGCATCAGTCTGGATTATAATACCCAGGAAGATGTTCTGGGGCGATATGAATCAAAGCCCTGAAAGTGGGATTGTGTTTAATTAATTGTGGCTGACAGATGAAGGTATTGATCGTAGATTGAGAGGTTCAGGACTGGCCTGGGGGATAATTATTGCAGGGCACACTGTGTTAGGGTGATATTTTTTTAATTTCTGGCGATGTAGGAGGGAAGCAGGGGGGCAATAAGTGAATAATTGCAGCTAATTAGGACTTGTGTGTGCATCCCAAATTAATTTGTTTGAATAATCAACCACCAACAGCAGTCTGATCCAAAAGGAAAAGGAAACAACTGCTCAGAAAGATCTCAATTCCTCCCATAAGTTGTGCAGTCCCATGTCTGGGATAAATGTTTAATGGAATTGAGGCCCTGAATACAGAAGGGGAATAGGGCAAGATTATTGAGTGGAAACACTTGCTTTTGCCTAAGATCTACGATAAATCCAAGGGGGTGGGTGAGGCTGTGGGACGGCAGGGTGTGGGACAGCAGATGATGCTCTTGCTTGGCCCCCACCCTATCTATCCCTATCCATGTGCAACAGGCCCCGCTCCGGACTGCCGGCCGCCACCCTTTCCCAGGTGGGACACGGGAGGCGCGGGATGGCCACAGGGGGACCAGACACACAACTGCTGTCGCCGCAGGGACCAGAGAGGTGTCTGGGGCGGGGAGAGGGCAGATGGAGGCGAGGCTGCGGCAGCAATCTGTGTCCCGGTGCCCGGCCCCTCGCTCCGGTCCGCGGGATCCCCGTAATCCCCCCCGGCAGCCCTGCTGCTACAAACACTCTCATCACCATCACAGCGGGGGCAGCTCGGCGCAGACAGCGAATGATCTAGCGGGGGGTTAATAAAAGGACTGGCGCAGAACAAAAAGCCTGTCAGCCGCCACAAGATGTGCTCTCCTCCCCTTGTGCCCCCCAGGAAATTAAAAACCGGAGCCTGTGGTGTGCAGTGTTCTCTGCGGGACCGGACGGGGCACTGGGATGTGGAAGGGTAGGGTGGGAAGGGGGAAGCAGGGAGTTAAATGTTTGTCCCAGCTGTTGTTTCTGACGCGATCTATCAAGTGCTGTTACTCTAAAGGACCGAACTACCTGGTCTTTCCAAACCTGAAGAGACCAAGGCACATTTCTGTGTGCTGCTGCCAGCAACTGCTCCTGGAGAGAGTCCACTCCATCCTGCCAGGCTGCTCTGCCTGACACCACCGAAGTCCATGTTTCCATGGAAATGGGAAGAGAACGGATGCCTGTGACACGACATACCTTTTCTGATGTGCATTTGGACCACTTCTAACATCCCTTTCTAGCGACAGCCTTCAGGACTGGTTATTTTGCGGGCACAACCAAAACAGAACAAGAAGGGGGAAGAATATCTGATGGTATGAATGAAACCCCACTATCCTTTCTGGTGAACTCGAAAGTGCATTAATCCATCACAACACCCTTCCAGGCAGAGAGACCCCTGCACTAAACACAATACAGTTCACAAGCGCATAGCGAGGATCTGCCCCTCCCCTCTCCGGGCCGAGCTGGGTGAAGTTTCCAGCAGCGTTTCCCTGCCGAGGGCTGCGATGGCAGCGCTCGGAGGTTCCCGTGCCCAGGCCGGGCTGCGCAGCGCGGGCCCGCAGCGCCCTCTCCCGCGGCACCGGGGCACCCCGGCCCGGCACCCGCGGCACTCCGGGCTGTCCTGCCCGGCCCGGCCCGGCCCGGCCCGGCACCCGCGGCACTCCGGGCTGTCCTTCCCGGCCCGGCCCTGCCCTGCCCTGCCCTGCCCTGCCCGGCCCGGCCTTGCCTTGCCCTGCCCGGCCCGGCTCGGCTCGGTACAGGGAGGACAGTACCGCCCACCCAGGGCTAACCTCGGCACCGCCCAAACCAGCAGCGACTTCTGTTCTCCTTGAGCGATTCTGATGAGCAGAGAGAAGTCTTTGCCCACCTACAGCTTGCCAGCAATGCTGGGCACTTCAGATAAAAGTGAGGAGGTTCACAGAAGCTTTGCTGAGGGCTTGTCAGCTTGGCATCTACCAGAAGAGTGTGGAATAAAGCCATTATTCCTCTCTTGGACACGGTGGGGTCTGGCTGCACCTCAGGGTGTCAAGCAGCCAAACCCTGACCGGTCTGTTCTCGTACCACCTTCACAGAGGTTTTGTACAGCCTCTCTCAGCAACTGCTCCTGTCCCACACTGCCCTGGCACTGTGCTCTGGGCATCTCTGTGCCCACACTCAGACCAGCCTGCCCTGGACCTCACTCCAGACCCATCAGCACAGCACATCAGGAGGAGAAACACAAGATATTTGTAAAGCCAAAGGCAAAGCAATGACAAATTTTGTCTCTGTAGGGAGTTTGCTTGGGATTGTTATCATTTTAAAGGGCAAGTTAAGGGCTCCCTGCTCCTAGAGCTGGGAGCCAAGGATTTGAATAAAGGACCTTCATGAATGCAGATACATTGCATAGACAGAATAAATAAAGCTGATCCATAACTGCCATTTTACTTTCCAAGTGGGTGAAAATGAGATGTCCTATCCCCAGGAGATCCAGAAAGGGCTTCAGCTCCTTCATTAGACACAGAGAAGAGGCTGAGATGCCAGGCCTGGCTGAGTGCTTCCACCCTGTCAGGACAGCAATGTGCTGGAGAAGGCAGCCTTCCCCCCAGGAACACCACCCCCAGGAAGCAAAGGCCTCCTGGCTGCCATGAAAACACTCAAAAACTGGAAACACTCAAAAACTGGAAACACTCAAATAAACTGGAAACACTCCTGCCCTTCCTCAGGGCAAGGGACCTCAGGAGGCACCAGTGTCAGAGCCAGACCCAGCTACACCCACAGGACATTCAGCACCACACTGCAGCTCCTGGAATAAAGTCAGCAGAATAAATGAAATAAAATGGGATTTCAATTGACCAGAACATTTCATTCAGTCCAAAAGCAAACGAGAAGCCCAGGGCTCTTTCTGAGCAAGAAGCAGCAGCACTGTGACGTGTCCCAGCCCTGCCCTCCCCAATGTGGACATTAGCAGCATCTGGCCAGATGTGCCCTCAAGGCCCTACCCTGGCTGATGCACCAGCACCTGCTGCTGGGAAATGAGTTTTTGCAATATTCCTTCCTGCCACATCCATCTCAGACAGTAAAAATAAATGTCATTTCTCTCACACCACGTTACATGCCCTGACAGATCTGCCCAGCCAAGATAACCCTTGCAACACCAGCCTTGATTTTTCCCTGATCACACTCAAAAACTGGAAACACTCAAAAACTGGAAACACTCAAATAAACTGGAAACACTCAAACTGGAAACACTCCTGCCCTTCCTCAAGGCAAGGGACCTCAGGAGGCACCAGTGTCAGAGCCAGACCCAGCTACACCCACAGGACATTCAGCACCACACTGCAGCTCCTGGAATAAAGTCAGCAGAATAAATGAAATAAAATGGGATTTCAATTGACCAGAACATTTCATTCAGTCCAAAAGCAAACGAGAAGCCCAGGGCTCTTTCTGAGCAAGAAGCAGCAGCACTGTGACGTGTCCCAGCCCTGCCCTCCCCAATGTGGACACTAGCAGCATCTGGCCAGATGTGCCCTCAAGGCCCTACCCTGGCTCATGCACCAGCACCTGCTGCTGGGAAATGAGTTTTTGCAATATTCCTTCCTGCCACATCCATCTCAGACAGTAAAAATAAATGTCATTTCTCTCACACCACGTTACATGCCCTGACAGATCTGCCCAGCCAAGATAACCCTTGCAACACCAGCCTTGATTTTTCCCTGATCTCAGTGGATTTGGCACCAAAGGGACTTTCTCCAGGCTTGGGAAGGTTGTTGAGGGTGGCTTATGTGGGGTTGTAACAGGGCTGGGACTATGCTCCATGGCAGGCAGCAGGTCTGTGTTCCTCCTGCTGCATATCCCTGTCCCCCAATCTCATTTGCCCTACACCTGCAGTGAGTGTGTGCATTTTTAGTCTCAGGGAAACACACAAGCAAGAATTTACCTGCTTAACGAATTCTGCTGGGTCTAACCTGTCCACAAAGAGCAGTGGAACACTGGCAGGACCTCTTGGTGGTAGTTCCATGTGGTCTTTTGTGTGCTGGTGATAAGAGGATTTGTTTTTCCTTAGCACTTCTCTGCTTTGTTTTGGGTCTTCCACCACTGCTGGCTGTGGTAACATTAAGAGCATCAGCTTGAGGGTGTGCAGGCACCAAAGTGAGGAAACTTCCCTTTTGGTGCTCTAGGTAAGGAACAGATCAAATCCAAAGCAGACATGGGCAAGGTCCCCATGCCCTGACTCCATCACTGAACATTTACACTCACCCTGGGATCAAACATTGTGCCAGGGTGCCTCATCCAGCTCTGGCAGCCCCAAAGGCTCCCTGCTGTTCACTCTATTTGTGGTCACCCCAGCTGCCGGACTGGCACCACCATGGCATTAACTTCAGGAGGGTGACAGTGACACTGTCCTGACAGGGCTCTCCTGAGGGCTGAAGCCCTGCCAGTGCTCAGCACCTCCTCACTCACTGTGCCCTGGGCAGGCTCCAAACCCACCTCTCCCACTGCACTGCCCACAGCTCCTCCCAAGCTCACACCACCTGTTACTCCAGCAAAGAAGTGAATCCCAGCAATGTGAGGACACTTGCAGAGCCCCAGCCTTGCAGGGACTGGAGTTTGTAGTTTATGCCTCCAGGGTGACATTGCAGATGAAAATCAAAATGCCAGAACTGACTAAAGGAATTTTAAAAAGCATTTTCTGCTTTTAGGCAGCTGAGGGATGAACAGATCTAGATTCACTGGGCTCAGGTCAGTCTTGTCTGAGATACCCAGGTCCTTCTCCTTGCTTTGTCCTTCCAACTTCTTTCCCTTCCCAGAAACACCCAGTTGAGTCTCCCATTGTGCAACTCCCAGGTCAGTCTTTAGAGGGGCTGCAGATTTGTTTAAACCTCTGCAGGCACTCAGACTTCTCAGGAGCCCTCAATCTTGACAGAGTAGCAAATATTCACAACTGTAAATGTGTCTTGCACAGTTTGTTCTCTGATTGCTGTTAACTGCACCCAAAGTCTGGCTGATGCCCTCTTTTTCTGTGTTTTCCGTGGAACAAAGATCTCACTTTGCCATTGCCTTGTGGTATTTATGATGTGTAAGGTTGCTCAGGGTCCCAGCTCTGCACCCTGGTGTCCTTTTCCCCTCACACAGACACAAGCTGCAGCATGTCACTTCAGCAGAATGTGCTGAAGGCATTTGGGGGGCACTCACAGTGGCATTTTCCAACTGCTCCTTGGGGATTTGATCTCTTCCTTCTTAAAAGACCTTCTGTCCTTGAAATACAGCTTGAACTTTTCACATGAGACCACAATATGCTAAACATTCCTGTGCTATTTAGAGACATCTTTACTCTGTGGATAGCAGTGACATGCCCAGGAAAGCCACTGCTCTGCTGGCACTCCATTTACTGGCAACAGGTGACACGGTCAGCTCTCTCACTGAGGGATAAGACCTGCTGTGGGTGTGTCACATGCATGTAAATTCTCCCTAACAGTTCTCTTTGGTAGGGCTGACTCGAGGCTTGCAAATATTTGGAAGAAAGCTGGAGTTTTTACATCCCAACAGCATCTGAACTGGCAGCACACACGTTTCCCAGGCCGAGTCCAAAGCTCAGGAATTCAGCAGGTATCTGCTGAGTGCTATTACAAACCAGGATTTCATCTGAGGTTCACTCCCCCAGCTCTTGTTAGGACTGATGGCTTTGTGGTTATGATTTTCCTCAGCTTCTGTCTTGAGATGTTTCTGTTTCTTTGTCAGAGATTGTCTGGGCACTGCACTGACTCCCACTTCTCTCTTACTGCTGTGCTAATGAGACACTGAATAACCCACATGAAAAATGCTGTCCTTGGGTTGAAGGATGGTGTCACTCCCCCCATTTCACAATAAGGGCAGAAGAAGACTCCCTGAGACCTGTTAGCCTAGGAAACGAACCTAAATTCCTGCTCAGAGGGATTCAAGTTCAGCTCCTGCTCAAGGCACCTGCTGAATGGGCCACGCAACACGAACCAGCCCTGCCTGGAGCAGGGCAGAACCTTGTCCTGCCTCCCTTACCTGTTTCCCATGAGCAGCACAGGGCTCACAACTGTTACTCTGGCCTGCCAAGCAAAAATTGCTATTTCAGTGAGAATGTTGGAGGCTGATGGAAATCTGACAGTCCATGGCTAAGCTGCCAGCTGGGAAGTGGGTGGAAATGAATCTTTTGTCGCATAGTTAAACTGCCTTTTCTCCAGATTAATTAATTCACAAAGAATGTATCCCTTTCTGGGTTTCACAGCTGAAAACAAAGCCAGTCTCACCTCCCCTGCACTATCTGTCAGTTGTACCACAAAGTGCAGAAGCACTCACTCCGTTGTTCCTCATGTGATCAAATCCTGGGGAAAAAAGAAAATACTTGCACTGGCTTCTAATTCACCTGAGGTTCTGAGCTGCCCCACATCAATTTTTCTACAGTTACACCCAAACAGCTGGTTCTGCCTTGAACTGATCCACAGGGCCATGAGCCCAGGCAGAAGCCCCAGCACAGACTCAAAGCACTCAAGGCACTGCCCAGTTCTATTTTCAGCCCAACTTTCCCTCAGTTTGTATCCAATGCCAGGTCTCTGTTCGATATCTCCACCCTCAGATCACATTTGGTTTCCCATGGAGCAGATCCAAGCAGTGATGGATAGCTGGACAGGTGCCCAGCTCAAAGCTCAAGAGCCCAGCAGTGAGAAGCATCTCAGCACCTGTGTCTCAACAGAGACAGGAGCAGGCTGCAAATCCAGCTGTCCACAGGCTCCTGTTCCTCATCTGCTAGCACAGTTCCTTGGATAATCTCAAAGCCTACTCATCAGGTGCTCAGGGCATAGCTGTGCCCTTTCCCGGCCCCATGCCCTGTGCAGCTGCCCAGACCAGTCTTTCTCACCTTCAGCTGCCAGCTGAGTGCTAAATCTGTAGCAGACTCCTAAGATTATCAGTTCTTTTCCTGTAAGGAAGCTGTGTTTGGGAAAGGCTTCCTCACACACCTCCATATTTGGCACCTTAGCACTCCACTTGAAGTGAAAACCAAGCTCAGTAACACCTCTCCCCTCCAGAGTAGGCCACAAGACAGTCACAGCATGTGCAGCCTCCCACAGGCCACTATCCCACCTCTGGAACAGTGAGATACCTGGGAAAGGGAAAGCCATCCCTCCCTGCTCACCCTCTAGTACAGCAGTGCTCTGGAGTTGAAGGGTTCCTTTTCAGTCAACTCTTCCTTGTAAAGAAGCTGGTCCAGATCAACAGATTGTTCTTTCCTGGTTATTTTTATACTGTATAGTTTTTGAAGTTAACAAGCAGCCAAAACTGTCCTTGTAAGCCTGAGTTTGGCGAAGGAGAGTGTTCTGTCAGCAGCTGATTCCTCAGGAGGAAGTCACTGAAAAGTCTGTTGTTTCCTTTGGAGATGAATGACCTCCTCCAGACAGCAGATGGAGTAGTCACTCGCTACTGAGGTCTGCAGCGAGATGTTTCAGCTAGAGGAAAAGGGGGAGGAATAAAGTGACATCCTGTCTTGGCCACTTCTGAGAAGGGAAATGTCACAACAGTCATTTCTGAAATCCAGAGAGCAGCAGCAGTAGAGAAGCATCAGTTTGTATTCTTCTACACTTTTGTGAAGATGAAGGAGGAAGAGTCTTTCTCAGTATATCCATCACGGAGGGGCTTTCAGTGCCTTCTCTCTTCTCTTTAGCCCCTTGTCCCCACCAGTGCCCAAAAGCCTTTCTACCCGAGATGTGCTGTGCTCTGAGGCAGGGAGATCCACCATGCCCCTCACCCCAAACAGCCCGAGGATGCTGCAGGGAAGCACTCAGTCCTGCAGCACTAACAAAGCCCAGCTGAGCTCACAGGATGGAGACAGTAAATCACATGCAGACTTGCAAAAGGCAGTCTCTGGAGCCTGAGCTGGCTGATCACCCAGCAACTTCCCTGGGAACCTACCTGGGCTTCCCTTTGATCTCTTTTGGTTAGTACTTCTCCTTGTCATGTGTGATGCCCAGCCTAGAGGCAAGACATTCTCACAAGACTTATAAATGCCACAGAACTACAAAGGCAAAAGGAATTTCATGCTCACAAAGCCTCAGCAATATCTATAGGCACACATAAGAAAAAACAGACTTCAAATACTTATAAAAGGACTTATTGTATTCTGGATTTCTGTGGTTTTCCAGTGTCTTACAGCGTTATTTCAGGATCATAAGACACTTTCTTTGAAACCTTTTCAGGCTCTTCCCCACACAACCAGTTCTAGCACCCCTTTGCTCCTCTACCCCCTCTTTATTTTAGAAAAGATTTTCTGGGTGTTCTGACTGTGCATCACTTTTCTCAACCATGTTTCTATTTCTCTGATTGTTGTCTCTTTATGGAAGAGGTTGGAGACCTCTTTTACCTACTCAAACAATGTGGTTCCACGTGCAGCTACAATCACTACCTTTGGTCTCATTTAACACCAAGCACTCCATGCCCTATGCCTCCTGTATTCACACAGAAGGAAAATACCAGGGACACCTTTGTCACAGCAAATTCTATGGCCCAAACCTCTGTGGACAGATCTAGAGCCGACAGCTTTGCCAGGCACTGCTATTTATGAGCTGTGTCTGTTAACACACAACCCAGGGGGGTGTGTGAGCAGTTTACAGTATGAACTATGAAATACACAAGTAGGTTTGGCAGTCTCAATGGTGACATTCTCAAACAACTGCCTCTCAGAAGACCAATACAGACATTCACTGCAAAGGCTGATTCAGAGCTTCAGCTGGCATGTTAAAATATGCCCAGCTTACACTATTGCATAAGGCACATCCTGCCTGGATCAGCCACCCCTGAGAGAGCAGGGCCGTGCACCTGACTGCACATTCTGCAGTGCCTGGAGCTGCAGCACAGCCTGGAAGATGCTAAGGAAGAGACAGGGATCAGGAGGGTGGAGCAGAGGTGGCCCCGTGCCATGATCTGTAAGGCAGGATCCCCAAGGATGAGCAGCTGATGTCACCTCACACTGTCCCCACCCTGAGTGATTCTCCCACAGGGCTGTGGGTGACTGCAGTGGCAAAATGGGAGCTGAGCCAGTGGGACAGAACCAGTCCCCATGGACACACAGCCCCATGCACACAACCCAGAGGATGTGGTTCTCTTCCAGCCAGGTCTTAGGAGCTCTCACAGAAACCCATCACAGCTGAGATAGCTCAGCTACCCCGAACAGCATAAAATTAGCAGGATCAGCAACACTGAGGTAGTGTTGGAAACTGGAAAAGATTTAATAAAAGGCAAAATTACAAAGCTCTTACAGAGAAAAACTGAGCCAGGGGCAAGAGCTTCTTGCTCCTGCTAAAACACCCCACAAAAGTGATTCTTTCCTTTGTTCTCTTCCTTTTCTAGTGAATTACCTCTTGGTAATTCACTAGATTTTCTAGTGAATTTGGGCTCCCTTGGCCTCTGTCCAATCGGACAGCCCCAGGTCTGAGGTGAAGTCCCCAAAGTCCTATGGGGTGTCTTTTGTACCGAATTGGGAGAGAAACTTGTGGGCTTTTTGCCTTTTTAAGCAAAGAATAATTTAGTCACTCCGTCAACAGGGGGCACCAAGACTGTCTGTTCCAGACATGCACAGGACACACACCAAGTGAGGAACAGAAACAGGTTGTGTTCACACTGAGAGCTCAAGTACATATTTGCTGGTAAAACTGTGGGGCTCTCAGCCCTCTCTTTTCCCTCTTCCCTGCTCATGGAAATCTGAGGCAGTCTGTGCCTTGCAAAGTGCCCTCAGAAGCTCCCAGACACAGCTCTGCAAGCTGAAAGACCCTACAGCACAGCAAACACTTGGCTTCTCTCTTCTCACCTTTCCAGGCCTGTCTAAATCCTTCTTCCATAATCCTCGCCACAGCAAGGGCTTCAACTTGTGAAAAATGCCATTCACTTGTGTTAAAATTTCAGAAGTTTAACAGTAATAGAAATAGTAATGAAAATAGTAATAAAAATTAGGACAGTCAGAATTTGGACAATCAAAGTTAGGACAAAAAAGACAGTAAAAAAGCAAAGAATTATGGACACCCAGGTGCTTTGCATTCTGCCACTTTTTGTTATCAATGGATTAACCCTTAAAAGCAATAACCTATTGTATATTCATATATCTCATACATGATTCAAACATTCCTTTCAAACTAAGGGTGTTTCTGCTTAATTTCAGCTTCCCCCCCCCCCATCTTGCAAATCAATCTAGGTTTTCCCAATAAGGAGGCAATAATTCTTCTCTTGGGATCTTGGTGTCTTGTTGCAGTTCTCTATGCAAAGAATTTCTTGATTATCTTTTCCATTCCTTGAACTAGTTACAAAAAGTATCTTCCATCACATAGTTTCTGTTTTAATATTATGCTATAGCTTAATATTTACCACACTACTTAAAGAAGAGTAACACAGCACTGCTTAAAAAATATTAATACAGCATAACTTTCCAACATAACAAATATCGTATTCATTTTAATATTTGCAAAGAGCCAATCATAGAATATGCATTTTTCACAAACCAAAGCCTTAAAGGCTGCAAATCAAAGGCTTCTCAAGGATCCAGCTTTTGGGAGTTTTTTACATCAGTAACAGAAATAAAGGTTGCCTTTTTGGCATGTAATTTTGCTGGTGGGGTTGTACTACACCAGTTTTAGTTTGAGGTACATGATGAGGTTTTAGCAATGCCCTTTGTATCACAAGAATTAGATCAGGTTCAGTAGGCACCAAACATTTCAAGGCACATTCACTCCCAACGACGCTGGCACTGCTGTTAGTGCTGAAATGATGTGAATATAAATTATAACAATCATAATACAGAATCCAAAGTATTTACAATGAGATACAACCCACAGAACAGTCACCAATGGGCATGCAAATTGGATGGATGTAGGGTACTGCAGAATAATTCAAGTTTGGATCTCAGAGCTCCTTCCCAGAGATAAGAATGAGCATCTGTCATCCATCTTCTACCTTGCCAAGTTGAGAATACACAAAAACACTTCAAGCATTGCTCTGCTCACATACACCCATCTTTTCTTCTGAACAACACACTTCTTGTGGCAGCACATATCACAATTGAGACAGCCACAAGTCATACAATTTCAGGGAGCTTCAACCCATACAGAGTAACACCATATCAGATCAGAGGGCTTCAGGCATCATCCCATACAGGGTAACATCACTTCAGAAGACTGCAAGCATCTTTTTGTTCTTCAGCCCAACCCTTTACACCCCTCATGCTCATGCCCTGCCCCTGTGTGCCCTGTGCTCCCTTTGGTGGCTGCTCAGTGCCCTGGGCACTCCATGGCTCACTGCTGCCAGTGCTGCTCACAGCTGTGCCCACTGGGGTGAGGCTGGGCCACAGCCCCACTCCCACTACCACAAACTGTGTGCCTACAGCCTCTAACACATCTAATCACTCTCGTGTTCACAGGGCCACACCTGACAGATAAACACGGGTTTCCTTGCAGATCTCAGCTCCTGACAGTGCTGTAGCTGGAGTCACACAGGAGCAAGACTGGAAATGCAGTCAGAACACCTTCCTGCCAAAGCTTCTCACTTCCTGAGGATGATTTCCTAACCTGCCTTCTTCCCACAAATTTCAGTTTTCCATCTTCATTGATCTGAACCATTTGCTCCAGAAACAAGCAGCTCAGCAGTCACTGCCACCACCTCTGATTGCCTGGGGTGTTCACCAGCACAGGTGGTGGCTCACACCTGCTCCAGTTCCTGTGGATTTTCTGGAAGCCAGGCTGGTCACCACAAGGTGTGAGCAACCAGCACTGCACAATCCAGCAATCTGGCTCCAATTGAAAGAAATGCATAAATTTGGACATGGATGATGCCAGCTCTGGCCCTGGTGTCTCAGGCAAAATGGAAACAGTTCTGCCTCCCACTGCTGAGCTGTCAAAAATTGAGAGGTGGCAAGGTCTCCAAGGAAGGCAGATTCATAACCTGGGAGGGAGGGAAAGAGATTCTCTGTGCAGAAATACTTTTGCAACAGCAAATCTCTCCAATGTGGTTCAGATTCTGCATAACATCCACACAAGTGGCATCTGGCAGCTTCAGACTCTTCCCAACTCTCATTCTGGGAACAGAGTTGCCAGAGAAGCTGGTACTAATTATTTAAAACTGGGACTTGCATATTTCCCATGCCATTCTACTTCTGAAGTGCTGCTCTACTGAGGAGAGGTTTGCAACTGCCAAGACATGAAAGAGTGTTTGTTATTAACACATCACTGTATAATCAGGGGCTTAGCAGGGGGCTGGCCATGCACATGAGTCTGCCTCTGTTGCTGACAGTGTAGATGGAAGTCCCCAGGTATCCCATTAGGTGACAAGTGAGAATGAGTACTGCAGCCAGAACTAAGCAATTTGGCACAATTAGGTAGAGAGATGGCATTTTCTGCTCATAAAGGGCCCAGAATTGGAACAGCATGAGATGTTTCTGATTGAGATTGAGCTGTGCTGGCCAAGCTGAGTGGGTGTCTCACAGAGCAGAGCAGCAGTGGGTGCTGATGTCCAGCACTGAGATCTGCTGGCAGAGCTCAGATGGGGAATGTTGCCCAGTTTCTGAGAACAACACCGAGTGTGTATTTTAATTAGAGCTCCTCTGCTCATCTGCATGGCTCAGCAGAAACTTTGTGAATTTTCCAGGCCTTCATTAGGATCCATCCAAAAGCCTACCTTCAATTTTTCTCTTCTCCTCCCCCAGTGAAGCCACACTGGTAGGAATCACCCACCCCACGTGTTCTGCTGCTGGCTCTGTGCAATGTCACAGGTCTGATTCCATGAACATGGAGTGATGTGTGGCTCTGGAAAGAGTGCCCAGCCCGGATTAAATGAGGCCTGTGAGCAAAGGCAGTCTGATAGCAAGGTATGATGACACACAGTGACTGAGCTGGACACACAAAACCTCAGTAACTGACTCCAGGGTGCTGGGGAAGGCAGAAATAAGGGACAGTATGGTGGGAGTGTTGGAAAGACAGGAGCTAGGAGGGCTGCAAGGACCTGCCATCCAAATTGTGCCCTGGGTCCTGCCCAGTGCTCACTGCCTCCAGCCAGAGATTCCATCCCAGGCACTGCAGACACACATCCTAACAACAACAAAGGAATTCATACTTTGGGAAGGCTCCTCCCCTCCCTGTGTTATGCACTGGCCTAGAGTTTAACTGGCCAAAGCAGCTCACAGGGAATGAGCTCATTTGAACATGGGAACTCAACTCAGTAAGGAGTAAAGACAATTGCTTCAAGTTTGTGAGTTCAGAGCAAGAAAAACAGCTTTCCAGATCTCTTTTGGGAACTAGGAGCTTTGGCTTTCACCCCTCCCTAATGTTGCCTCCCCGTGCCCACCTTCATTTCCTTCCCTCTTGCCTAAGGAGGGTCTGGCAAACCCTAATTTCTCCAAATCAAGGCAAGTTTCAAGTCTGAAAGCAAATTCAGTGAGGTCAAAAGCTCACACAGACAGCTCTGTCAGTTCTGAGTGGCCTGAAAACAGGTGCCACTGTGCAACTCTCCATAGCTCATCTTCCAGCAAGCAAGAATCACATCCTTTGTCTGCTTCCTACAGAAAAAGGGGGTTTTCCACCTTTTCTATTTTTTCCCCACCTTTTCTCTTTTTTTTTCCCCTGAAGGGAACAAGCTCCATTTCCAATAACTGAATACTGATTAAAACCACTGTCCTTCTACCACTCCCACAAGTCTCAAGCAGCTTACACCAAAAAGCTGGCAAGAAAAAGACTTCTTGTACAAGGACTTCATAACACCAGGGAAAATAAAAAAAGGAAAACTGTTGACATTAAATTTCAACTCTTTTCATTCTAAAAAAATCTTTTAAATCTTACCCTTCTCTTCCCATGCTGTTAATAAAAGTATCCCAGTGAAAATTAATTGAGATCAGTTTCAACTCTTTGAAATGACACACAGCAGTGACCCAGAGGCAATCAGCTTGCTATTTCCATAATTAAAACATGTATTTAATCAATACTTTTTATTCAGTCTGAGGTAGCTCATATGAATCCAACAGCCCTGTGTCCCCCTCTGTTACCTCTAACTGGAATTCATGGGGTGGCTCAAGGACAAGCAATAAGGAGCTGGACTTCAGCTCTCAGCCAACAGTTTCACCTCTAATTTTGCTGTTTGAAGCAAATCTAGATCTCCATTGACTTAAAAAATAAATGTTGACCAAGAAATGGGTGTTTAGCTCTTTAACAGGTTCTCTGAGAGAACTTGTCTTTTCATAAACCTCTTGTTTTTGTTGGCAGATTGTAAAATGAATCACACAATTACCTTTGCAGCCTTATTCCAGTGCACTGCCAGAACTGCCCATGGAGGCTGAACACCAGCACTTCACAAAATCAAACTGAGGTGGTTCCTCCTCAGCAGCATCCACTGCATTGATGTGGAAACTGCACCTGCAGGAAAAAAACCCAAACTTTAGTCTTCAGGGCAACAACTGCATCAGCACCAGGTGACAAACTAATCACCCCAATTGTGAATTGTGCCTGAATTCCCCAAGCTATTGCTGTGTCAGATTGCTGCTCACAGCCACACCCTGGGACTAACAATGGGGTCCCCAGCAGTGACAGCGCTCTGGGTCGAGGCTGCCCCATGGGCACATCTAATGGTGATGTTCTGTGACAAGGCTATAAACACCCCTGGTCCCACAGGTGAAGCCCTCATTGCAGCAGGGTTTTGGGGCAGGTGTGTGCTCTGTTGTCTCTGCCTGCTTGGGCTGGAGGGCTGCTTGTAACCATGAGAGCCTCGCAGGCCTCTCCCCCAGGGAGTGTGAAACCAGCGAGATTTCATAAACACAGACAGAGCAAACATCAGCCAGAGAAGCACTGAAGGGGAAATGATTCAATCTGTTCAAATGAAAAAGCTACTGACAAAACCCAAAGACCACCTGAGCAAAGGAAAAGGGGGGTTACACATTAACCAAGCAACTCTGGTGGGCTGAACAAGGTCTGAGAGGAGAAGATGATCCCTCTGTGTAGGGCTGCTATGACACAAAGGTATTTGAGGATCAGAAACTGCTTGAAGGATATGGTAAAGAACAGGGAAGGCAGAAAGGCCTCCAGTTTGTCTTCACAGTTCTGTTCTTAAAGATCATTACATTATTGCTTTAGGCTCACAAACCCAGTCGTGCCCCTGGTCACCATCAGGTGTCAGGTGAGGGGGGTTTTTTCTCACTCTCTCCTTCACCAGCAATTCCAGCCACCATCACCTGCCTGGCCTGCCCATCTTGGCACCCTCAAAGCTCTGAGGAATAATTTCAGAGAAAGAGAATGCATAAATAAATGAGGAAGTTCTTTGTGGCAATGCCAGGAAGAAAGGGAACCTGATGGGCAGCCAATGAGCCATGAGGGCCAGACATGAGTCCATGACATGGCTGCTGACTAAATACCATCCTAAAAAGAAAGAAAAATCAGCAAAAAAGCCTTGCATTAATCTATCTCCTTTACTGCTTGCTTTGTGAAGTCTGAGGAGATGACAATCACTCACAACACAGAACTGAGTAAGGAAATTACCGGCTGCCTCAGCCAACGCGCTGTGGCGTACAGTTGTCAAACTCTTGCAAATTTTGTCAGTCTCTGAGTGAAAGTTCCTGCGATTTCTAAAGAAGCCCAGAAAAACTCCCTTTCATTAAAAAGGGAAACCTCCCTTCTTGCTCACTGAAGCACCTCTGTGATGGATGCACCAGGCAGCAAAGGGCATTCCCAGGCCTGCTCCCAGCACCTGAGATGGCCTCAGGGATGTGGGCAGGCCCCACGAGGCCACCTCACCCTGGGGAATGCATGGAAGAGGCCGAGACCAGGAACTTAACCACAAAAAAACCCAAAAAGTATATTAGAGATTCGAGTTGGTTATTAGCTTCAGACAGTGACTGGGTTGATGGATGTGAGCCTTTAGAGAAACTTTGGTGTGAGGCAGGGCGGAGGAGCTGTGGGACTGCAGGCACTGTGCTGTTGGGGCAGAGTGGAAATACAACACAGACCCATAAAAGTGTTAGGGAACAAAGAAATAACGGCACCGTGAGGAGGAACGCCAGGGAGGGGATGGCGCAGCAGCACCACGTACATAGGAGGTTGCAGGCATGATGCCCAGACAGACATCAACTCAGCTCTGCTGAAGGCCCCAGCACCGGGGCAGTGCTCACCTCTCCATCCCGCGGCCTGGGGGCCCGGTTGGCCCGGCCCAGCCCGTTCGCGGAGGCCTCGGCCCGGCGGTGCCGTGAGGGAGCCTCTGCCCCGCCATCTCCCCTCACGACGCGCCGCCCGCCGCCGCCTACGCTATTCTCGTGCCGAGTTACGCAGGTGACGTAGCGGCATTGCCGGGCCGCACGCAAGTTTCCAGGAGGAGCGCTATTCCCATACCGATTTACGAAGGTGGCGCAACCGCATGGCCAAGCCGCACGCAGGTTGCGCAGGAGGAGCGGCGCGCCAGGATTCCCGAAGGGGTTTACGCCATCGGCCGGCCAGCGGGGGCGGGGCGCTACGGAGGCGGCGTAAGGAGGCCCCCGCCGGCGGCGCCCCGCCTCAGCCGCGGCGGCGGGGGAGGAGGAGCGGCGGCGGAGCGCGCCCGGCGCGATGTGGCAGCGGTCGGTGTGCGTGGGCCTGCTGGCCCTGGCGCTGGGCTACCTGTGCGTGCTGGGCCCCGAGCTGCCCCCCGCGGCCCTGCGGCAGCTCTCGGCCTCGCTGCTGGGGACGCTGCGCCGCGCCCGCTCGCTGGAGGCGCGCACGGTGGCGGCCTGGCAGGCGGCCATCGTCCGCCCCGCGCGCGGCTGGGCGCGCGTCGCCGTCGGGTAGGTGCGGGAGCGCGCGGGGAGCGGGAGCGCGCCCGGGCCGGGGTGCGCGTCCCGCTGTCCGCGTGTGCGGGACCGGGACGTGCGGGACCGGGTGTGCGCAGAGCGGGGTGTGTGGGATGGAGCTGTGCCGCCCAGGTGAGACCTCGCCTGCAGAGCGGCCTCCAGCTCTGGGGACCCCAATGTCAGGATGCTGCTGGAGCCAGTCCAGAGGAGGCCATGGAGATGCTCTGAGGGTGGAGCCCCTCTGCTCTGGAGCCAGGCTGGAGAGCTGGGGGTGCTCACCTGGAGAGGAGCAGGCTCAGGGAGAGCTCAGAGCCCTGCCAGGGCCTGAAGGGGCTCCAGGAGAGCTGGAGAGGGACTGGGGACAAGGGATGGAGGGACAGGACAAGGGGCAGTGGCACTGCCAGAGGACAGGGTTAGGTGAGATTGGGAATGAATTCCTGGCTGTGATGGTGGGGAGGCCCTGGCACAGGTGCCCAGAGCAGCTGTGGCTGCCCCTGGATCCCTGGCAGTGCCCAAGGTGAGGTTGGACAGGACTTGGAGCACCTTGGGCTAGTGGAAGGTGTCCCTGCCCGTGGCAGGGGATGGAGCCAGATGACCTTGAAGGTCCCTTCCAGCCCAAACCATTCCATGATTCCATGAAAAAGAAGCGGATGCGAGTGCAGCACGTCCCACAGTGCTGCTCAGTCAGAGCTGGATGGTGGCCGAGGGGATCAATGACCCAGAACACTCCTGTGGTGGGGATTTAAGCCAGGCTCTGGCCCTATTAGAGCCCTTCTCCAGAAATATCATTCCTAGCTTGATTGTCTGTAAATCAAGTCCATGTACAGTCTGAGGGTTGGGCAGTTGGAGCTGCTGGGCCATCCAGCTCAGGCTGGCAATAAACAGGTACCAGAGAAAGTTATAAAGTGGAGAAAGGAGTGAAGCCTTTCTTTGGAATGCTGACATCCCAAACTGAGTCCAGACACAGCTGGAGAGAGATAAGGAGGGAAGGGACAGGGGAGGCAATGAATGTTGAGCTCAGAGAAATTCAACACCCTTTCTCTTTTTAAGTGGGAAGAGAACAAGGGGAAAGTTCAGGAATGTCACATTGATCTTATATTTAGTGCTTGCCTCACTTTTAAATATATGGAGATGGCAGGTAACTTGACTTTGACTGGAAGATTGATCCTTTGGATGTTGGAAGGGGTTATCCACGTCCATGCCTGTGTGGCTCTGTGTTAGCAGAGGAGCATGACTTACTTTTATCCCCTTGGATCTGTAATGATTCGCTAAAACCGAAATTTGGGGCTAAAATGCTGCTTGAATGTATGGTTTCTTTTCTCTGCAAGGCTAGGGAGTTTCTCTGTCCTTGGTGTAGGAGGTGATGCACATCCAGAGGATTTCTGGGTTGGTTACCTCATGGAATGGAAAGCCTCAGGGTTTTTCATGTCCTTTATTTTGTGTGATGCAGCTTTTTTTTTTGTTGCAGCCCAAATCTGACTCCTGAGAGGTCACTGCTGAGGGAATGCTGAGTGCTGAGCACTCCTCACAGACAGGGAACAGGAACTGGCCCTTGGACTGTTGTGGGGGCAGATGTGGAGAAAGTCAGGGATCCTGCACAGGTTTTATAGATGGTTGGATCCCTGTCAGGGAAATGTGGGGCAGAGGAATGGAAGTGGCACTTGGCAGCTGTGACAGAAGATGCTGAAGTTGCAGCTCTGTGGAGTTGCTGGTGTTATCTCAGGAAGTATTTGCTACACTGAAACCACAGTGAAACAAGGACAAGTGTTTCTAATTTGTCTTCTGGGGTTCTGGTTTGTGCCAGAAAGTCTCCTGTCCTCTGGTCTGTGATTAAATCAATGAGACATGGGGACTGGAAGTTAGACTTTCCAAAAAGCCTGGATCTGCTGACAGGTTCTTATCCCTCCCTTACAATCACAGGATTTTTCTCCTGTTTCCACTGCATGCTGTTTCTGTGAGTTTGGGATGATCCTGTGGAAGCTGCCGTTTTCAAATATTTCAACTGACAAATTGCTCTCTTGACTTTTTGTAAACAGAGCCAGTCTGTGTGGGGAGTTGTGTGTGGGTTGGGTATTATTAGGAATAGATGAAACTCCAGAGGCTGATCTAGCTGACTTAAATGCTTTCAGTTTTGTTTTTAACAGTTTTGAATCACATGCACATTTTAAACCCAAAATACATGGGTATTAGAAGCTTTTAAAAGCTTCTAAGAATTTAAAATGCCACTGTTACTATTCCTGTTCTTTTTAAGCAAGCCCAAGGCAGGAAATGAAGTAGAACCTGTATTGTAACATACTCAACCACCTCTGGACCACACAGCTTTCCTTGTTTTCATTCAGGAGAAAGTTAGAAATCCCTCCCTGAGCACAATAAAAGCCAGTCACACGGAGAAAGCTTTAGGAGAGAACTTCAGGAAATTCCTGTGCCTTTTTTCCCTTTGGCTGGGTGCTCTCCCCCTGCAGAGTCAGGGAGGTGGCCTCCCTGCCCTGAGGTGTGTCTGCTTTTCCCAGGACACCTTTTCTGTCTCCCTGCCAGCGTCAACGCCTGCGTGGACGTGGTTCTGTCTGGGGTGAAGCTGCTGGAGGCTCTGGGCCTGGAGCCCGGCGATGGGAAGAACCACGCAGTCCTGGACTCCAGGCAGGACCTCAAGGAGGCGTTTGCTCACTTCATGGAGAGAGGGGCGGCTGCCGAGCGCTTCTTCAGCGACGGCCAGGCCTTCCAGGCCATCGCCCGCGCCGCCTCGGAGCACCCCGCAGCACAGGTGGGTCTGCACCAGGGAGCCTTGGGGTCCTCTCTCCTGCTGCCTTGTCACTGCTGCCTTGCATTCTTTCTCTAGAGAGCAGATCATTGAGGAAGAAGCTTGTGCTGTAGCTTGAGGTGTGGTTTTTTTCTGGGATTCTGCCCCGCTGCAAATGAGGGGTGGTTAAATGGTCTCTCCCCTGCTGACATTCCCAAACTGAAATGTCAGAGATGTCTCTTGGGAGCCAGATGGGGCTGAGGATGTAAAAGAGGCTGGGAGTGAAGAGTTGCCTGATTTTTAGCTGTGTGGTCTGTTTTCTGTGAGAGAAGCCAGGAGTGGTTTGGGTTGGAAGGGACCTCAGAGCCCATCCAGTGCCACCCCCTGCCATGGGCAGGGACACCTTCCACGAGCCCAGGGACACCTTCCATGAGCCCAGGCTGCTCCAAGCCCTGTCCAACCTCACCTTGAACACTTCCAGGGATCCAGGGACAGCCACAGCTGCTCTGGGCAACCCATGCCAGGGCTTCCCCACCCTCACAGGGAAGAATTTCTCCCCAGTATCCCATCTAACTCTGCCCAATGGCAGTGGAAAGCCATTCCTTGTGTCCTGTCCCTCCATCCCTTGTCCCCAGTCCCTCTCCAGCTCTTCTGGAGCCCCTTCAGGCCCTGGCAGGGCTCTGAGCTCTCCCTGGAACCTTGTCTTGTCCAGGTGAGCACCCCCAGCTCTCCCAGCCTGGCTCCAGAGCAGCCCTTGGATCTTCTCCATGGCCTCCTCTGAGCACCTGTGACCCTCAGGACAACCTATATTTGCTGCTTTTCAAGCTCAAATCAGAGTTGAGCTGGGAAGTTTGACCTTTACTACTGAAGGAACTTCCACAGTTCCTTTCACTTCAAATGGGCACAGGCAGCAGGTTTCACCTCGACCTCAAACTGGAGGAAGAACTGCTGCAGTTTATAAATGATTCCTTGTCAGCCTTGCTAAAAACCCACAGGGAGGTTGCACAGGACTAAGGGCTGTTTATGTGCTGTTTTTACAGTGCTGTCAGTGTTGGGAATGAATTGATTTTTACCTGGCTGTTACCTGAAGGTGAATATTTAGATTAAAAATAAAGAATGCTCAGCTTGTTGAGAGAATTGTAAGATCATTTTGCCTTCAGCCCCAATAACCGTTAGTCACTTGGGTACTGCTGAACATTGTTCTAAAAAGCCAAAATCTCCAGCCTGTGCTGAGGACTAAATGTGTTTAAAGGTCCCAAAGCAAGGGGATGCCCACACCCAGCTCTGTTTGTTTTACAGCTTTACGTGGGAGGAAATGCTGCTCTCATCGGGCAGAAGCTTGCAACAAATCCAGACCTGAAGGTACACACATCTTCCAAACATCTCATGCCACTTGGTTTTGTTCTTTAATTTGCTTGTCTCATGTTATTTCTGTGTAGGTTTTGGGGATCTGGCAGTTATTTTTTAGGTTCTGCTGGTAGAACATATGGTTGGACTTCCTGATTTTTAAAAATTGCATTACTAACTTTTTATAATCAGTTGTGTAGGTGATGCTTAAATTTTGGTAAGGGACGTGGTAAGGGAAACTTGGTTTGTTTTTCCTTATTTTCTAGATCCTCCTGTGTGGCCCAGTTGGTCCCAAACTCCATGAACTGCTGGATGACAATGTGGTTGTGCCACCTGAATCCATGCAGGAAAGAGATGAATTCCATCTTATCTTGGAATATCAAGCAGGTACAATGGAGCAGGTGTTCAGTGGTACCCCTGAACATCACTAAGATTGGTGCACAGCCTGAGGGGTGTCATTCCCAAGCTCCATAAACACTAAAATGCTCCCTGAAAACAGAGATTTAACCACGTGCTGATGAAACTCAGGGTAACCTTCATGTAATGCCTAAAACAGTTCTAAAAGCTAAAATTCTTTTCTTGCTGCTGATGGAACCCATTGAATTTGTGATCTTGCCCAGGAATAAAGCAGTTCACACACCTTTGCTCCACCCCAGGTGAGCAGTGGGGCCGAGTGAGGGCTCCTGCTGCCAACCGCTTCATCTTCTCCCACGACCTGTCCAACGGCGCCCTGAACATGCTGGAAGTGTTTGTGTCCAGCCTGGATGAATTCCAGCCAGACCTGGTGGTGCTTTCAGGACTTCACATGATGGAAGGGCAGAGCAAGGAGATGAGGCAGAGGCGACTCATGGAGGTGAGATGCTGAATCCCTGAATTTCCTTCATTTCCCCTCCAGGTGTGTCATGGCAAGGCCTTGTTTTCCCAGGTTTGAAGGTGTAGGAAGGCTGTGCCACAGATCTCAGGACTGAATCCCAAAAGGAGAGTGGGAGCTGCAGGAATGGCTGAAGTCTGATCATGTAACACTGTCTTTTCTTAGATTCCATGGCTTGTCTGGGGAAAAGAAGGGCTGGAGGGTGTTGACCTGGTTACTGGGCTTATCTAGCAGCTAAACCAGGCTTTTTCTATGCTGGACAGTGAGATGATCCAGGTTAAAATCAACACCTGCATTCCTTGAAGAGCATCTGTCTTGTGCCACCTGTTTTACAGCTGAGGGCTTGTCCTGATGCAAGGCATTGGCATTTTCCATGTTCTAGGATCAGCTTTTCTGCAGCTGCTTCAGATTTGTGAGGTTTTTGGAAGTAATCAATTAGAAAGGTTCTGGGCTGGGAGCAGATTAAGGCTAGATAGTTTTCCTGCTCTGGGATTCTGCAAAGAAGTTGTTTTATTTCCTCTCCTTAGCACTACATACACAGGTCAGACATCCCATTGAATTGTTCATATCCACACACAGGGAGATTAAAGGATGTGTATCTTGAGTCACAACCCTTTTTCTTCTGTTCCTTAATAAATATGTGTTCTAAGGTTGTTTTTTCCTTTTTCCTGTAGGCTGTGGCCTCCATCTCTGATATCCCAACTGATATTCCCATACACCTGGAGCTGGCCAGTATGACTGATCAGGACTTTATGAGCAACATTATGCATCAGGTAAGGAAAATGAAAGGAAGTGCTCTTGTGATCAGGTTCAGTATCACAGTGCACACACTAGTGCATGAGTATAGAAATCAAAACTCCACATTTGGACTGTGCATTGGAAGATGAATTGAGGAATGAATTTGAGCTGAGTTTATAATTTTAAAATATCCCTCAATTTCTTTGCAGAATTTCTTTCGTGGTGGTTCCTTGTTTGGCTTGACACAGCTCTGATCTCGGTGTTACATGTGGAGTTGATGTGTTGTTACTCTTTATGGTCAAAGTGTGTGTCTGGAAAATTAATTGCACCAAATGGAATGTTTTCTTGGCTAAGTGATTCTTACCAACTTATAGAAGTGCAGTGACTGGGAAACTGGGTGCTGCTGCTTCTGCTGAGCCAGCAGCAGGGTGCTGCAAACACCCCAGCCTGGGAGGGCTCCCAGCTGTGACTCCGCTCCTGAGGGCAAACCTCCGCTCCCTGTTTCTGTTAGCAGGTCTTCCCCCTGGTGAACTCCATCGGGCTCAACGAGCAGGAGCTGCTGTTCCTCACCCAGTCTGCCTCTGGTCCCCACGCCTCGCTGGCCTCCTGGAGCGGCATTCCCGACGTGGGGGTGGTCAGCGACATCCTCTTCTGGATCCTGAAGGAGCACGGCAAGGCGGCGGAGCGGGCCTCGGACCTCACGCGCATCCACTTCCACACGCTGGCCTACCACATCCTGGTCACCGTGGACGGCCACTGGGGCAACCAGGCGGCGGCGGTGGCGGCGGGGGCCAGGGCTGCCGGCACCCAGGCCTGCGCCACCGACACCATCGACGCCAGCAAGGTCTTCCTCAAAGCTCCTCTGGAGTTCGTCACCTCGCACACGGAGGCGCCGTCCAAAATCTCCCTGAATCCAGACGAGCCCGTGGTGCACTGGCACAGGGAAGGCATCTCCTTCCACTTCACCCCCGTGCTGGTGTGCAGGGATCCCGTGCGGACCGTGGGGCTCGGGGATGCCATTTCAGCCGAGGGACTGCTCTACTCCGAAGTGTATCCTCAGTAGAAAACCAGGACTCTCCTTCTCCAGCACCGCACGGTGTCTGAGAGCCGTGGATTGGGATTTGAAGCAGTGGTGGTATAGGAACAGAGCCGGGGTGTGGTGTGTGTTTTCTGGGTATAACTGAAAAAGAGCCAAAGAATAATTCCAGGTATAAACTGTCAGCTACATTCCAGTCACTCAGCAGTGACTCGAGCGCTTCACGTGCAGGTCAGGTGCAAATGTTTTAATATTTAATGTGAAAACTGGCTTTGTCTTAAGGGGGAGGGACACAAAGACCAAAATCCCTGGCTGGCAAAGTCTGCTGTTGGTAGCTCAGAATGGATCTTTTCTGGTAGTGCTGCAGAGTGCAGCAGCAGGAGAATTTCCTGCCCCTGGATCCCAGGGAGAGCACAGCAGTGCCCAGCCCTGCTTTGCCTCTGGTGAATTCAAAATAAAAGGCTTGTGGGTCATCTCCTCCCAGCACTTTGCAAACCTTCCTTGGGGTGAGGATGGAATTATTGCCTGGTGCAATCACCTCTCCGTGTGCCCAGCCCCAGAGGGAGCCAAGGTCCCAAAATGTGACACAGACTGAACCTACTCCAGGCTGCACAGGTGCTCCTGGATATCTGTGACTAAGGGTGTTCAACTGAGCCCCAGCAGCCTGTGCTTAGTTTTTAGGAAACAAGGAGTGAAGATAATCAGGGTTTCTGTCTGGGGGACAGCTCTGTTTCCCTGCCAGGGAACCCCCAAACCATTCCCTGTGTTTGCTGTACACTAAAAACTCTGCTAATGGTGTGTTAAAGAAAAGCTCTTGAATGCTGGAGACTCATTTTTGGTTGGTTGAGAATGGTTGTGCCAAATTTTTCCATCTCCCTGCCCTCTATTTATTAACCTTTCCTCTAGGAAAGGTTAATAAATCAGGGAGGGTCCCTCTGGAAGCTCAAAAGCTGCAACAATGTTTTCCAGGTAAGACTGAAGTGAGATGGCCTTTTTAGGGTTTGATGTTGGATTTTTTTTGACTAGGTCACTGATAGTTTCTTTGCTCTGGCCTTTGAAATTAAAAAAGCAGAATCACGTGTCCTTGTTAAATATTTTGCTTCTATTTTTTAACCTTTTCACAGTCACACATGTAGAGCACCAGCATGGTTTTCTCTCTTCCCAGCATGGTTTTGTCTCTGGCCACTTCAGGAACCTGGAGTGTATTTGCACAGCTCTCAAGCCAGTTTTCAGCAGAACTGGGTTAAGTGCAATCAGCAAGGCTGTGCCTTAGCAGAGCCTGGCAGAGGTTGTTCCAGGTCAGTGTGTGCACCTGAGTGGAGGCAGGAGAGTCTGTGTCACTCAGGGTGGAGTGATCTGTTGCAGTAATGCTGTCAGGCTGCTGTCACTGGTGTTCTCTGTTGGGAAAAGCCATCCTGGCTGCTCTGCAAGGATGAAAATTGGCAGCTGTGCTTGCACTGACTCAGCACACAATGCTGTCTGTCATGTGTACTCAGCTTTCCCCCTGAGCAGTGTTCTGTGCTCTACAGAGCAGAAGTGCAGTCAGTGCTGTGTTTTCCTGCAGCTCAGCCCACCTTGAGCTTCCCTTGAGTGTCAGCATTTTATCCAGGTGCAGGATCTTAAGACTGGAGGCATTTCTACCCAGATTATTTTTTTATTATGATGATTATTACTACTGTTATTATTATAATTGATAAACTGTAGCACAGGAGTTGGAGTTCTGGTTTAGTCTTCCTAATTTGAAAATAAATGAAAGGAACTCTCTTTTTGGCTCACTTAGAGGCCCAAGGCCATTAGCAAGGCTGTTTTGCAGCCTGGGATGGTGGCCTTTTGGCACTCCACTCCTAGGGCCACCAAAGGCCATGGATCTGCCAGCTGGAAACTGATCCTTGGCTTATACTGTGGATTCTGGACCTGGAAACAAAACAAAACTAAATACACACAAGCTGTCACCAGCAATGGCCCTGCTGCTGTATTTCACTTCTTGCTAAAACACTTCCAGGGATGTGAGGCTGATGGGGCTGACATTCCTTAGGGCCACCTAAAAACATGTGACTGCACATACAGACCTTGTCCCAGGGTCAGCTGTGCTTGCATTGAACAGGAACATGACAGGATAAAATTAGCTTTTTTAATCTGAGTCAGTAACTGCTGTAAAGAATCATTAAAAAGGAGCTTACTCCTTAGGAATCATCTGGGCCAAAAAGCTAAACTGATAGAATTATTGTTAGCTCCTTCTCCCTGCTGCTCCTCACAGGAAAACATTTCTGCTGCAGCCCATTCTGGGTGTGCTGGGAACACCTGGCAGGGTGAGCCCCAGCTGTAATCCCAGCAGCTGGGCATGGCCAGGCTGCTGCTCTACCCAAACCTGCTTTATCAGGCACACAGAGCTCATCTGCACCCCGAGTCTCTTCCCAAGGAGAGCCCTTCACCACCATGACCTGTTCATCAGCTGTGCCAGTGGGATCCCTGATTAAGTTGTGGAACAATCTATATGGTAATAAATCTGAATTGAATGGAGGGGCCCAGCAGCCTCTGCTTTGTTTCACATGCTGTGAACATGATGTGCTTAACTTCCTTCTGCCTTCCCAAATTAATCACAGGGAGGCAGAGCTCCTGAAATGCTTCCCCTGTACTTGCAGTCTCACACCTCTGCACAGCTACAGTAGTGACAATGAGGAAATGCTGCTTCAACAACTGCAAAAACACCAAAGCTTCAAAACCAGGCTTGAGCTGACCTGGTTCCTCCTCATCCTGTCTCTGCAAATTCTGTTTGTTCTCCTGTGTTACTTGTACCTTGAAATCCACAGTGATGGATGACCCAAACCTCAGCCAGCCCCACTCCTGGAGCAGGGTTTGCAATGGAAATGTTTATTCACACAGATTCTGCTGGAGATGCAGCAGAGCTCAGCACTGTGACAGCTCTCCATGGTAAAACTTGTGCACACTGGTATTTTCACTTGTGTGTTCCTGCAGCCACCTTGGCTTTGGTTTATTTTGCTTTATCCATGATCCAAAATTAGCATTCTTCCCATGTTTTCTGTGTATGGCACTTACTGAGGGTCAGGTGCTGGCTTATTTGGGAGGTGTGAATCACAGGGGCCTGGCAGAGTCTCAAAGGACATGTTCCTCTTCTCCACTGTGCCCTTGGTGCTGTGCCATGGAAGAGCCAATCCCAAATCCAACTCTTGCCATTTGAAAGGCTCTTTACCTCTGTTCCTCTCCAGGGGAGTTTCTCAGCATTACTAAGAATTAGTTGATTTTCTTTTGTTTCCTGGTTGTGTCCTGTTGGGATGTGTGAGATCCAGCCACGTTTGACCTCCCTTCCCAAGTTCATTGACAGAACTGGTGCTGAAATGTTCTTCCTCAGCCTTTGGCAAAGACCTCATTAACTGCTTTGTGCTGGGTGTTTTAGAGCTCTGCTCAACTCATTAGCCACTGGAATCCAAAGCCTGGAGAGCAGCAGAGCACTAAATCCATTCCAAAACCCAATGGAAAACCGTCAGCAGTTGTGCTTGGGTTCTTTTTTTACTATTTATTCTGTAATGATACACTGAATTATCAGGATTTGTGTGCCGCAGGGTGACTTTTCCAGCCATGTCCTGAGCAAAGAGTTGAATAATGGGACAGTTCTGTGAAATGGTACAACAGAACTCAACTTCCAGTTATCCTAAAATGTTGGTTGGGGGTTCTTTTGGAGCTTGCAGCTTAGGTGAAAGCTGAGGGTTGTGAGTGGGTGAACAGCTCAGGTGTCTCTGTGCCAGTATTGTCTCTGTGCAATCTGTTCCAGAGCAGCACTGGCACAGACTTGTGTCACACAATTGCTGCCTTGCTATTCCTGGCCTAAGGAACCTCAGAGTGTTGGGGAGAACAGGAGAAAACCAGAGGAGAATACTGGGTCTGAGTAACCTTGGCAGTAAAACTTGGATCTCAGAGCCAGGAATGCTGGTTCTACCTCTTGGAGGTGTTGGATGAAGTTCTCCTCTTTCACTCTGGAGCAGTTTCCTGTTGGTGTCTCAGCTGGATCCAGGCAGAATTCTCAGGGAGTCACTGATGCAGACTCTGGGGGGAGGATGTTCTCTCAGCAGAGGAGAGGTGCAGGTTGCAAACAGCACATGGCCATTCCCTCCTGTGCCAGGAGCTCTGTTCCCAGCAGCTCTCACAGCAGCTCAGGAACACAAATGATGGCAGGAATTATCCCATTAAATGCAGGGGGAGGCAATGGAAAAAATACCCTGGAAGCCTCCCCTGTGAATTTCTCAGGGAAGTTGCCCCTCAGTGCAGACTGGGTAAAACTGGGTTCAAATCTCACCCGTGTCTTCCATTAAAAACATGGATTTTTTTGAGCAGTATGGTTTGAGGGAGTGGTAAAGCTTTCCTTGTAGCAGAACTGGGTTTTCTCTTCTAGAAAAATCTTGGCAGATGGAGTACTTGTTATAACATGGGCTCTTTCTGAATGCATTTATGTGTGGAGCTTGTTATTTTAGTAAAGTTTTCCCCCATTCAGCACTGAGGCTTGTCTGTCTCTGCAGAAGAGGCTTTGCCAACTGAAACCCACTCCCCAACTGGGAAATCTAAATTGTGAACAGCTTTAAGGCCCCCACATCCACCTTGTTCAGTCACAACTAAGTAAACAAGTACAGGAGCACAGCATGTACCCACTAACACTGCCTGGACCATAAATCAGCATCCAGTTGTCTCAGGGACCTCAACACCATATTTTTCTGGGTTGAACACATGTTGCTGGACAGACAGATCATTACTCTTGGCTGGAAAAAGGGCTTGCCACCCAGGCATTGATGTTTGAATGACTTTTGTTTCCTGTGCAGAAGCCAAGATGTAAAGTACCTTGTGAGTTCTGCTTTACCCTGTTCATCACAGACCTTTCCCTAAAAAGGGGAAGAAAAGTCCTAAAGCAGATGGTTTCTGCTTCCCTCAAAATTAAGCTCATGATTCTTTTCAGTTAAGGGGGGGAAAAGAGGGGATTAGAATTATGGCTGATGCCAGAAACAGGTTTTGGAACATAAGGTGTGATTTCCAAAATCCCTAAATGCCTCAGTGCAGTCCTGCTGAACAGTCTCTTGCTTAATTCCAGCTGAAAGGGCAGTCCAGCCTCATTACCATTAGCACAAAAATGCTCTCCAGAATGATCCCAGGAATTTCCTGCATGCAAATGCCACCCTCACCATGCCCAGGGGAGGAAAGGGGACAGGACAGGAATTGCAGCTCTATTTATTATCCAACTGGAATTACATGTTTAAAAATGCTCCCCTAGACATGAAGCTCCCAGAAAGTAAGAAGGTGCTACTGCTTCATTTTATAGAAGAATTGGTTCACTGTTGTATAAGCTTTTCATAAAATATATATTTAAAAGAAATCCCTTCACAGTACCTCCAAGAGCAGTATGTGCTCCCTGTGTGACACTTATCCTAGCAAAGCATCATAGGACAAAAATCTGCCTTGAATTAAAGTTTTGGGGCTGCAGTGAAGAATTTGCAGCCCCTGCCCACCCCTACTCTGCAGTCCTCACCTCTTCTTCCCAGGCACTCTGTAGGCTGCAGGAACTTTCAGTGTAAGAAGTTAAATGTGAATAAAAATCTCTGCACTGTACCTGACTGACATTGCTTCTTGTCTGGTTTGTTTCAATTTGCCAGTGCTCTACACAAACTTTAACTCTGTTTAACTCCTGGCAGGAGGGAATCCTTACAGAAGTGCTGCCCTGGGGCTGAACTGACACAAAACCCAGCAGGAAGGACACCTGAGAGGGGAAAAAAAAAGCCACATTAAAATGAGCAGTCTTTTTGGCTATCAGAACCCAGGGGAAAGTGAGGGGTTCTACTCTTTCAGTGCTCTCCAGGGAGCAGGAGAGCAGCTGAGCTCCTGGCTGGGCTCTAAAGATGCTTTAATGTCCTTTGGATAAGAGCAACAAAGCACAGCTGAAGGCTGGGATGTACCCAGAGCCCTGCTCATGCTGCCTCCAGGATGTTTCCATGAGTAACCTTCCTCTCCTGGCTGGTCATTATGGAGGATACAGTCCAGCAGTGCAGAACCAAAAGCAGGAAATACATTGTCAAACAGCTGGGGAGCTTCACCAGCCAACACAGAGCCCTGAAGCCTCAGTTTACTGGTTCTTGATGCAAACTCAGCTGCTCACCAGTTCAGCCACTGGAAGGGTTTGATTCTCCTCACCATCCAGGATCCTAAATCACTACTGCTGGCTTTGCTAAAGGCCCTTCTGGAGGACTCACACCCAACCTGTGCAGAGTTGTGACTGCACTAAGAGTAGCTAGACAGAAACCTCTGGTCACTGCAGTGGCTCCTAGGAACCAGGCAGAGCCCACAAGCTAAAATCACTGCTAGGGAACAGCTCCACCCAGACTGACAGAAGAGAAGCCACCACGGGGCAGGGTGGGGCAGGTCCCTTTCCCCAGTCCCAGGCAGCCCTGGAGAGGCTCCTGCACTGCCTGTGCTGCCCAGAGCTGCCCTACTCTGCTGCCTCCTGGCTCTGGTGCTTCTCCTTCCCCTGCTCCTCGTCCCCTGTGGGGGCTGAGTTCTCCTCAGGGCTCGTTTCTGAGTCCTGCTCCTGTTCTGGTTCCAGAGGCAGGGAGGGACGCTTTTTTGGCAGAGCTGGTGTTGCAGCACCTGGGGAGAGAACACAGTTAGAGTTACTCTGTGGCCATGTGTGTGTTATCTGCTCTTTATGTCCTTCCCAGCAGCAGAGGTGCAAAACAATCACAGCTTTTAATTACCCTCAGATTCCTTCTGCCTAACATTGGTTAATTGAGTTATCCAGACCTTACAGTGCCTGAAGTCCTGCTGAAAGGCAGCTCAGGTACAGTCTCTCAGCTGTCAGAATTCAGTACAAATGTAGGAATGAACTCATGCTCTAGAAGGGAAAACATTTTCTAGAATCACAAATCTCAGAATGGTTTGGCTTGAGAAGGACCTTAAAGCCCATCCCATTCCACTCCCTGCCGTGGCAGGGACACCTTCCACTGTCCCAGGCTGCTCCAAACCTCATCCAGCCTGGCCTTGGGCACTGCCAGGGATCCAGGGGCAGCCACAGCTGCTCTGGGCACCCTGTGCCAGGACCCCACCACCTCACAGGGAAGTGCCACTTCCAGTTCCACTGAAGCTGGTTTATGCTCAAGCTGCAGCCCCAACCAAAGTGTTGTTTTCACTTCACAGCTTTAGTAAATATGGGGAAAGTTTCCAGGCAGCTAAAGTAGCTACTTAAAGAATTAAATCACAACAGGACACAAGCTGTTTCTACACTTAGATTCAAGGTGCCAACTGATGTTATGAACCAGCTCCCTTCTCTGATCTGGATAATGAAGTCCTTCAGGTACACCCTAAACCCTGGTGTGTTTTATTTTTCAGATTTTCTGGCTAAGTCTTCCCTGCATGGAAAGTTTATTCCATGTGTGAGAAATGGAACAGGTCCTTAGGGATGCCAAAGAAAGAGGCCTGGATTACACAACCACTCTCCTGGTTCAGTCCACAGGCAACAAGACTGAGAGTGACAGAAAATCATCACAACGAGCAACATCTCCAGTGCATTCCTCCTTGGAAGCTGAGGGGTGAGAGGAGGTCAGCCTGGGAATGGCTCAGGAGCTGCTCCTACCCAGCCCCAGCACATACAGAGATGGGCTGAGCCTGCAAAGGCTCACACCACCCCCTGAGAACCCTCAGTCCCACTAAATCCAGCAACACCTGCAAGGATGGGCAGCTTTGGAGCAATCCAGCTGCAGGATCATTGTCAGAGAAATGATGGAAGTACTTTGGAAAATTGTCCATCTTTTCCCTTCTCTGCAGCAACCTCTGTGCAAGGCAGCTCCTGGGCTCTTGCAAAGAAAGCAAGAGGTCTGGTTGCTGAAACTGCTTCCTTTCCAGAGCAAGACCACAATCTCATGCTAATGGAATCTTCCCTGTTGAGGCTCAGACAGGAAGGGAAACTCTCCCAGCCACCCACATCCCTGCAAAAGCAGGAGAGTGAAATACACTACAGAGAGCATCTTCCTGAGCTCAGAAATCTGGGAAAGTTATCACCAAATATTGCCCTCACTGCTGTGTGAGCGAGTCAATCCCATCCCAAACAGGTGCTGTAACTCTTCCAAAGGGAAGAGAGATTTATTTTCTTCTCTCCCACATTTATACTTGAAAGAACAGCAGAGGAGATGTACCTGGGGGGAGCTGCATGGTTTTCCCATACCCTGCAGCAGAGGACATGGCTTGACCCAGGGCCTGGTTGGATCCCAAAGGCTGCTGAGAGCTGGATTTCCCTGACACAGCAGCCTTCTGCTTGGATTTGGACTCTTTAGAAGGCTTGGTCCAGACCAGGCTCTCCCCGACCTGCAGGGCAGCCCCCATCTTCTGGGCCATCTCCACCATCTTCTCGAGAAGAAAAAGAGAAGAGCACTGTAAGCAGGGACACTTCAGATAACAATAAAGTCAACAACACCATCCAAAAAAAACTACAAGAAAAGATCTGTGGAGAGCTGGCTACAGTTTGGTGCTTGGGGGAAACATCTCCACTAATTCAGTCCCTTAATTAAGAGGGAACCTTGTCTTGCTGTGTATTGATTGAAGAACTGGGCTTCAAAGAGCAGAAAGGAAGTGAGCAGCTCTCAGCAGGCGCTCGCTCCGCTTGGAAAACCTCATCAGCACAATTTCCTCCTAATAACTGCACTCAAAGTCAAACCTCCTCCTCATCTGCTGCCAGCCCTGGGGGGGCTCCTGAGCCCAGCACAAACCTCAGGGTCGAAGTCGGGCGTGCTGCTCTCCCTGGCCAGGCTGACCTTCCTCTCCATCTCCCGGTACTGGCCCAGGGCCCCCTGCTTGTCGCCCTGGTTGTAGAGCAGCACGGCGTAGTTCAGGTTGATGAGGGGGTTGCACCTGCAGCAGACACATGGGATGCATCACATTTCCTGGGGGAACACTTGTCCTGGCTGCAGTAATGCTAAGGTGTGCCCAAGCAAAGCTGGACACGCCTCATTGTGTGGCACCAACAGAGAGGCCACAGCCAAAGTCCTTTGGGAGCATGGCCTGATGACAGCCCCAGTGCTGGGCTCCGCAAAGGCCCTGGGTGTGGGTGCCAACAGAACCCCCCTCCTCACTGCCTCCCCCTCTGCAGCAGCCAGTTCTGTGCACCTGGGGGCAATCCTGGGACTCTCTGGTGTCCCAGCCTCACCAGTGATGGGGCTTTTGTCACACTGAGACAGATGAACTTTCTCTGATTTACCCCAGACTCTCCCAGCACTCCCAGCCTGCAGGAGAGCAGCTCATCATGGGACAGGCAGTGTATGTCTCTGCCCTGCTCTTGGGTTCTATTTTATAACCTGACACAACACAGAATGTGCTGTTTACATTTCATTTCCTCACCTCCTCTCTCTCCTACCCCAGAAAACCACACACAGCAGCAGTTACTGCTACAGGTGAACACAGGCACCTGCTCCCTTCCTGAATGAAGGTTTCACAAGGCAGAACTGCTCACACACTCTCATTTCCCAAAGGATCCATCTCCTTCACTGGGACACACCAACCCTCTCCAGGAGGGCCAGGGTGGGTGAGCAGCTCTGCCTGCTCACAGCTCCCTGTGTGCACCCCACAGGAGCTCCCTGCAGCCAGGCCAGGCAGGGATGCTCTGAGGCTCCCTGTGAGTGAGGGACTGGTGCCCTCTCCTGGAGCACGGCTGGGATAACTGGAACCATCCACGGCCAAGGCTGAGGGAACACCCTCTGCAGCAATGCAGAAGGGAAGGATCCTGTTTGCACTGGACAATAAATGAAGTGTAACCTGCAGGCCCTGACTCTCCAGTCCTGGTGACTCTCCATCCCAGTGCAAGGAAGGAAACTCTTAGAAGAAATCCCACTGCATTGATAACCATGGCTTCTCCTTTAACTAGGAAACTGGAATGCTGAGCCCACCACAGAATAAGCCCTCCTCCCCATCTTTGCCAGAACACTGAGATCACACAGTCCTGGGAACAGCCAGTTTTAAAATTAATTGAACTTGATGGAGCTATTTCACTGCCTTCAAGAGCTGAGAAGCAATATGACAGTCAGAGAAAAATCAATAGCTGAATACCCACAGAAAGGACAGTCACAAGCCAGAACCAGGAGTGGAACATATTTTTCTAAATAGTTTTCCAAGTTATTTCCATTCCAGCCCCCAGCATGGCACCCAGGCCACTACAAAAGCATTCCTGCTGATGGAAACCAACCACCTTCATCCCAAACAGTCAGAACACACCAGCAAAGGAAACTTGTGGGGACACAGATTCAGCCTCACAGTCTGGATGTTCCCCCCAGCAGGCCCTGGAAGGAGGAATTCATTCTTGCTTTGATGAGGGTTTATTTTCCTGCTCAGACCATAGAGGTGGAGCATTGCCCAAGTGCCAAACACTTGGGGGAAGTTGTAGAGCTCTTTTCCTGCTCACAAGGCCCTGACTAAGGAGTCTGAGCTGCCTTTAAGGTCCTGTCTTGCCTAGGAATAGATTAATAGAATGGTTTGGGTGGGAAAAGACCTTAAAGCCCATCCAGTGCCACCCCCTGTCATGGGCAAGGACACCTCCCACTGTTCCAGGCTGCTCCAAGTCCTGTCCAGCCTGGCCTTGGGCACTGCCAGGGATGGGACAGCCACAGCTGCTCTGGGCACCCTGTGCCAGGGCCTCTTCATCCTCACAGAGAAGAATTTATCCCCAGAATTTATCCTGGTGTCCCATCTACCACCACCTTGTGTGGCCCCTGCAGATAGAAGTGCTTTTGGCACTGCTCTGTCAGCTGCAGACAGACTCTGGAGTGCTGGTAGGTCTAAGTGTGCAAATATTCACAGTAAACTGGGGAGAGAAACAAAACTATTAATAAATATGAGGTAATTTTGATTTTGTGCCTGAAATGACGACATACTCTGAGGTTCAGCTTAATATTTCTGAAATCAAGTGCTCTAATTTTAAGATACAAACACAGATGTTTTTAATGAAGGAGCTGTCTTTTTACTTGCTTTATACAAACTTCTTGCACATTCTCCCAGCTAAAATCTTCCCTCTGCCCAATTCAGAACAGGCTCAACCCCAGACATCTAACTGTTCTGCACTGTGCTCAAACTTTGGGTTAAAAAACATGTTTTCTTCTATTCAATCTGCTCCACTGTGTATAAATATTCACCAAAAGAGGACTGGCATCCAAAGTCATCACCAATGACTCACTAACCAAACAGCAAAACAAAAAACAGCTCTGGGTTGCTCTAAAATAAAATCCTCTCTCATTTTTCAGAGCTGACTTGAATTAAAAATTTAAAAAAAAAAAGTTTTAACACTGCCACTTGCACAGCTACAAGAATAAAAGTATTTCCCTACTACAAAAGTATTTCCCTACTACTATTTAGGGTCGAGGTACAGTGAGAGGCAAAGGAAATGAGGTGCAGGGAGGCAAAGCAAGGCCAAACAAGAGACAGCTCTGACAAAGACTCACTTGTCCAAGGCCACAGCTTGCTCATAGGAACACTTGGCGTTCTCGATGTCCTCAAGGTTGGTCAGAGCAACTGCACCAAACACACAGGAGGAGAAGTTTCACAGCTGATTTTTAGGACAATTCTGAATGTCATAAAATAGGTGTCAGCTTGGTTCTGGACTGCTGCCAGGATCAACCCTACTGAATGGAATGGCCTGGGTTGGAGGTGTCCTTAAAGCTCATCCAGCCTCAGCCCTGCTATGGACAGGGACACCTCTCACTGTCCCAGGCTGTTCCAAGTCCTGCCCAGCCTGGCCTTGGGCACTGCCAGGGATCCAGGGGCAGCCACAGCTGCTCTGGGCACCCTGTGCCAGGGAAGGATTTCTTACCAATATCCCATCTAACCCTACAATGTGAGTTCTGACATGTTCATCTCATTTCATCCCAAAAATATCCAGTGCTGGAAACCCACATCCACTCCTAAGGCAACCCAACCCCAGTCTCACACGTGTCAAGTCTTTTCCAATGTTCAATCTGGACCTGACTGCAGTTTTCCCTTCTATTTCCCCAGAGAGAAGAGACTGGGAATCAGCTCCTTAGTAAAGCCTTTATGGGATGTTTCTCTGCTTCACCCCACACCTGCTGTCTGTGCTGTGGTGTTCCCAGAGGGATGCACAGGGAGCATCCCATACCTGCCAGGAGCATGTAGAGCTCTGCCATCTTGGGCTGGAAGTTGATGGCAGCACTGAGGAAGTGGAAGGCTGAGGCATACTGCTGCATTGTGAGGTGCACCAAGCCCAGGTTGTACAGGATCTTCCAGTCAAAGGGAGCCAGGTAGTTTGCCCTCTTTAGGCAGCTGACAGCCTTGGGAAAAAAGGAATAAATGTGTCTCCACATGACAGGAATCTTGTGCTTGCATGAAATTGAATGCAGATGGCAGAATAAATGGAAACTGGATACTTACTGCCACGTATTTCTTCTTCCCAAAGAAGCACATGCCAATGTTGTTCCAGAGTGGGGGGCTCTCAGGAACACTGCTGGCCACCACCTTGTACTTGGAGAGGGCGACGTCGAAATCCCCGTGGGCCTGCATCATGCTGCCAGCAGCCAGGGTGGCCTGGGGACAGGGAACAGTGACCCATCACAGCCCCATCTGCTCAACACAGCCAGAACATGGGAGGACAAAATGATTAAACTAAAACCATCCCAGGAACAACCATCGCACTTCTAAGGACTGCCAAGAGCAACAGTGGGAGCAGATGGGGATTCTGGAATCTCCCACCACAGAGCAGAACACAGGGTGAGGAACAAACCTGAGTCTGCTTCTCCCTGCACTGTTTTAATCATAACTGTCTCAGAAATGAGTTTGCCCAGAGAAGCTGTGGCTGCCCCATCCCTGAAGTGTCCAGGCCCTGCTGATGGGGCACCCTGGGACAGGGGGAAGGTGTCCCTGCCCATGGCAGGGGTGGAACAGGATGGGCTTTGAGGCTCCTTTCAAATCAAACCATTCTGTGAGCCTGTGATTCCATAAGTACTGCAACACAACACTGCAAATGTTTAGGGTATTTTTTGGGCTGACAGAACTACTTCTTAAGGAGTCTGAGGCTCTGAAAAGATCTATGCACGAATAGATTCTTTTTACAACCAAGCACAAGAAGTAGTTCTGTTGCAAGTGGGGAGTAAAATGTACTCAAGCAAGGCATGCAGCACAGCTCTCCTAGTTCACACTGATACTGGAAATTAATGGCAATATGCATGGGGAAAAAAAAGGAAGTGAGTACAGCACACTATATTTAAACCACACTAGTTAAGTCCTTTTTAAGATTTCACAGTGACAAGTAAAATTCATAAGTGTAAAGGTGTTTTCACAACAATTCATGTTTGTCAACCCCACATTTCAATGCTCTGCATCACTAACAGGGAAAAAAAGGAGAGAAATGAAGTAACAGCCCTAAAAAGGGAAGCAGTTTCACAATGAGGAATGGAACCCAGGCACCAAGCTCAGCTTTGCAGGCCAGAGCCAAGGAAACACACACAGCAGCTGGAAGCACAGGGTACCAGCAGATGGGAGAATAATAAAATGCAGAATCACTTGGATCACAAGGGACCTGGCACAGCTCTTCTGGGATTTTTAAAATCCAGCAGATCTTCCTTCCAAAGTAAATTCCACCTGGCTTTGGTGTAACTTCACATTAAAAACCAAAGGGATCAATTTAACATCCCACATTCTGTCTCCTTCCCTTTCCCTACCTCCCTACCCAGGGAAAAATCCCAAAAATGAATTTCACAAAAAGCTCTGTGGGCAGGATCCTTTCCAGCCTCTCCAGGCCCCAGATGCAGATGGCAGAGCTCTGACAGTGGGATTAGCTTTAGGAGGTGTCCCCTCATGTTTCAGCTGGGTCATTTCCACTCCTCACCCTACCTTGTAGTTGCCTGGGTCGTAGGTAAGCACATTTCCAAGGTGTTCAAAAGCCTTCTGGTACTCCCCAGTCTGGGAAAAGAAGTACATAAGCATCAGAAATTCAGCAATAGGGGGAGTTAAGAAGGAGAATACAGGGTTTGTAGGCATCAGAATGTCTGGTTCAGTCAGAAAAGTGAGTTTTACAGTGTCCCATCACACACACATGTTCCTGTTTGATAATTCACAGAACAGATTCTAAGAATTTGACTTGGCTGGAGTCACTGTTCTGACCCAACCACAAATGAGCTCTGGGTTCACAGGTCTCTGCTCCTTTCTCTATCCCAGAAAACAGTCTGCAAACTGCTACTCTGCACATCCCCAAGTCCCTCACCACAAATTCCTCACTCCCCAGGGCTCTCCTGCCCAGGGCACCTCCCTTCCCTTGTCTGCTCATGCACTGAAGGTGTCAGTGGGCATCACTGTGGCCATGTATGAGCATGTGAGAGTTGGAATCACTTAAATCCTACACACTGCAACCACATAAGCTCTAAGGTCCCTTCCAAGCCATCCTGTGATTTTGTGGTTTCAACTGAATTCACCTAAATCTCATCTCATTCCATGCCATGGGCAGGACACCTTCCACTGTCCCAGGCTGCTCTACGTTCCATCCAGCCTGGCCTTGGGCACTGCCAGGGATCCAGGGGCAGCCACAGCTGTGCCAGGGCCTGCCCACCCTCACAGCCAGGAATTCCTTCCCAATATCCCATCCATCCCTGCCCTCTGGCAGTGGGAAGCCATTCCCTGTGTCCTGTCCCTCCATCCCTTGTCCCCAGTCCCTCTCCAGCTCTCCTGGAGCCCCTCCAGGCCCTGGCAGGGCTCTGAGCTCTCCCTGAGCCTGCTCCTCTCCAGGTGAGCACCCCCAGCTCTCCAGCCTGGCTCCAGAGCACCCTCAGAGCAGCTCAGGGCCTCCTCCTCCTTTCAGGCACCACTGCCTATTCTTCTTTGCTTGCTCACTCTTTGGGAAGCCAGCTTCTGGAATAATCCAGCCCTTCCCACCCATTTCACAGACAGAGGATAAGCACACCTTTGTTATTTAAATTGATTCTGATTCTCCTTTATGGTGCATTAACACTCACAATTTCATGGCTGCTTTTTCAGGATAACTTGCAAGACTCCTGCTGCAGAAGCAAGGTAATGACTAGTCATGTTTTGTTATACTTGGAGGATTTATCACAGAGTTAGGGCTGTTGCCAAACAGAATTCCTGCTCTGGCTCTGGTCCAGGGAATCAGCTTGCTTTTAGCAGCAAAGACAAGATACAGAAAAGCAAGTTCTGTCCTGTTAAATGCAGTCTGTACAGAAACATGTGCAAGCAACGGGAAGGTGGATAGAAATTAACTCTATAAAAAGTCCAGCATGGTTATATTGACAATAATTAAGTTTTTGTAACAGTAACAGCAGTTAGTACCTGCAGGTACAGTAGGCCCAGAGCTGTGAGGAGATCTGTGTTTTCTGGAGAAAACCTGGAACACAAAAGCCAAAGGGCTGGGTTTGCTTTTCAGGCTTCTAGAACAGGGTGAAAATAGAACATGGAATTCTGATGCTACATTACTGGTGTATCAATCCAGGAAATTAAACAGTTATTATTAAAAACAAATATTACAACTGCCATCATGGGGAGGTCCTTTGAATAACATCACACCTCATCTACACAAATATCTTCTGGTATTGGTGGGAAGGCACAAGGCTGTGTGAAATACATCTGGACACATAATAAGATAATGTGGTTTTGTTAAGCTTCAAAGTGAGTCTGAATCAGTGACCTGGAAATACCAAATGAGATTTTCCATTGTCTCTCATAAACCACCCTGTAAATCCATCCATCCTAAGCCTCTTGGGCCGTGTAGGACAGGCAATCCTCAGCATTCCTGATGGATCCTACACACTCCTCATCAGAATTTTAATTCACCTTATAAAAAGATTACAAATAAATAGGATGGAAACCACAACAAAAGAGGACAAAGCAGAGAGAGACACAATTTGTGGTCTCACTCACCTCAACAGCAGTCAGTTTTTATTTCCCTGCTACCAAGACTTAAAAAAAAATCTGACCTGCACACTCACACTGGCACCTCTAAACTTCAACCACAACAAAACCACCTGTGCCTGGTGGAATATAAACAAGGAATAACAGACTATCCTGGAGCTGGAAACAGCAAGAAAAATGTCATAGGCAGATGAGAACAAAAAAACCCCAGGAATAAACAGGAATGAAGAAGAAAGGAGGGCAGGGGAGCACCAGGATAAGAATATAAACCTGGTAAGATGCTTAGCAAGGATTATTTACGTAATAAACATTCTAGATTAGTCCAAATGCCTGCCCAACCCCACCCACCCACCCCGAGGCAGCAGTGAGGGCAGACATGTAAGGAAACACTGCAACAATACCCCTGTGGTCCCAACACACTCCTGATTTTCTTCCTAGTGCTGGCCTCCATGGCAAAGCCACATTTGAAAGCACTGGGAATGCCCTAAAACAAGGATAGGTGGGCACTGAGGAGCAGTGATGGGATGGGAGAAACTCCCTGGGCACCAGCACATTTCCTCAGCCACAAACTGCTCTGAGGGAAAGCAGCAAGTGACACCCAGGCAGGGATTTTGGATGGACAGGCAGGGTTACATTGTTTTGGGAGATAAACCTTTGGGATGGATGAAGTCAGATTTGGATCACTTTGCTCCCAGGCATCTCTGTCCATTTGTTATTCCAGTTTTTTCTGGCAGCCCTTCCAACAGCTCCCTTCTTCCCTGCCACACTGTCAGCAGGAGCAGAGACAGCTGAAGTGCTTGGAAGTGCCAGCTTTGCTCAGAGCCCCTGTAATTACCATTAGCTTTTTAATCATGGCCTCAATTCAGATCTGGGACACCAATCAATTTTCTCCTGGCATAGGATGGGAATGGGCAGATGGAAAAAAGGGATATTTCTTACTCTACAGCTTTCTTATATACTTCAATGGCTTTATCCACCTCCCCCTCCAAGAGGTGAATTTTGCCCAGCATCATGTAGGTCAGGTCGTGTCTGTTGAGCTCCAGGGCATTGTTGAGCTGGTCTCGTGCCTAAAAACACAACCACAGAGAATAAAAAAATAATAAATGATTACAGAGCCCTCAGCAAAGCAACAGCCCATGAGCAATCCCCAACAGCCAGGGAAGAAGGACAGCCAACAATCATCCCCTGCACCTGGAGAACACAAACCCCAGCCCAGCTAATCCTTGGAACAAACTCTGCACCAGCAGCCACCTGCTTTTTGGGGCAGTAAAAGGCAACACCTCCCAGCCAAGCAAGAGGCAATGGCCTCCCAAGGAGGGGATCAGCATGGGCCTGCTCCTGGATTTGAGTTTGTTTGGCTTGAGGGACTCTCTGGATTTGTTGGGTAAACTGATACTTTGCAGCTTATTCTTCCTTAAAATGCTTATTCCAGCAGTCAGGAAGTGAAAGTCTCAGTGGAGGTGTGAGCAGGTCCCAGTTTGGAAGGTGTTGGTGCAGACAAATCCCAAGTGTGAACCCACACTGCAGAGGCTGTTTTTTCACAGGGATGCCTTGAACAGGGAGCACAGCTGGGCTTTGCTGCAAGGGCCACAGCACCCCACCAGCAAGAGCAGCAAGGAGGACTGGGCCACACTGGGAACAAACAGGGTTTAAATGTTGCTTTTTCCCTTAGAGCAGCTGGATCAGAGACAGCTCAGTGCTCACCACCAGCACTCAGGGGATGGTTAAGTGAGGAACTGGGAATGACACACTCAAACTCGGGAATAAAACTGCATTTCAAACTCCAAAACTCCTTTACTAACTCCAGGTGTAATTCAAAAGGAGCTTCAGACACAGGAGCAAAACCTTCCCAGGGAGGAAAAAAGGACCTGCTGCACCTCCAGCAAACAGCCCCACAACTCTTTCCCTCTGAGTCCTGCCAGATCCAAGGAGAAGAGGTTCCCTTCAGGAACTCTCTGCATGAGGTGCAGCAGTTTGAGCTGGGGAAATGGTTTGGGGTTTTACCATCACCCTTCTCTTGCTTCAAGAGGATGGACCTGGATTGCTGCTCCTACAAAGCCAGCAGTGTTCCTGGGTCTGCCTTTAAAGGGCTCAGACACAGAAGCAGCTCTTACTGGAGCACAGCCCATTTTCTGTCTAGTTTGAGGTTTCTCCAACATGCCCTTTAAAACCAGAAATGTTCTCTGAAAAATCTTAGATTTCAGAAAAAGCCTCTGATCCTGCCACAGGCTGATCTCCCTTTACACAACCTCAATGACTTGCAGCTGACTCAAAGTAATTAAACACACAAATGGAAACAGAGAGCTCACAAACCTTTGCTCCCAGAAACAAAACACTGAAGCAAAAAACTTTCTTGATACCTCTTGCTGCAAATGATCCATTTCAAGCTATCAAAGACAGTGAAATTTCTGGGATGCTTCCTTGCTTCCCACTGACATTACCTTGTTGAAGTGTTTCAGGTACATGTAGCACACACCCAGGTTGTGGCTGATCTCCTGCATGAAAAAAGCCAAATCAGCACAAGGTATGAAATAAAATCTGACAACACTGACCCAGAGAAGGAGAGCCCTGACTGCCCACACCCTTCTTGCTTTTTAGAGCAAGTAAAACTATAAATTCCAGTTACTTCAGGCACCTACAGAGCTTAAGTGGGGTTGTACAGAGAACGTTACAGTCCACTGAGACAAAAACCACAGACATGACAAATCTCTTTTGAGACATCAGACATTTTGTTTTCAGAGAACAAGGAGCACAGACTGATTTCTTCATCATGGTGTCACCCTCTAAAACTTGCTGCCCTCATGGGTGACTCAGTTTGGCTGTACATCAGTAGGATATGCAGTGTCCAACCCAGCTGGACAGAACTGGAAAATGTGCTTAATTTTCCAAAACACAACTTGAGCACTGGAATATCTGATATCCCTCTGGCATCCTAAACAATTTGAACAAGGTAGGGAGATCCCTTAGGGATCCTAAACACTCTGGTGACAGGGAGCATCCCTGCTCCTAACTCCTCACCCAGTTTAACACACAAGGCACTTTTCCCAGCCCAGCATATCCCTGAAAAGCAAGGTTCTCCTAATTTCTTATTTTATTCTGGTGAGCATTTCACTGATTCATCAGCTGAGACAGCCTTGACCTTTGGAAACTCTCTTACTTCCCCATCAACCTGTTTTCCTCCAGGCAGCCTCTCCAGCTGTGTAGAACTGAATCAGTGACTCCAGGCTGCTGCAGACTGCAGAATGAGGGAAGAGCACAGTCTGATTCTGCTTCCAGTGCTGAGCCAGGAATGGGGAATAACTAATCAAAATACCCACTGGCATCTGCCTGCTGGGTTGTAAATAGGGTTACAAGCGTGCCAAGCACTGGAAATGCAGGTGGAAAAAAGACTTGTGATACAAAAGGTTTCTGAGTTGTCTGGCACAGAGTAATCTGAATAACACCAAAGCTATCCTTGTATCCTGAATTTTGGATGTACAGACAAACAAAGGAATGAGCTCACACATTGCAAGCCTACTTTAGAAACACTTCTGCAGGCAAAACAGGCACCTGCAGAAGGCTGCAAGGGATGGCCTCTCCTTCACCCACTGTCACACCCTTCCCTTTTCAATGCTCTTTCCCTCTTTTTGTCTTTTTATACAGAAGAGCTAATTTAATCACTGCTCATGTATTTTCAACAATGCTTTGCATTACAAAAGCTTTTCCAATTACTCAAGCAAGTTTTAATAACTGAGGTTTCCAAACTCTCCCCATATTTCCCTTAAAGCACAGATGTGGTTATGTTAAAACTGATCCTTGGCCAAGTTCCAACACACTGCTCAATTCTCTGTGCCCCAAGCCAGGGATTTGCCCCAAGGTGTGGGATTTGGCTCCTGTGATCCAAACCAGGCTCAGACCACAGGCAGTGTGAGCTCACCTTGGTCTAGGACAAGTTTGCAGCTGTTACAAGGATCTGCAACTCCCTGAACACTCACCCAGTCCTTCTCATCGAGTTTTGCTGCTTCATTGTACACTTCGATGGCTGCCTTGTGCTTCCCCAGGAGAAACCTGCAAAAGGATTGCAATTCTTATGTCTTTCCTGTTTTCAGACCCTGCTGTGCAGCCACTATCACCTTTGCCAGTGAGAAATTATCTTATTTGCTGCATCTCCAGAGATCTGCAGGACAAGTTTACAATCTCAGCACTGCTCCCTCTCAGGACCAAGGTCCTCCATCCTGACACTACTGGGGATGTAAGGAATGAATGCCCAGGCTCTGCAGCCTGCTTTTGTCTCCAAAGAAAGGGACAGATGCCCTAACACAACATTCAGCAACAGAAAAGGGTCTGTAGGGCAAGCCTGCCCAGCTCAGGTCAGCACCTGTAGCTCTGGACCTTGAAATCAGTATCACCTTTCTGCCTGAAGCCCAAAGGAAAAGAAAACACAAGAGCAGCCAGGCAGATAACAGAGATTCTGCTTAAAGAACAACCCACGCTTCTGGAAGCCAAGCCAAGTGTTGATAAGGAGGAAACATGTCTGGAATTAAGCAGCCTAAGAGAAAAACAAAGCATGGAAGGTCCTGGGTGGCACATCCAAGAGAAACAACAAATAAAACACCACTCACAGGGATCGTGCCACCTGCTTGAGGTTGTCAGCGCTTCGAGGGTTCAGAATGGAACATGTCTGGAAAAGTTCAAGAGATTCTTGAATTTTCCCCTCCAAGCGAAATATCAAAGCTGTAAAACAACAGACAGCAGGGAAATGAATCCATTCTCAGCAGGAAAAACGTGCCTCTGAGAGCAGGGAAAGAAGGGAGAGTACAGATCTATCACATCAACGCTCCTCTGGTGCTTTCCCCTCCTGCAGCACCCACAGTTTTGTGTCTGAGGGCAGCACTCTGTGTGCCTGGAGAAATTCAGGGGTCAGAACAAAAGCTTTAAGCTTTAAACCTCGGGCAGTTGCTTGTACAGATGCAGTCTGGATTTCTCCCCACCCCAGCCTCTTCAGCATGTCCCTGCCAGCAAATCTCCACTGTCCCCCACCGTGGCATTTGGAATTGGAATGTCACATTCTGGGAGACATTTTTTAGGGGTCAGAGGGCAGGGCAGGAAGAGGAACACCATCCTTAGAGCAAGGAGTGAAACAATGATCATCTGGGGTGGATAACAAAGAGAAAACAGAAGCAAACTCACACCAACACACTGAGGGCCAGGAATCTATAACCCAAAGAAGAACTGATGACAAATACAGAGAAAACAGGACGTTTAATCTGCCCATTTCATGTGAAAATCCTAAATTTCAAAACCAAATGGAGCAGACACAGGGAAAAAAAATGTACTTTTGATATAACAATTCTGTTTCCCTCACTTAACCCCTGTATTGTTCTCTGTATCTCAAATCAGGGGTGACTTGCTTTAGCAAAAAGATTTTCAGACATACCTTGAACATAGACAGCATATTCACAGAGCCCTTGGGACTCCTGGAGCTGCTCTTTGATGACAGCCTGGAAGGACAAAATTGTAAACTCACATCATTTTAACAAAGCTGATTCCAGAGATTTGGTTCCAGTCACAAAAACCACAACCCCACCTCTAACAGGGGCACTGGACCATGACTGGGACAACCACACAGTGCACACAACAGAGCTCTGTGCCAGGAACACTGTGGCCCTTTTAGTATTCCTCTGTTCATTCCTATTCCCAAAGACAATTAGGTACTACCTGGGGAAAACGCCAGGAGGCATCTCTGAAAGCATCCTCTGCTGATAAGGGTGTCTACCCCAGGCCCTTTGTGAAGGAATAAATTGAACTGGAGCAACTGCAGCTGGGTGAATGAAAGCCAAAAGAACAAATGAGGAGTGAACAGGGAAAAAAACCTGATGAAAATGTAAATTCTTGCTGGCTTCATCACACAGCTCCCAGTTTGGGGTGGGCTGGCTGCAGCTTGGATATAATCCACAGTCACAACTGGTCCCACCTTTGGGAGGATGAACACCCTGGATAGGAATCAAGAGCATAATTTCTGCTCTGAGACTCCTCTTTTGTGCAGAAGTGGAAGAATACAGGGGGTAAGAATAATTTCTGGGTGAGCAGTGACCTGATGCTCATCTGGCATTTCAGATGTGTATGGTCAGAGAGGAATAGAAATGAAGAACCTGAAAATTGAACCTCAAATACAGCACATGGGAGAAAAACTATTACTGAGGAAGTTATTCTTGAGAAGATATTCTATTGAGAAGAAGGAAAGTTCTTATTGACAATCCTCACTTGTAAAGAGAGGAAGTAAAAGGAAGAACAGGCCTGAGCTGCTCTTCTCTCACCTGTACCTGCCAATTTATCTATGTAACTCTTTACAAAGTGCATGATTATAAAACACTGTACTCAGAAATAACCAACATCTCCTCAGTTCCCATACTCTGGATTGTTCCATCTGCATAAACCTGGATTCTCAGAGCAAGAGAGGGCAATAGAGAGCTATCTTTTAGAGAAATCTGATTAATTCTATAAACCCTAAAAAGTCCCACAGCAAAAGGCCCTCAGCTAAGGAATATGATCTCGAATCCCAGATTTCTTCCCCCAAGTTTATTTAAGGAGCTGATGACAGAATTCAGACACAACTGGCAGGAGACCAAGCAGTCTCTGTGTCATCCCAGAGGATGCTGCAGCTGCAGACTCTCAGGGATGTCTGCCTGGCACCTTGCTCAAGCAGCACTGAAAGGGTCAAAATCACTTTAATGCCTTCACTTTGGGGAGCTGATGTCAGTAAATAAACAGTTTTTAATGGCCTTAGAGTTCATTGAAAACTATGGGAGATTTTAAAACTCTGTTAGAGAGGGAGCATTTCAAAGCACTGAGTGGGAAAGACCAAAATTAATTAACACAACAGGTCACTTGTTTCTTACTGAGACTAAACTGATGGATTTTAACAACATCCAAACTGTCCTGGAATCTTCCAGTTTTACTGCAAAAACACTGTTTTGTGAGCTCTGAGGAAAAGGAAAGCTGGCCTGCCAAGCAGAGGAGTATTTATTAGCTGTCTTCTCTCGATTTTCCCCTGCTATTTCCTTGCTTCCATGACTGATGAAGACATGGAGACATCAGTGTTGCCTTTATATCATCCATTTGTTATTTTCTCTGGTTTCCTGAGCTGCACATATTTTTCTTTTCTGTACTCTGTGATTCCACATCCCATCACACAAACAATCAACACACAGAATTGCACCAAGAAACTCCAGTCAGACCACAAAAAAGGGAAACAATTTTCTGTTTTGAGGGCTAGTCCAGCTTGTGTTTCTATCTATGCAAACCAAGATCTGAGAGGAAATTACTTAATGATACAACTTCCTGGCTCTGTTAATTAAGAGCTAAATTAAATTCCTCCAGCCTGCCTGTTTCCTAAGCACCTCCAAGATCTCTCCAGCAGAGGCAAGTCCTGACCAACCTGGTGTTTCAGAAGCCAAAAAGTCTTTTTAGATCTTTGCTGCACGTGCCAGAATCAGAATGGCAACTCTTGTCCCCTTCTCCTGCCCATGGGTGCATCATCTTCTTGTGTTCATTTTATCAGAAAAACACACTGTTAAACAATAATTTGCCATTTCCTTAGTCCACTTACCATTATAATTCCAGAGAACCAGTTCCAAACTGCTCACCAAGCCCAAGATGAATTAGAGCATGCCATGGATCATGTGTAAAATGAAACAATTTTGCTCAAGAGTAACAAGGATGTTTTTTATTTACACTTGGAAGTAATGCTCCCCTCAACTGAAGTGTTTTCATAGTGTCTCTGTAGTACCATCAAGAAACCTGCACTGTGGAACTGTGTTATTATCAGTTTGGAAAACCCTATCCATCACTTGGAACAACAGAGGTCTGCAGCTCTTTCCATTTTCCCCTCCTGTTTTCCCATCCTGAGCTCACAGACTGCTCCAGAGAGCTGCAGCCTCAGAACCTCAAGGTAGTCGAAGACTGGAGAACACTGAAGTAATTTTACTCCTGTTTTCTGCAGCTCTTTCCATTTTCCCCTCCCAGTGACATCCTGAGCTCACAGACTGCTCCAGAGAGCTGCAGCCTCAGAACCTCAAGGTAGTCGAAGACTGGAGAACACTGAAGTAATTTTACTCCTGTTTTCTCTTGGTCCCCTTATTCCAAAAGAAGTCAGGAAAGAGGGTGGTTGGGAAACTGTGAAGAAAACTGTTTTTTCCATGATATCAGTGAAATAATTCCCACATTCTGAAGGCAGCTCTTACCTTACACTCCTCGTAGTCTCTGCGGACGTAGAGCAGATAAATCAGCCAGTTCTTCCTCTCTAGGATTGGCAGCTCTGGGGCTGTACATGGAAAATATTCACAGAACACAAGGAGTCAGACTGAGCAGCAGAGAATCTGGGAGAGATATTCCCAACCACCCCAACTGCTGCACAAGGCAAGGAATTCAAGATCTGCAATTACAATTAATGATTTGACTTGAAGGCTGGAGTGTGGGCTTCTAAACAGGGCCTGGTTTTATTCTGCTTCTCAAACTCGTGGATAAAACACTTTGTTCAGAATAGATATTAAATAAAAGCTCTAAGCAGAAAACTTCCACCTACTGGAAGGTGGTCTATTGGAAGGTGTCCCTGCCCACGGCACAGGGTTGGAACAAGATGGGTTTTAAGGTCCCAACTCAAACCAGTCTGGGATTCTAAAAGACTTGAGGCATCAGCTCCTCCTGGAGCAGATCCTGAAGTAAACAGCTTCACACACACATTTCAATTCAACACCAACACTGGTTGGAGGAATTGGATCTTTTCAAATACACAAGAAGCAGCTAGGAGGAAATGAGTTGGATTCACATTTTTAATCTAGGGCAAAAGAATCAAAGGTCTTTAAGATGAATTTCTGGGACTGAATGAGCAGGAAACAGTAGATAAACAAAAAAGGAGATTGGAGAGATGGAGTCTGGAGGTGTGAATAATTTAAAGAGGTCAAACTTAGTTCTTTGAGAATCTGTGAAGGGACTACGAAACATCACAGGTCTGAGAGCCTGGAGCTACTGCAGAAAAGCATTTGATGCAGTGGAGGAGGAAGCCTTGTGCTCCAGCATTTCAATGGTGTGCCGCTCGCAGCAGTAATTATGGCAAATCACGGATGGATGTTGCTTAGCGATACCCACGTCGGGTTTACAAGTTGAACACGCTGCTGTGCATTTCATTAAGGCTGCGAATGTATTGCCTGGGACTGGAGTCTCCGTGCCGAGGGGTAACCATGGCAACTGGCCCAAAAGCTCCGTGTTTGCAAGTCAATATTGTGACACGAGCGCAGAGCACAGCCGGGCTGGGGCAGAGCTGGGGGGACACGGCACAGGGACAGCTCCTCCAGCCCTCTGGGGCATGGCACAGACCATGCAAGACCCCTGGACACGCTGGCTCAGCTCCAGCAGCACAGAGCACAGGGGAGATTGGAGCCCAGGGGCCCTTTGCCATCAGAGGTGAAGAAAAACCCTGCAGGGGAAGGGCTGGATCACGGGAGGCAGGTGCCAAGTGGAATTATCTCTTGGAATGGCTGAGCTTTAATCGCCTCTGGAGCACACCAGGCTCTCCCCCATAACCCACATCAAGGCCAGTTTCACTTAGAGCTCCTAAACCCAACATCCTTCAGCTGTTGAATTTGGAAAACATTTCACGAAGCCGTTCTCATTTTCTTGGTTTTTCTTTTTTAAATTCCAGAATATCCAACTAGATTTATATTAGAGCTGAGAATTAAATGTGCACACTAGCAATTTAAGGTCAAATAGCTTCTAAAGAAGGTTCAACTACCCTAAAACAAATAAAAAGCTCACAGTCCAAACAAAAAAGTAATCCAAACACACAAAAGAGTAATCCAAACAAAAGAGTAATGCAAACAGGCTAAGCTTACAGAAATGCACAGAGCAGGGATCCAAACATTTCTGAATTCTGCTCTGCTGTGGAGTACCTGGATCTTGGTAAGTAAGGCATTTTAACAAGCGTGTTCCCAGATCAGATTAATTGATTTCTGATAGCTTTATGATTTGTCCTTCTTAGAGTTAAAGGATGAAGGGAAGAGTCAAGAGGCTGCCTAAATGCCACAAATTGATTGAAACCCCACTATTTCACATCTGAAGCCCATTCAGGGGCGACCTATTTCATTAACACTCTGTAATTGCTCCCCTGTGCAGGTTATTATTACCAGTGCCAGGGTGTGACAGAAACACAGCACCTGGGGATGCTGGAAATGCTCTGCCCCATCCCTGGGAGTGTCCAAGGCAGCCTGGATGGGGCTTGGAGCACCCTGAAATGGTGGAAGATGTCCCTCCCCATGGCAAGGGGTGGGAGCAGATGGGTTTTAAGGTCCCTTCCAGCCCAAACCAGTCTGGGATTCTATAAAAGCAGCTGGGCTTGTGTGCCCTTCCTGCCTGGCATCTCCTGGTGCCACTATCTGATATAAAACACCAACCCTGACCCACCTGGGCACTTCCCACCTTCTTTTGTGAGTAGGGATTTAAGGACAGACACTGCAAATTCTATGTATCCATCAACACTCAGAACTGAAGTATCCTTCACCATTTTGTGCCTCAAATTAGAAAACCCTGCAGCTGTCTCAAATAGGGAATAGTCAAAAGAACTCCAGACACACCCCCCCCAGGTCTCCAACCATCTGTTCATGCCTTATTGGGAAGACAAAAAGTACCATTAAAGGTTAAAACATACACCAATGTTGTGGGCTAAGCTAAGATGCCAGTACACCGAGAGGGGACGGAGGATTGCTTGTTTAATTCCTGAAGGAAAGAGCTTTTTCACACTTAGGAGACAAGAAGGATATTATACTCCACTCCCACGCCATGGAAACGCCTGCTGGGAACAGGGATGGGAAGGAAGAAATGCTGAACATCAGACTGAGGGCTGAGCAGAAAATCAGGCTGCAAAGAGGAAGGGGAAACCCAAGGAGTTGCCTGAAAGTGCTGGGATGGAGAGAAAATGGAGAAATGAAAAGGTTTATCTGACATGTGCAGATAAACCAGCTCTGCTTCCCCCAGGGATGCACCTGTGAGCTAAGGAAAACTGTGACTGGGAAAACACAGGGAGATTTTATGCTCCTTAAAGTCATTTGGAAATAGCAACAAGGCTGACTGAGGAGACGCGAATCACTCTTTTTCTTCTTTCTCCCTAAAGCAAGCAAATTGAAAGCAGGCAAACAATTCTGATGTTTTTCAAAATCTATGTCTAAATTCATGATTAAATTTGACACAGGAACATATCTGATCCCCCCAAAAATGGCTGTGGTAAGTAAAGGATTATTACCAGGCTCTATGCTCTATTCAGATGCAGAAAGAATTAACAGAAATTATTTATACACCTCTCCAGAACCACAACCACTCAATCTGCATTTCTGCTTTCCCACAAAGCAGTGGACAGCTGCTCCTGGGTATTTATCTCCCTCAGGTTTGCTCCCCCAGCCTGCTGATAAGGGCTGTCACAGTGCAATGGGTCACTGTGTTCTCCTGAAGAAAATGGAAATACAAATGCCTGGCTATTTGGGCCTCTAGCTCCAGAGAAAGGGAAAAAAACACCTTTTTCAATAGATGGGCCTTCAGGATTTTCTCCTAAGTCACTGCTGTATGAAGACACACTTTTCTTTGTCACCTCTAGCAATAATCCCAAGCACTGCACAGGCACAGGTTGGAAAAGTGTGGTTTAGATGCTTCTAGCAGTGAAGAAACAAAAAACCATTATTTGCTGTAAATCAATCTGCCCAAAGGCCAGCCCAGGAAAACACAATCATCAAAGAACTTGCTACCTACATCAAAAAGAGTTTATAACTTGCATAATTGTCTTTCAGCTTCTCTTTTGTGGGACTACAAAAGTCCTGTGCCAGGGAGTCAGCCACCAAAAATATGATTAAATGCCTTTGAAGTGTGTTTTGATTGAATTCAAAAGGGAATCCATCTGATCCCCTCGCTGGCCAGTGATTGATTGCACGAGCCACTTCCAGCAATGTGATTTTTCTTTCTGACAATGCTCCTCTAAGGAAGCCACTGGAGCAGAAACCCTGACAGAATCAGAGTAAGATCATCAGGTTTGTATCTGTGCTGCTCTATCATCACTCTTCCCTTTATTCCTCCTCTTATAGATTTTCTCAGAGGACTGGAAAAAATAATAATGAGTTATTCCCTTTTGTGTAAACCTCCCTAGGAAATTATTTTGTGCTTGCATCTTCATATTGGGTAATTATAGCTTAGGGATGAACTATCAACAGTAGGGTTTAGATTTAATAAAAGGGCTTTAAATTGCTGTAAAAAGAAGAGGGGGAAAAGGCCCCAGAAACTCTTATGAGATTTTGTGGGGGAAATGATTGCTAAAGCACCAGCAGTAAGAAGTGGCTCAAGAAAAAGTTTTAGCCATCTCAGAGGGAAAAAAAATAGTTCAGAGCCCAGCCCCCCTTCCAATCCAGATGATTGGAAAGGGTCCAAGCCCCAGTTCACCCCTTCCAGCTCTGAACCTAACCTGAGCAGCCTGAGCAAGAGCAGCAAAGGGGCAAAAGACTCAAGCAGACACAAAGAACTTGTTATTGCCCAAAACCCCTAATAACCTAAAGCACACATAATATATAGCACAAAGAAAGGACAGAAAAGCTTTGCAAAGGCAGTTAAATGGAAGTATTTTTCATTTTTTTATTCTGCAGTAGCTTCATGAGCCACAGCCTGGATCCATTGTGGTAGGTACCATGTATGTGGGAAAGATTTTCCATAAGAATTCAGCTCTCCTTTTCCAAATTCTAATTCAAAATTCCATGTTGCAAAACAGCATCATCCAAGAACAGAGATATTTTCAAAACTAACAATCACCCAGGCAGTGCCTCAATTCTCTATTGTGACATTTTGATACTGAGGCAGCAGAAGCACAAAAGAATTTCATAAAGTGAATCTCAGAATCACAGGATGGTTTGGGCTGGAAGGACCTTAAAGATAATCAAGTCCGAGACACCTTCCACCATCCCAGGTGCTCCAGGCCCCATCCAACCTGGCCTGGGGCACTGCCAGGGATCCGGGGGCAGCCACAGCTGCTCTGGGCACCCTGTGCCAGGGCCTCCCCATCCTCACAGCCAGGAATTCCTTCCCAATATCTATGTCTAAATTCATTATTAAATTTGACACAGGAACATATCTGATCCCCCCAAAAACGGCTGTTGGAAGTAAAGGATTATTACCAGGCTCTGTGCTCTATTCAGATGCAGAAAGAATTAATGGAAATTATTTATACACCTCTCCAGAACCACAACATCTTAATCTACAAGCCCTGTCCAACCTGGCCTTGGGCACTTCCAGGGATGCAGGGGCAGGCACAGCTGCTCTGGGCACCCTGTGCCAGGGCCTGCCCCCCTCACAGGGAGGAATTCCTTCCCAACATCCCATCCATCACTGCCCTCTGGCAGTTTAAAACCACAGCACCTTGCTGTGGAGAAGTCAAAGCAGGGCTGTGGCAAAGAGAGATGCAGGTTATCAGCTCCCATCACCAGGCCAGGTTGGGACACAGCAGCACGACTGGATGGGTTTGGACATTCAGTCCCCACTTCCAAGTCATTCTGAATGTTGCCTTAATGGCAAACTCCCAGTGGCACAAAGACAAGCCACTTGTCTGTGCAGGAGAGCATCCACATGTGAGAGGCAGCACGTGGAATTCTGCGGGAGCGCCGCCCGCCTGGGAGCACTCTCCCAGCCCAGCCTCCTGTGGCTGACATTCCTGCCAGGATTACCATTCTTTCCACTCCCAGAGCTTGGGGAAGGCTCAGGCATAGCTGTGGTTAAACGCAGCTCTGTGCTCTCCTAGCCACGTTAAATAAACATGGATAGGGAGGATGAGCCCATCTGTGCCCGTCTCCTTTTTGCCTTGAGCTTCACAAGCTGCCAACGCCAGGAATTCTGCTGCCGTTTGTAAACCCAGTGTCAGGGAGGGAATGAGCATCTTCTGGGCAAAAATAACATTCAAATAATAGGGCACACACTGCAACAGCTTCTACAGAACAACACAGCCCTTCAGGGAATTGGTTTTTCTGAAACAAGGTATGATAATGGAGAGAAAACATTTGTAAGCTCTAATATCAATCTTCTTATCAAGATTTAAAACTAACAGACTGCCTCGGTGTGAGAAGAGCATCCTACAAATTTCTAGCAGAGCCAAATTTGACAAGAAATCCTCTTCCTTCCTCAGACTCTTTTTACTGAGACTGTGGCAGTATAAATACATTAGAGCTTTGAAAGAAAACTAGCACAGGAACATTGCTCTTCCTACGCCCAGATGCATCCTTGGAGTTTGAAAATGGAGCCGTTAATGTATTCAAAACTCAGTAATAATGAAAAATAACCCCAAAACCCAGCACTCAGAAGAGGCACTACGAGCTTTATTTCACCCACCATGTGTGAGTGAATATATGTGAGAATAGAGGTGTTTGTATGCACAAATCCCTCTAAAATGGATATAAACAACAACAACAAAAGGACCGGCTTTACACTGCAGCCATTCTCTGTTTAATCCCTTTTCCCTGTGTTTTCCAGTTTGCAAATTGTTGCTGGAACACCTTTAAATCAAGCCCTAAAGCCGTGTGGTTGCTCGTTTTTTACAGTCAGCTGGGGTTAATAAAACTCATCACACACAGCCCGGTGCTGTAACTCATCCCCAGAGCTGCCTCCCACGGCTTAATAGCTCCACGAGGTGCAGGGAAAGCTGGAAGGAGGCTGAAAACAGAGGTTTAAACAACAAAAAAAAAGCAACATTTCTGACTCTCCACCTCCCCCTGCAGGAAAAATAGCCAGGGATAGATGAAAGACTTCAAAATTGTATCTTAAATCTGATTTATACTCTAGGGCATGGGGGAAAAGGGGCATTTTCTCTTGCTACAATGCACTACATAAATCTCATTGAGTTGTTTGCTCAGATTTGTGGGTTTTTTCTGATTTAACACATTTACAGTTCTGAGTTACTCCAAAGAAAGATGGTTTCATTTATGAAAAAATACAATGATTATTAAATTAATTTGCCATATAAAGAGAATTTATTTATTTAATTATTTGTGTTCTACTACGTGCTGCTCGAGTTCAACCTGAAGGTGAAGTGGGATGATCTGTAAATAAACACACACTTGTCATCCCCCTGCACCTCTCAGTGCCAGAACCAGTTTGGTCACTGGGAAATCCCTGTTTGGAGCAGGAGGCTGGTGAGACACCACTGGGCACTCCTGAGTCCATCTGGGGGGGATGAGATTTACACACATCTTTAACACAACTACATGATCCTGATCATTACTCCAGAAAAAGTTTAATTCAGGCCTGATAATGCTCAATTCAAGTCTAAAATTTGTTTCAAACAAATACCACTGGTAAGAAATTTAGTTACAAACACCTTCAAAAGGAAATTTGAAATAGTATGGTCTTTCTGAAAAATGAGAACTGAAAGTCTCTTTGCTCTGCATGAGCCAATTTTGACCATCAGCACTGACTGCTGAGCAGAGATGTGCTCAGAACAGAGGAAAACAAAAAAAAAGGGGGAAAAAACAAAAAAGCAGGCTATTTTACATATTAGTTCTTAAGTCCCTGAGGATGCAGACATCACACTTGGAGATACTCAAGGATCCAAGCCCTGGCATGACACCCCAGCTCTCCTCTGTTTAACTCTTGTGGGCAAGGTGGAGCCTGAGCTCTCTCCAGTGTCTGTTCCCAGATTTGGGGAGCAGAGCACACCACTGCAAAGGCAAGGCAATAAAATTAGGGGAAAAAACCAAAAAAACAGGCTATTTTACATGTTAGTTCTTAAGTCCCTGAGGATGCAGACATCACACTTGGAGATACTCAAGGATCCAAGCCCTGGCATGACACCCCAGCTCTCCTCTGTTTAACTCTTGTGGGCAAGGTGGAGCCTGAGCTCTCTCCAGTGTCTGTTCCCAGATTTGGGGAGCAGAGCACACCACTGCAAAGGCAAGGCAATAAAATCCCTTATGAACAGCAGAGGTGGTCTGAGATGCTCACTGCTGGCTCCTCCCACAGCAACATTGGGATGGGAGAGATTTATATATTTTGTCCCCCACAAAGTGGCTGCATGCATTCCCAAAATAACCGTCTCCTCATTAATTCCAGCAATCAGGAGCAAAGTAGTTTGGGGATTTCCAGTTCTAATCCCTCCTCTGGCTTTAATTCCTATGCTTAGTCTTTTTCTGTCTAAGCATGAGGTATTTTACATGGAAATTGAAACCAAAATCGTTGTAAGGCATTTGTAAGAAAAGTTTTTCCTTTAGAAAGCAAAATAAAATTCCAGCATGGAGAGGAGCAGAATCCAGCCACATCAGTCTTTGAAAATTCCCACTCCATAAGGAACAGCACCTAGAACCTGTCCTCAGTTCATCCACTGCCAAAGAATGTTATATTGAAAGAATATTATAAGAACATAGATATACATACACAAAAAAATATAGAAGCTGGCCTTGCAAACATTTCAATATTCCCTACACAAAACCCTATAGTTTGAGTTCTTCCAGCCTCATTGCCTCAGGATGAAGTTTTCCAGGAGGGAAATCCCAGCCTATCCCAGGATGAACATTTGCCTGTGCACCTTCTCTCTTCCCTACTGTACAAATGTGTTAATGATATAGTCTTTAATTACACAGTCACAGAAGTACACTCCGCCTCCTCCTAATTAGAAGTAAAAATATGAATCACAGTCAGGCAGGGAATGAAATTATTGAGAATTATGAATAAACCAGTGACAAAATCCCAGGGCTTGCAGCGTGTCTAATGCAGCTGGAAGCGTTGGCAGTGAAGGGGACAGGCCCTGCAAGGAGTGAATGGAAATATTTTTAATTCAAAAATGCCTCAGTGAGCTGCTCCTTGCTCAACATGTCCTGTCATTCCTGTGCCACAGATGCTGCTGGAGAGCTGGGCTAAATGTAACAGGTGATTCTGTCACCAAAGGCTCAAATGCTCACATTCCAGCTGCACAGACATGGGGAATTCTGACTCTTGAGCGAGCTGCATCTCCTTCAAGTGTCTGAAAATGAAGATATGATGACTTGCCTTGTCTCCAAGGTAAAGGAGAGGAACAGGCATCCTCAGGAAGGGATTCATCCCAGCACAGGTGGCTGGGAGAGGTCAGGGAATGGCACAGATGCCCTTTCCACTGACTAAACATGGAGCACGAGTGATCTTGCTGAGACTTGCTCTGCATCAGAGATGTCTCAATGCAGAGAGATGAATCCCACCCTTCCTAAATTTGTCACTTACTATTTTTACAGAATTATTTTTAAATTCCCACCAGGAGATGCTATTTTATCTGTATGCAGCACGCCAACAAACTGCGGCTGAAGGCTTTAGAATCAAAAGAAACTTGCCTGGCACCAAGGACTTTCAAAGAAGCTTCAAAAAATGAATGTACCTGTTTTAATAACTGGCACTAAAATGTTCCCTGTTGTGCTGTCTGCAAAGGATTCCCTGCTCCTGTCAGCACAGATATTAATGTACACACACAAGAGGGCAGAGCTGTGCTAGCACATCCCAATTTAAATATTACCAGTTCTTTGCAGTGCAGGGATTACTGGGCTGTTATTCTGGGAAGAAGAGGATGAAGTGAAGGATATTATAGAATTTAATTACCCAGAAATGATAATCCATTTTTTAATCTCACTACTCAAAACCAGCAGCTGCATCAGATCCTGAGCATCACACACAGCACTCGCTGCTCCCCACTTATCGGCGAGATGGAAATACCCAAGTCTCTTACATAAAACAATGATGTAATTACCAACTAATCTAGCTTATTTAGGAACCAATTTCTTCCCACAAGGTTGGGGGTTCAAATGGACTAAAAGATCTTGGCTTGCATGTGGCCAAATGGAAGTGAATGGGTATGGAGAGATAAGGGCTGGATTGGCTCCCTCCGACCACGACATTCCCACTAAGGCCTTTTCTTTCTGACACACTTAGAAGTATTAATTAATTTAACTCAAGGGGGTTGTTTTTATCTGGATTTCTCAGGCAGCTTCACTCTTACAAGTTCAAAGGCAGCTTTGAAGCCAGCTCAAAGAATGGATTTATATTGATTTAAGAAACTGTATCAGAAATTCAGAAATGATCAGCACTGCAAGTGCACGGAATCGACTCCACGGGGTAAAGAGTTCCTGCTCTTCAGATTAAACACTCACAGAACCCCTTAAAACATCTGCAGGAGCAGGAGGGATCCCCACTGGTTCATCTGGCAAGCAAGTGCCACCCAGAGAGAGACAGGACAGCTCATCAAAAACCACTTATTTATTTCTGCATAATCTGAGCATTATTTATTATTATTTATTGCATTAATATTTATTAGCATTACTAAGAGCCACATTTGGAGATTGTTTATTGGCACTTCCTAACCAGAGCCACCACCCAACAGACCAAGCAGTGCACTGTAATATATCCATTTATATGATACTTTTCATGTCTCCAAATGTTTTGTTAACCAAAAGCCTGCAGCATCCAAAACCTGTCACTGAATATTAGGCCAAGCTTGTGGTTGATAAATGGAAAGCAACAAAAGCCAGAGCATTTTGCCAAAGGTCACAGATAAATCCTTCCTTCAAACCCTAGAAAAAACATTCCTACAAAGCATCCAAAAAATACCCCAATGCCCAGGCCAGGGAGAACACTTGATGTCTGCTAATAGTTTTGCAGGATTTTCATTTTGAAAATTATTTACCTGACCCTTCCTGTGGTAAGTGTAGAGGTGGTTGATGACAATTCAGAATTCTCATTCTTGACAGATTAATGGATTTTTAGGACAAGTTCTTCCCAGTGATTCAAGCAAAATCAATTTTGCTTCAGTGAGTTTATTATACTGTGTACATATTTAGGATTCTACCTTGTCATTAAAACACCATCAGTGCATCTCAGAAAGTCTGAGGTCTCATATTCATGTAGAAATCCAAATGCATTTCAAATTGTCCCATTAACCTCTGAACTGTTATTAGACAAACACGAGCTCAGAACTTACTTTCGAAACATTTTTTTCACAATAAAGGGAAATAAATTTGAGTTATGTTCCATAAAAACCAACAATACAAGCTGGTAAAAGCACTTCTCCACTCCAGTACTATCAGATCCTATAAAATTATTTTATTTGCCTGCATAGGAAAAGAAAGTGAGAAGATGGGAGACAGCCTATCTCAATTCCAAACCAGTAAAGCATTTAGGAAAATATCTGATTAATTTAGAATGCAGGAGAGAGATTAAAACCCCACTTCAGCAGACTGACATTAACTCCTTATCACTTCAAGGAACAGAGCTTGAATTTATTTATTCCACCCTCAGTTGCTTGGGGATCAACAGAGGGAGAGCTATGGATGGAGCAACAAAGGGAACTGATTTTGGGAGCAGCTCTGCCAACAGGGGATAAAGGACAAAATAATGAATGCTACTCCTGTGTCAGCTGCTGAGGGACAATTGTCACCAAGGGTGGCCACAAGATACTTGGAGGGAGTCACCTCCACCCATGCCATTAATTCAGATCATTGCATGGAGGGATTTCAAACCTGATTCCACCAACACCATCTGCTGCAGAACCTTGCTGAACACTCATCCTCTTCCCTCAGGGCTGGCCTGCCCACAAGCCAGGCTCCCAAATCCCAACTTTCAGGCTTTGGCAGCCCAACAGCCACATGATGGATCAGATACTTCACGAGCAAATTCCACCTCCAAACTCAACGTTATCCTTCCAAGAGCCAACAACCCACTTGCTGAACATTAGTTGTAGGTTCCACCTTTTCTTGGCTCACAGGGAGGATCATGGGAGGAAAGCAAGAACAGTGAGGGGAAACAACTCAGTTCAGGTTCAATACATCCACTGGAAAGCAAGAACAGTGAGGGGAAGCTACTCAATTCAGGTTCAATATATCAGACCTGCATCACTGAAAATGTGGCCTTCTGGCTAAAGCTAGCACCTGCACGTGTGTATTTTGTCATTCCAATGATTTTTGGCAAATTTGAGACTCCATGCTCAGAAACACACATTTAATGCCTCACTCCTGCCCAGCACAAACCCTGACAACCCGAACAGGCTGAATGCAGCACTGTGATGGTTAACACAGGGCCTCAGCAATGACTTGGTCCCACTCTGCTACACCTGTGTGCAACCACTTCATCCATTATTGCTCCATTTGGGCACAAATTTTACCCACACCAAACTGTTCATATGGTCTCTGCATTTCACAGACCTGTTTGTGCTAACGTTGAGTTCAGGATCTCTCTTGCCAGAGAAAACACTGACACTGAAGCTTTATCCTGCTCGAAAACACAATGCAAATATAAAAAGGCAATTTGTTGCAACAGAAAGTGGTCATTCAATGTTTAAAATGCCAGTTTAAAATAAGTTTAGCAGCATTCTTCTGTTCAAACAGCACTGATGTAGCCTGGCTCCTAAAGTTCATTGTAATTCTCCTCAGCCAAACTAAAATAGGATGAGATATTTAATTAAGATGGTCTACAAATATTCGATTAAAAAAACGCAGCTGTCATGGGAAATAGATGCTGCTCTTTCCTGCCAAATTCCACAAAAAAATATCCAACATCCCTTCGTTCTCCCTCCTCCTCTTCTTCATGCCCCCAGTCCCCCACCCACCCACACACAGAGGACACTGTTACATCACTCCAAGTACAAATCTTTTTGCTGCCCTCATTTCCCAGAGATTAACGACCAGGCAGCTCAAATCAGCTTTCCCAGCTGCACTGAAGTCAAATATTAAATGGCAAAGCCCAAAGGCTTTGAAGGCATTTCAGTCAGAACAACCCGAGGTGTGCCAGGCCTGGAGATGCCTCAATTTACCTTAAAGGACAGAAAAGTGAATTACAAAAGTCATGGGCTAGAGGATTTTTCAAAAATCATCATAGTTTACTTGGAGCCAAGGGTTGTGTCATTATAAAAGGGAGATCCAGAGCCACAAATAAATGGGACTTGCACAAGGAGGCAGAGCAGGGTGGGGGTTCTGGAGGATGAGATGGGAGTCATAACCTTTATAGGAAAGGATAGAGATGAAATAGCTCACCAGGGAGCCCATCAGTGCCTCCATGGAAGTCAGACTAATTGCCTCAAAGTAACCAATTCAGAGTAATTTTAGAGCAATCCTTGCTCTGAAAGAGTTGAGGGTCAAGATAAAAGTAAATTTGGGAGTTATTTTTACTTCCATGCAGGCCTGAAGCAGTAGCAATGTTCCCAAAGAGGCCTGGGCTCGTGCTGAGCCAAGCCCCATCTCCAGGCCAGCCACACTCTGCTCAAGGGCTGGAATTCCTACCAGGAATTGGGACTATGTGAGGTTGGCCTGAGCTCCCCAAAAGCAAAGTGGTTTTTCCAGCTTCCCAAGGCCTGCAGGACAAAGAACCCAGTTAGGCAGAATGTCACTGCAGTGCCCAGCTGCCAGTCAAACTCCTTCTTACTGGCAGCATTATCCCAAGGCAGGCTGCATCCCAAGGAATACCAGGGCAGAAAATGGCCAAGGGGCTGTGCTCACCACTGAGGCTCCCTGAATGCAAAGGTAAGGGAAAAGGACTGCTTCTGGCACTGGGGGTAAATACTCTTAATTGGAATCTGAACTGTGAGCCCTCTGCACACTCGAGAAGGGAGAATCTATCAAAAACCATCCCAGAAACTCAGCTCAGGTAGGCACAAAAGCTCTGCAGTGACCACATCTGTGCTGGAAGGGGAGTGCCACAGAGAAGAGAACACTCACTGTGTGTCAGGCCAAGTCCTGCCTCAAGAATGAGGGAAAGCAGAAAAGGAGAGGCTCAAGAATTTACCAGATTCCTCAAAAAACAGCAGGATTTGGTCAAACCAACAACAGAAATTGTACCTGTTCCAGTTCAGATTTCAAACCAACAATTTGCACTGAGTGAATTAACACATTTTCATTATTAAAAAGAAACAAACAAAGGCAAATAAACTATAATTAAACTCACAACCTGCCTGATTTGATATCACTTTCACTTCAAATATTGGAATATGTGACGTAAAAAACCCCCACAAGACAGAATGTTTGCTTCCCAAGATTATTTCCAGAGCAAGACACCATTCTGAAGAACCCAAAACAAACCCGTTATTATTTGAGAGGATAAATGAGTATCAAACTCATTAACAGCCCCATAAGTAAGTACACAATAAAATAAACAGTCTCACAGATTATAAGCAAACATGACACAGGCTGTGGTTATGGTAAATCAGCCAGAAACAGCACTGAGCTCACAGAGACCCTGGAAAAATACTGGTACGCAGCAAATTACAGTCTAGACAGTCTCCTCTTCTCCCAGAGGACATTTATTTCCTCCTAGACAGCTGCAAACACTACAGAAAAAACCTTAAAACCAACCTGCCCAAGAAACACAATCAGATCTTCAAACAAACCTTTTTTAGGACGGGGTTTTGTTGGTTCTGTAGCCGCTGGCGATGAAGAAACCTGAAAAGACAGAAACCAGGAGTAGTAAATAGACCAGGCAAGGTTTCTTGAAGCTCTGCTCCAGAAAATAATCAGAAAGGACAACTGGCAAATCCCAAAGGAGGGCACAAAAATAGCAGCATTGCTGCTGGACAAACTCTGCCCTGCCAAGCAAGGCAGGGATTTCTGAGATTTCTGATTAAATCAACGTGCAGCACACCCCTGTTGTGGGGTCACTTCTCATCCTGGGAAGGGATCTTTACCCTGCAAAAAAACACTACTGGAGCATTCAAGCACCTAATTAGAGATCACACAGAAAATAAGTCAAAACCATGTCTCATGAAACATTTATGAGGTTAATTAGGGCAAAGCTGCTCCCAGGGAATGTCTGAGTGTGCAGGATGTGAGCACAGGGATGTCCCAACACATGGAGGGCAGGGAACCTCCCCCAGCAAACACTGCCCAGAAAACACATCAATTTTATATTATTTACTTCCTTTGCATCAACCAGCAAACCTTCATGGAAAATAAAGGGTCTATACAGGATAAAGTATTTTTATTTTTCACTCTGCTTTTTGGGAAGACACAACACAGCATTTTAAATACCTGTGTCACCTCCCCGCTCCTTAATAAATAATTTTTAAAATCAGAGATTCAGACAATCTTTGCTCCTTGCAATGTTTTGGGAACATTTTCTAGTTGCATCTTTTTTTACTGGAGATGGGGCAGATCAGAGAGGCTGAGACATGAAAAATAACCCAAGAAAGGCTCTTTTTTTTTTTACTGTTTACTTTTTTGTTTCTTAAAAGTTTCTAAGATTTTATTGACTGTTCTGATTCCTATTGTAAAAAACTGAGCTGCTATTTTCATGGATTCACCCAACTCTGAGCATTCCATCCTCAGCAGGAATAACCAGCACAACACCTCACTGGTTTACATATTTCAATTTTTTTTTTAATCTGCACACCCATCATCCTGAGTCCTCTCACTCTGTTAAGACTTTCCTGAAGTTTCTCCTATTTCCTCCTCACCTGAGTAACTTTCTACCCATCTTTTTGTCCAGATAATTTCCAAGTACACTGAACAACCCAGGCCTGGTACTGATCCCAGTGGGGCTCCACAGCAACCACCACAAAAAATGAAGGAATTATGGAAGAGCTTGGGTTGGAAGGATCTTAAAGATCATTTTGTTCAGCCTCCTGCCACGGCAGGGACACCTCCCACTGTCCCAGGTGCTCCAGGCCCTGTCCAGCCTGGCCTTGGGCACTGCCAGGGATCCAGGGGCAGCCACAGCTGTGCCAGGGCCTGCCCACCCTCACAGCCAGGAATTCCTTCCCAGATCCCATCCATCCCTGCCCTCTGGCAGTGGAAGCCATTCCCTGTGTCCTGTCCCTCCATCCCTTGTCCCCAGTCCCTCTCCATCCCATCCCTCCAGGCCCTGGCAGGGCTCCGGGCTCTCTCCGAGCCTCCTTTACTCCAGGCTGCACACCCCAACTTCCTCAGCCGCTCCTTGTGCTGCAGCCCCATCCCCACCTCCATTACTCTTCCCCTGTTCCTAATAATCGATAATTAATGTTAATTACTTCACCACACGCTGAATTTCCCTCACGTTTTCCACACCAAGCGTGCAGATTAAAAACTCGCTCTTCAGAAGAACTTCCCGCCGCCGCCGCCGCCCTTCACTTCCCTTCGCCTCCTCTGCCGTCCCCCGCCCCTCCGGTCCCTCCCGGTCCCCTCAGCCCGGGCTCCTCTCTCCCCTCTCCCCTCACCGTGGCGTCCTGCGGCTCCGCCATGGCCGCGGCGGGCCGGGGTTGCCATGGCGACCGCGCGCCACTTCCGGCGCGGCCATGGCGCGCGGGGCACGGCGGGAAGCTGGTGGCGGGGGGGCTCCGCCCCCCCCCCCCCCCCCCCCCCCCCCTCAAATCTCGGCCCCCGTTTAACCTGAAAAGCACCCGAAAAACCACAGAAATAATAAAATGTCAGGGTTTTGGAAGGCTTTATTGGGAACTCCGCGGTGTAGAGGGAAGTGAGGCCGCCAGTGAGGAGGGATAGCCCAGGAAACGCTGAGCGGCCGCGCTCCCTCCCCGCCCCTCAGCAGCAGCAGGGAGGGAGGTTGGGATGGCGGATTTTGTTTGTTTTCCTTTATATTCCTACAGTGTCTGTGGGGATGGTAATTCACCTGCGAGCGCCTGAAGCCCGGAGGAGAGGAACTGCGCAGGTTTTCCCACAGAACGGGGCTCTGTCACTGTCTTTAGGCTTGCCGGCAGCCGTGGGGCTGAGGACGCCCCAGAGCGCGTTTGCCCTGGAGTGGAGTGCCCACATCCCCGGCGCGTTCCTTTGGGGAACACGGGTGAAAACCCAACCTCTGTGCTTGCACCTGCCCAGCCCAGCTGCCGAGCGTCTCACCGCACGGACGGAGCATTCCCAGCGGGAATGGCAGGGACGGATGCGGGCGTGGGCCATCCCACCCCTCAGGCAGCAGCGGGAGCAGCGCGGGGGAAGCGCTGCGCTCCCTCAGGTTTGAGCTCCAGGGCGAAAAAAGAGACAAAACCACATCCGTGGAATGTCGGTAGGAGCAGTGAGGGAGCAGAACTGAGCCCGCTGCCAGCTGCAAACAGCATCCCGTGTTACAGCCCTGCCTGGGATCTGCCTTTTTATCTGATCCCTGCACAACTTCCATCCCCTGGAAGCTGGCAGAGCGGCAGGAGGCTTGGAGGACACTTGCCTGGCGAAAAATACCACAGAAGGAATTCCTATACAGGAGTAAATTTAATAAAACCACCACCAGTTGTTTACTTTAACATAGCTCTTGTTACAGAAATCATAAAAATGGACTCAGTAGCTAAACTCATTAGTTCTTTCCCCTTTTAATTGAAAAATACTCCGCTGATTTCAGCTTCTACTGCACTAGATGGAGTGTTAAATAGTTGCCAGGACAGGACGCCCAGTGATTGAGCCCAAAACAAACACAAAGACAATTCCATCAGCTTTCCTTTTCAATGTTACGACTCGTTATAATGAAGTGAAAATTAAAACAGCAAGAAAGGGTCCATTTGACAGATGAAAGGTGGAGGGAGAGGAGATCCACAGCCGAAATCTCGCAGGAAGTCTTTGGAGAAGTGGAGCAAACCACCCCTCCTTGTCCTGCCTCGGGATCCAAGACAAACCTCTAAGCACACACAAACACACGCACACGCACACTCACACGCCTCCTCTGGGATCACAGCACGTGTCCTGCGTGCACCAGTGGGAACAGAGAGCTGGATTTGGGCAGGTAAAGATCTGGGGCCAAAAATAAACCGAGAAAAAGGCAAGGCATCCTGAACCAGAGCTCCAGGAGCTGCGAGGGGCCGCGTCCGTCGCCAGCAATGGATACACACACAGACCTGGGGGAGGCCCTGGACAGAAAGGAACTGCAGGAAGAGGAGAAACCCAACTGCTCTGGAAAAAGCCTTCCAAAAAGAAAACAAAAATAAAAAATATATATATATAGATATATTCACTACACCAGCACACGCTTCCCCCACCCCAACCCAGGGAAAAAAAACAAAAAACAAAACCAAACAAAAGAATCAAACTGAAAGAAAATGCACAGCAAATAGACATAATCTTGAAGATTTTTAAAGAATAAATATTTTTTGTAATTAAACATTATGCAAACACGTGCCACGCTTGCTCTTTGTCCATGCATATGCGCTATATACAACTTTGAAAAATACTGTGTTGTCCTCTTTTTGTTTTAAAAGTCATATACAAAGGTTGGGTTTTTTTTTTTCCTTGCTGTGTACCCCCCTCCTTCCCTCCCCAAAAATCCTCTTTACAATGAGTCAATCCACACTCATCCATGTATTTGGGTGGCAGAGAGGAGGAGGGGAGCGGGAGAGCCACCCCCCTTACCAAAGTCCATCAAAATGGCTGGTTTGGACATGAAAAGCAGTGTCAAGAAACTGGTTTAAGTTTCATCTGTACTACACACAGGAAAAGAAAGAGAGAAAAGAAAAAGGAGTCGGCTTGGAGGATGAAGCTACGTTACAAGTTAAAGTTGGAGGGTTTTTAGTGCGTCTGTCACACTCTTGGCCGCCTAGAATACTGTTGTACAATGGTTTATCTACCTTTTTTTTTATTACAATATAATTTACTTAATTTTTCTGTTAACAAAACAGAATCCCGGTACTACAGACCAGCGGTGTAAGAGGCGGAGCAGCGCCCTGGGTGGGTTTTATTGGAATTGCATGAGCACTCTAGGATGGGAAAGGGTTCAGAGTTCATTGCTGCGGGGCCGGGCTCAGTCCTCGATGTACTCCCACAGGTCCTTCTCGTAGCCTTCATGCACGTGCTGCAACAAAACCCTCCGCCGGCTCTCGCAGTATCTGCAGGGACAGGGACAGCATGGAAAAGGCACGTCAGGAATCATGGAGCATCCCTGGCACCCAGTTATCCAAACCTCACTTCCTGTCCCACACTACAAGGTAAAATGGAATCTCTTTGCCATCTGGATGGCAGCTGTCTCCTGTTCAGGGGGCAGTTTTCCTTATCTCTTCCACACCCAATCCTCTGGAACACCAGCACAGCTTCTCTGGATTCCCAGAGGAACAGCTGCCTCCTCCACTGCATCTTCAGAGGAAGACTACACCCTTCTACAGGATCCCTGCCCCAGCAGAACCACACCTGACACTCCAGGAGGACTGCAGCCACAATTCCAATTGGATTCTTACCATCTGATCGGGATGGTCAGGTTGTGTTCTGACTCTGTCAGTGTTGTTTTGGTTTACTGCCTTGTTTGTTTTATCTTTTTATTTTCTTCCCTATTAAAGAACTGTTATTCCTGCTCCCGTATTTTTTGCCTGAGAGCCCCTTATTTTAAAATTTATAGCAATTTGGGGGGGGGTTGTTTACATTCTCCATTTCAGGGGAGGCTCCTGCCTTCCTTAGCAGGCACCTGTCTTTCCAAACCGAGACACTTCCAAAAGACTTGGTCCCCTGAGAAGGGAGTTTGTATTTACAAGCCTATTAACTGCACTAATTAAGACTTTGGTTGCTCCAGTCACTCAGCTCCAGGTCCCTGGCTGGAAAACCAGTGTGCAAATTCAGAGTTTTTCAGGCAAAAGTATCCCCAGAGCCTCTACAGCTGAGAAACCTTCAGGAATAACTGGAAGAGGAGGAAGCAGCAGCTGTGGTTTGAAGAAGTCTGAGCACAGGTTAGTGGAGACACATGGAATGGGATGAGCTCTCCTCAGACATGGGCTGGTGCCTGCTCTAAGTCCCATCAGGACAACAAAAACTCACGTGTTAGCTGGGAAAACTAGCTGGAGGTGCTCAAGGCCAGGTGGGATGTGGCCACCTGGTCTAGTGGAAAGTGTCCCTGCCCATGGCAGGAGGTGGAAGAGTATTTACTTTAAGATCTCTTCCAACCCAAACCTCAGGAGCACTGACACAGTTTTATTTCCCAGTGGAGATGGAAGCAGTCCAAAGGGTTACTGGTCTGGCTGGAGAGCAGGTTTCACCTCACATCCCAACACGTGGCTCTCAGAGGGACACTACACCCAGGGAGCATTCCCACCTACACTGACTGAAAAATGCTGCACATAAATCTGATCCAAGAGCCCTCCCAGGATCACCGATCCTGAGGAAAGGCACCTCACAGAACACAGCAAAGGATGTCATTCTGGGTGTGTTAGAAGACAAAAAGCACAGAAACACTGAACAAATTCAGGCTCCAAGAGCAAACCCTAAATAAGCACCTGAGAGGCTCTGGCTGCTGGGAACCCAGCTTGCTTGGCAGTGGTCAGAGACCCCTCAGGAGAAACCTCCCAGTGGGAAGCTATCCCTGACCATAACACACACTAACACCTGGCAGGAATTCCTCACCTACTGCTCAGGACCTTATCAGAGTGACTGATTTATCCATCAGAGCAGCTGTGGCTCCCCTCACTGCTGTCAGCTGGTGCAAGAGGAACCCCCTGTACACAAAGTCCCATTGATTTTCGGGAGCATGTGATGGCAAACACGCGGTCTCTGCTTTCCAAACTTCAGTTATTTTTCTGCTGGATGTGTGTGGGGGGCTTAATCCTGTTTTCTAGATATGTCTTTGCAAGCAAAGAGATCCAAACAGCTGAAACTAAACCAGCCTGGAGGGCAGTTCCTGCAGCTTCCCAGAGCTCTTTAAACCCACCTCAATGACATCCTGCTCCCAGTCTTGCATCAAAGGGCACCGTGCAGGACATGGTTAAGACATGACTGAACTGGTTAATCAGGGACCTGCACGGGCTTGACAGATGTATTCTTTCTTCCCAGCAATGTGAAGGCAGGTTTGGGATACTGTTTCCAAGCAATTCAGGCTATATTAGCTTGTAATTTCACCCCTACAAAAGCATCAAGGTTCAGAGGACTGAAGTAAACAAGCAGCTTCATCTGAAATACTGAATTAATGGTGGCCTTAAAGGGTAAATGACAAAACATCTTCAAAAAGAAGGTTAGGAAAGTCTCGTCCAGCCCCAGCTGTGCTGCCAAAGTTGGGCAGGATGAGCCACCAAATCTTAACAGCTCCTGCCACGCCCCCCAGTCCACTGAGTCCTACAGCTCACCCTACTTTGGATATTTTCTTCCCCCTAAGCCAGGCATAACAAATTCAGTGATTTTGGCAAAATGCCTCAGAAATGCAAGCCCTAATCCTGTGACTCATCCGCATTTTCAGCTTTGTACTTTTCCACTGTGCAGAAATTATTCCCCTGGGACTGAACAAAGCACTGGCATCTGTGTCACCTGGACCCCAGTCCCCTGCTCCCCTTCCCAGCTGGGCAGGCTGCTCTATCCCTCTTCCTCAGGGACAGCTTTCCTACACCCACGTTTTGCACAAATGGACCCAGCAGACAATTAAAAGAGCCAATTGCTCTCTGCTGGCAGCTCATCCTAGGCCAAAGCTGGCAGCTTGGAACAACAAAGTCACTCCTTGTTCTTTGGCCCTCACTCTGTGGATCCCGTTCTGGTGCTGGCCATTCCCACATGCTCCTTCTGTGCAGGAACAGCAGTGTACTGAGGAGCCACTGCTTCTGGACACAGGATTTTTTCCATTCCAGGAATGGATCTTCCAGCTCCTGCTCTGCAGAGCAGATGGAAGGCAGAGCTGGGAGCCTCTCCCCACAGGCTGTCACCTCCCCTGAGAGCTGGTCCCAGCAGGGACACAAAAACACACTGCCAGCCTCTGTGTGAGGGCTCCAGCAGAAGGATCCGGGGCTGGCTCGGGACAGCGCTGCTGCTCTCAGATATCCAGGGACTGGCTGAGCACAATGGGTGGCACAAAGCCAAGAGCAAACAGCTTCCCAAGGATGTGGCGCTGGAGAAACTGTATCTTGGCAAGTGCTCAGGTCACTACCTGACCCAGGGCATGGCAGCACTCTTTGGCTGCTTTGAGAGAAGGGAGTATTCCAACACAAACCTGTACTTATCCTGTACTTTCTGCTTTATGTCTTGCAGCGAATCTTGGGATATATCTCGCTCCAGGTACCCAGAAAGCACCTCTGTAGCATTCTCTAAGTCTGCTTGGTTATTCTGTAAAGACAAAAGAAAAAAAGTGTTTGAGGGGGGGTAAAGAAAAGGGGGAGATTTTTATTTCAGAGCTATTGAAATCAGTACCAAAATAAAAAAGGATTAGATATAATAGAATCCCAGACTGATTTTGGGTGGTAAGGGACATTGAAACTCCTCCACTTCCATCACTGCCATGGGCCACCTTCCACTAGACCAGGTAGCTCCAAGCCCCATTCAACATGGCCTGGAACACTTCCAGGATAGGGCAGCCATAGCTTTGTGATTCTGTGGTTCCTCCATCACATGATCCTACACGTGCCCAGAGAGCCTCTAACTTCTGCACAACAGAATATTAAACCAGACTAAATTGGGTAAAAGTGAGAACTAGAGGCCTCCAAGCATTAAATCTTATTTCCTCAGTTTTACAGTTTGAATTCCTGACAACCCCATTTTCCCTTACCTCAAAGATAATGGACTGATTATTCTTTTTGAGGTAGAAGGCAAAGACGTAAGTGTACATGAGTGTGGCACGACACTGGCAGAGGACGTCGACTGCTTTCTTCAGGAACTGCACCTCGATCCATGACATGTTGTGCTGCTGCATCTCCTCCATCTTCTGCTTCACCTGAGCGTAGAGCTTGTGCTCGAAGCGCAGGCTCTGCATGTGGTTCATGTAGCGGTTGCAGTAGAACAGGTACCTCTGCAGGGCTGCTCGGGATCGCTGTGTTAATTCCCATTAGGGACAAAGAAAACAGACAGTTAAAACAAAGTAATGGCTGCAAGAGAAGTAAACCCTTCACAAGGCTCTTCCTGATCCAGAGAATGAGCTTCCTTTCCAAAAGAGGCTCCTCTCCTGTCGTGTTGGGCAGACGGCTCCGTGCGGCCCTGCTAACCCTGGGAAGCGCCCCAGGCACTTCCCAGCACAGCTCTGACATCCTCACTCCCTACCTTGGAAGCAATAACAGTCACACTGCTCAAGCCCCATCACTTTTGTATTTCAGCCTCTCGACTCGAGGTACAGCACTCACATGCTTCCAGTGTCATGACAAAAGTGAGAAGATGATGTTTTGTTGGGGTTTTTTTTTTGCTAATAAGGAATTCTGATTACTGTGCTTGTGCTAAGAGGGCAATCTCAGGATGATAATAAAGCAGGGGAAAGGCACCGTGTGCTAAATAGTGCAAGAGAACCAAGATGACTCAATACACAGTCATTAATCTTATTTTCTTCACACTGACAGACCAGCTGTAAAAAAATAACACCACGGGCATGGTTCAACTTGTGTGCTCTGGATGTACAAAGGTAGCACATAGCAGGCAAAGCCATCCCTATCTTAAAAGTCAAAAGACTTAACTGTCCTTTGGATTTGTGCCCGAATCCGTGAATTCCTTCAGAGCAGATGTGTAGGTTTACAGAAAGCACAGCACAGGGCCGATGATCTCCCTCATCACCAAAGGTTATGGACTCACCTCCTGTGCATCCCTTGCTGCCTTTGCATCATCCTCATTGTAGCGATTACAGTTGTACCTGTAACAGGGACACCGATTCCAGAGATTTCAGTCCAAATCCGTGCCGTTTGCACCACGACCTCCTCGCCTTCCAGCAAGGCACGCTCCCGAACTCACCAGGCAGATCCGTGGGGCTCCCAGGGGCCCAGACACACCCAGCAGAACTCCGCCTTGCAGTTCTGGTTCCGACAGACCATGTGGTTGCAGCCCCCGTCCTTCTCGATGGTGACGTGGCATTTCGGGCATTCCTGTCCACAGGACAGAGAGCACCGTTAGCAGGGCAAGCACGGAACCCCAACAGCCTGGGGAACTTGGAAGGGTTCCCACGGCAGTCAGACAGAGCACGTCAAGTGAAACACATGATTTAATCCTTCCCTTTGGACATCGAGATCCTCTTCAGTCAGGCCTTAAAATACTTCCAAACCCGGAGCAGTTAGATAGAAAAAAAATTAAGGAATAATGTATTTTATCTATGCTGCTCTCACAGAGGGACACTGGGTGAGTCACTTCATGACCTTCCCCAAAATCCCAGCAGAGAGGTGGTCTCTAAGAGCCTGGGAAGCATGTGGCTTTCCTCACCACCAAGTCTGGTCCACTCTGGGACTGAGACCAAGCCGGAATCACGCTGTTACCAATCCTGCAGCTGTAACATGCCATCCAGAAAGGAGCTGAAAACATGCAGCAAGACTCTAGTGTGCTTCAAAGAAGCTGCTGTCAGCTAAAAAGACACTTCTCTTCCTGAGGTGCTTCCGTGTTTCCCGTCAGGTCCCTTTTTTCCCTTCATGTGACACCTCACTGAAGACTCTTCCATAAAAGCTCACATGGGGTTTCCCTTTCAGGAGTAAGGCTCTTGACAAATGTATCTCAAAGGGCAGCTCTGTACAGGGGAATATAACACCAATATCATGGTCTCCATAAGCTTGGAAATGAACAGATCAACAAAGCAGCAAATACAAAGAAAAAAACTGCATAAATAAAACCAAAACCATTTTAGGCTGAATCAGCTCCTCATCCAGCTCATCCCACAACCACACCAGCCTTCATGAAGTTTCTGCACAAGCCAGTTTTTATATATAATACAATAACAAACACATCCAAACCAGTGATACACACACTTTGAAATCAGCTGAAGCTTTTGGGTCAGCAGCATGTGAAATCCCCTCCCCAGTCTGGAGCATGTCTTTGCTAACCAAAGCAGTTCCTACCATGGCATTCAGATAAACTCTCAGCAAAGGAAGAAACCAACATGCACAATCAGTCCATAACTGCTCCTTCTATACAGGACACAATCCAATGGGTTCCTGTACACCCACTCTGAGTGTCCCAACTATTACATTTCATATGAGTTTTCCAGTTTGTATTGTCACAATCAGGAGAATCTGAACATCAAACCAATGGGACCAAGCAGCCACCAAGCACAAAAGAGGGATTTTCCAGACCTGCCCTTTTCCCAGTCACCTGTGTTTGTTCTTCAGACTCAGTAACTGTACTACAAACAGAGTAAGTGAAGCACAGAAGCTCCTGTGCTGGTCCCTTCAAGGGCACAACACCAAGATGTTCCCTAGGACTGTCACAGGATGGATACTCAGCCAGGGAAGCTTGTTCCCAGTTAGTCAGTGCAGTTCTGTGAACTTCAAAGTCAAAAATCCTCTTTCAAGCAGAGCACTCAGGGCAGCATCTGCTTCCCTCATCCAGGCAGCACTCCTCCCTCTTCCAATCCTGCACCAACAAGTCAAGACTCAAATTTAGGTTTATGCCAGCAATGTCCTGCCCAACTGTGCAGATCCCTGCTCAATCTGCATCAGCCAGGGTCTCTAAGCACAGACAGTGTCCCTGTCACACCATGATGACCCTGGGCTGCACAGCCAGAGCAGGTTGTGGAGCTGAGCAGTTCCAGTCACATCTCCTCCCACCAGGTGCCCACATCACTGTGGGAAGCACAGCTGATCCACACAGCAGCCACGGTCCCTCCTGCTGAGCAAAATCCTACAGCTGAGAGAGGGAGAACAGACCCCAGGTGACAAGCCAAGCTGGAGAAGTGCCACAAGCACATATCCACAGCACAGGGATGTGGGGCCATCTCACCCCCAGCAAGGCTCCATCCAGCACAGAAATTCTGCCCTCCTGGCTTGCAGGTGGGACCAAGCTTTCCAGTGTGTCCACAGTGCTCAGGGCTTTGAGCACTGGAATGCAAACCAGCACAAAACGACCCTTTCAGTGCCTCAAAGGGCTCCAGGAGAGCCTGGAGAGGGACTCTGGACAAGAGGGAATGGCTTCCCACTTGGAGATAAATGGGATATTAGGAAGGAATTCTTCCCTGTGAGGGTGGGCAGGCCCTGGCACAGGTTGCCCAGAGCACCTGTGGCTCTCCCTTCCCTGGAGGTGTTCAAGGCCAGGCTGGACAGGGCTTGGAGCACCCTGGGATAGTGGAAGGGGTCCCTGCCCATGGTGGGGGTGGAACTTGAATTAAGGTCCTTCCAACACAAACCATTCCATGATTCTAGGATCTCATTCCAGCCCTTTTCTCACAGGGAATGCCATCCTTTTCAAGCCTTTATGCTCCTGTCTAGCAAAGCACAAGGAAGAGGTGACACAGTATTTGTGCAAATCACTAAAGCTGTGTAGAAGTGTAACATTGAATATTATTAAAAATTAAAGCCATGAAAAGCACATACTAAAGAAATGCTGGACACCAGCAGAAAAAGAATTAATAACTACTCACGTCACCAACAGAACAAGTGGGAGAGATTTATAGATTAGTGAGGATAGGAAGGAAGATCTCCCTGAGAATTACAGCTATGCAGCAACCCAACAGGCAGCAAATCAAGTTACTAAACCTGCAGATTATTGTGCACATTATCAGTCACAGCACAACACAGAAGTGACCTCATTAACATTGTTCCACTTCAAACAATTCCTTACTGGGCTTGGAAACAAAAGCCTGGGCAAACCTGGCAATGGAGAACAATCCTGATTTTGTTGTAAAAGTCCATGCACATATAAAGCACCATAAACCTCAGCTGCTCTTTTATGAACAGGAAGCTAAACAGAAACATGTTTCTTGTTTCAGGGCAAGTGAAAGAGATTAGTCCTTTCCAGAACTCCCAGAGGAACTGGTGGACACCAGCCTCCCACAGCCACATTCACATCAACACCTTCACCTCCAGCCCATCCTATAAAAAGACTCATCAAAAACCACAGGGATTTCTTAATGAATTTCAACAAAACCCAAAAACTTAATTATGGCTAGCACAAACAGTACACCATTCTAACACCTAGAGTCACAGAGCAAAACTTTTTTAAACAGATTTGAAACACCAGTTCATCTGAGAAAGGGAGATGGCACTTGGGCACCTTTAGAAAAACACAGGTCATGGCTCCAGTGCAGTGGGAAATGAAGGAGCACAGCTTGGTGCTGGTGCTGGAGGATTCCATGTCCTGCCAGAATATCCATGCATTAGAACAAATGCAGGATCTCCAGAAAGTACAGAGGGAGCACTTTAAGCCATTAAAAAGTGATCTGAAAAGGGAGAGATGTGGGCTCATGCCACTTTATCTCATGCACAGGAGGAAAACAGCCAGTAGCTCTTTTGGAGAAGAAAATGTGCCTGGTTTATCCATCAGCCCTTCAAGCTCTGTCTGGCCTGCAAAGGAAGGATGGGGATGTGCCAGGAGCCAAAGAAGCAATGCTGGAGCTTTTTTAGTACCAGATTAACAACTTTCATTAACACCAATTTAAGTTCCACAACAAAAAGCAGTGCCTTGTGTGCAGGCCAGCACTGTCACCATCTTTGTTGTTTTCCCTTTGGTATTCCAACAAGCAGAGATTAAAATCACACTCAGGTTCCAAACAGGTTTCCCCTCCTCCTTTTAGACAGTCTTGATACACTTTAAGAGCCCAAAATAAATGCACAAATCCAAGTTGTTTCTATTTTTCACTGCTCTGCATGTCCACTTGACAAAAGTAATGGATCTCTGTGGCTCCTTTATTCCCAAATACCCAAAACCTGTCAAGTTTAACTCAAGAGAGGAAGAGCCAAGTTTGTCAAATAAACTGAAAAAGGAAGAAATGTGCAAATCCTTGGACTATTCAACCCCATTCCTCAAAAAGACTGAGAATTACAGGCTTGATAAAGAACTTGTATTGCCTTATCACAACTTTAAATTAATCTAGTTAAGCTAAACTCATGTGAAAGTAGCTTATTTTAAGGAAAAAAACATCTACTCCAGCACATTCTGCTGCAAGGGCTGTGTCTTTTGTACAAGTAGAAGGAATTTAGGTCTCCTAAGTGCAAGTAAATGAATGCAAAAGAATAAAAAAATCGTATCAGAAACCACAGAACTCACTACTCAAACTTCCTCATTTTCATTCAGACCACTCTACATAATTCATCAAAAAATGCATCGCATCATTCCAGTTTGGGAACAGAACCCAATTCAGCTGGGTTTCACTCTTCTGTTCTCTCACACAATTGCCTAATCTTCCTTTCCAGCTCCATCTCCCAGGACAAGCCGGAACAAATGTATCTCACATTCTCCCGTTGCAAAGGATTATCCAGATTTCAAGCCCACATTCCAGAGGATTGGTATTTCTCTTTTACACCTTCATCTCGGTATGACAGGAAGTCTCCTTCCCTGAGAGGAGCCCACATGGGACAGGATTCATGCCTGGATGGCTTCACAAAGTGCTTTCCAAAAGCCAGAAGCAGCAACGGAGCGCGTCGTCACAACTGAATTCCTTGGAGAGCTGTTCCCACTGATAATGGGGATTTCTGCACCTGATGGCACCTGATTCCTTTCTAGGTTCTTCAAAATGAAGTTCAACACAGAATTTAGGCTGTGAAGACAACAGATGCAGGCACAAGTTGTGCCTCACCAAACACAGCTGCCTTGCTTTCCTGCAAGAGCAGTACAGAGAGAAAGGAGGGATGGAGAGAAAGGAGGGGTGCAGCTGCACAATTCCCATCCCAGTCTGTCACTACAGACACCCACACAGCCCTGGGGTTTCTCTGTGCCTCTGGTCAGGGATCAGCGGGGAACTGAAGCAGGAGCTGGATGCAGCCCCACAATCCCAGCCTGACCTGGCTCTCTGAGGCAGCAAAGCTCCCAGCACACACATCCCAGAGGCCAAAGCTGGAGATTCCCACCTTCCCCAAGGCAGGGATCAGCATGAGGGTGGGTTACTCTTCCTGCCAACTTTCCCCTCAATTGAATCCAGCATCAGCTCAGAGAGAAGAATGCCATATTGTCCTTCAGCTAATTCAATGGATATGGATGCTGTAAGACTCCAGGACTGTTGGCTTGCTCAAATGTCTGGAGTAATTACCCTGATGGCAATTTTTCTCCCTGTTGCAGCCTGGGCTCCTAAGTATTCCCATGTAGGAATGTCTGGGACAGTATTAAAGGAAGTAGCTTAGACAGTGATGTCCCAGGACAGCTCTGCTGCTCACACCAGACTAGAGCTACCAATGAAGAAGCAGGGCTGGTGCCAGATGCCACCCTCCAGCTGGGTGTTTCCCCCCCAAAATCTTCTTATTCCCAAGACAGGGCAGTTAGAAGATGTGGTATCCCAAGATCTTGAGGGCTTTAACAGGCAAAGCAGGGCTGCTGCTGTTCCAGAGTGCCAAATATGTGAGACCCAAGGCTAGCAGTGCTTACACTCAGCCTTTTCCAAGCTATTTGCTGCCCTTTCTCAGGTTTAATAGGAGTAGTTCCCTGAAAACCCAGCAAACTCCAGACAAACCTGGTTCAGTCCCCGAGCCACTTTGGAACACACTGAGACAAAGCCAAAGTCCCTCTGGGGACTCTGTGAGCTCCAAGCAGGGCCCACTGCAGGCTGATCTGAGCTGCACAGCAGGGGTTTCTCTGCCACCATAACACAGCATTCCAGCTCGATGAAAACCAGGCAGCCAGCCCCGGAAAGCAGCGAGGCTGCTGCAAACAATGCCATTAACCACTTACACAACAGAGCTAAGAAAACAAAGCAGCCATTTCCTCACTCCCTCCCCACCTTCCTCCTTCAGCTGGGAGCCCCAGGCCTGCTCCTCACCCCCATGGGATCTGCTGCTTTTGCGTCCTTGTCACTGTGACCATCTTGGTTTTAATTTGTCCCAAAATGATCAAATGCTAAAGTTTCAGGCAAAGTTGGGCTAAGTAGAAGGAAGACCTTTACATAATGAAATCCCAGACAGCTGTTCTGCCAGTCTCCAGCTGGAATGCTGCCCAGCAGAAATGAAGGCTCCTCCGGAGGCCAATCCCAGGGATGTGAAGGCAGATGTAAATGATCCCAGCCAAACTGAGCCACGGGTGGTGCTAGCATGTTCCACACACGGAATGGGCCATGGATTTGCTTAGGGAAGCCACTGGTGCCAGACAGGAACCTAAAGACTTAAATCTTGAGCTTCCTTTGGGTCTCCAATTAACTGTTTCTTCCAAGCACTTTCCTTCACTGAACTTGAAGAAACTCACCTGATTCCAGGCATTAACACTCGTTCACTCCTCCAACAAGAGCACTTGAGTGTACTGTGGATTTTAAGGCTTGCTCTTAACAGGGAACAGAAAAAGCAATCCTAGTGCAAGGAATTAGATTGATGTCCTTTTCACCTGACAAATCTGTATAAAATCTCTATATAAAATAGGAGAAAACCTCTCACCTTTGTGTTGGCTGCAATCCAATTGGAGGTTTCACTGTCATCATCACACTTCTTAATCCATTTCTTTAACCACTGTCAGAAAAATGATGGAAGAGGAGCATTAAATCTAACTGGAGGAACTGTAAATGCTCCCAAGACACCTGCTCACATTAAGGAAAGGTACACCCAGCCACATGGGAACTGGGGAGTGTTGGTGCTGGAAAACTGTGCAAACAGCCACTAATTTAGTGGCAGACAGTTCCTGCAGCTCCAGCCTGATCCAGCAAGCACAAGCACCCAGCACAAACACTCCTGCAATGAGTTTGCAGCTCTTCATCAACACAAACTTCATGCTGGACTCTTAAATAATAAGGACATTTTGGCTTTGGGGTGACTAATTGTGGCCTTCCAGTACCTGAAAGGAGCCTACAAGAAAGATGGAGAGAGACTGTTTACAAGGGCCTGGAGGGACAGGACACGAGGAATGGCTTCCCACTGCCAGAGGGCAGGGATAGATGGGATACTGGGAAGGGATTGATGCCTGTGAGGGTGGGGAGGCCCTGGTACAGGCTGCCCAGAGCAGCTGTGCCTGCCCTATCCTGGAGGTGTTCAAGGACAGGGTTTGGAGCACCCTGGGCTAGTGGAAGGTATCCCAGCCCACGGCAGGCTGTGGGACTAGATAATCTTTGAATTTCCTTCAAACCCAAAACAGAAAAACTAAATTAGTTCCTCCAGTACAATGGATCATGCCTGACAAAGCATCAAACAGGAGGTGTTCAAGGACAGGGCTTGGAGCACCCTGGGCTAGTGGAAGGTATCCCAGCCCACGGCAGGCTGTGGGACTAGATAATCTTTGAATTTCCTTCAAACCCAAAACAGAAAAACTAAATTAGTTCCTCCAGTACAATGGATCATGCCTGACAAAGCATCAAACACCTACAGGAACAACTCCTACAGGAATGCCCCTTGTCCAAAAAACACCTTCACTCCTCTGCAGGGGCACAGGCCTAACAACCTCCTCTTCCAGAGAATTCCCCCCTGGATGAGGCACTGTTCCCTCACAAGGTCCAACTGTGAGGCAGCAGTAAAGGCACCCAATAGGATTTCACTGCTGGTTTTCACCCTGTGGTTTAAACAGCTGAGCTACTCTGCTCCCTAGTGAGAACAACAACTGGGTTCAATAATCCCTGGGGGTTCCCTTCCAGCTCAGAATCATCTATGATTCTATGGACAGCCCCAAAAGCTTGGGCTTGGTTGCTAAGTCTTGCACATAAATTTATTTTAAACTTTTTCAAAACACAGATTTGGACAAGAAACTTGATGTGCTCACCTTGCATTTAACAGGATCATGCCAGTTTTCACCACAGTTAAAGCTGTAAGGGAAAGAAAGGGAAAATAAGCAAACAGGGCACATGATTGTACTTGTAATTAAACAGTTTAAGTTTTCTTCTGGGTTGCTCAAAGCCAATTCTAAGGAAACTCAACACTACCCCCTTCAACCCTGAAATCCCTCAAGGGCCCCTTCAAAACAGTGACAGAACAAGGGGGAATGGCTCTCCACTGCCAGAGGACAGAGTTAGCTGAGATTATTAGGGAGAAATTCTTTACTGTGAGAGCTGTGAGACACTGAAAGTGGTTTCTAGAGAAGTCACCCCATCCCTGGAGTGTCCAAGGCCAGGCTGGACAGAGCTTGGAGCAGTTTGGGATAGTGGAAGGTGTCCCTGCTCACAGCAGTGGAACTTGACCACCTGTAATGCCCCTCCCAAGCCAAAGCAGCCTGGGCCTCCATGAGCACACACTAACACACTGCCAGGGCATGTTGCACAAAGCAGCATCAGCATCTTGTCCTTGCTCTCTTACCAGAACTGACGGCCACATTTGCAGCGCACGGGTTTCGCATCCGGGTACTGGACTTTAACGACGTGGTGGCAGTCGGGGGCAGGACACCACTTTAACAGTCGATTACACTGGGAAACAAAGACACATCCACATCACACAGGAAGGGTGTGCTCAAGGACAGCTCCTGCCCGGCATCCCTTTGTTGTGGCTGCAAACAGCTAAGAAATTCAACCCAAACCCACTGCACCCACCACTCCTGGCAAGGACTGAAAGCTTGATTCTACAGGACAGCTGAAGCCACACAACTGGGAAACTGGGACACTGCAAACATCCTGCAAAGCACCTTTCTCCAAGTGTATTTGGAGGCTATAAAACTATTAGTATTTTGCTAAAGCACTTTTGCAGTTTTACTTCAACTGGCAAAACGTTTAAGGCATGTTCTTGTGTTTATGGCATTTCCTGGTTTTCAATGTGAAGTATCTCAGGTAACACTCAAGAATTATAAATATTACATAACTATTATGTAACTATTATAACTACATAATTCTGCTTCTCAGAACTCAAATATTAAGCAATTGCTCTTACACTCTCTTTAGGTCTTTTGTCCTAAAGTTTTTTTAGTATTTTCCTACAATTATCCCTGTAATGCAAAGGACCATAAAACAACCCCTGCATTCACACCTGATTTAGAGACTATGCAAAAAACCTACTCTGCAGTTCTAAACAAGCCTCCAGCCTCTGGCTGGCTACAGGTGTGAGACAAAACCTACAAGCCATTGAAAAATTCAAATAAAAACTCACCTCTACAAAACTATTGGTTATTAAATGCTGGTACTTTAATTTAACCTTGGAATCTGTGATCAGACGCCTGTGGGAAGGGAAGAAACAGAAAAATTGTAGCAGAAATCTTGTTTTTTCCATATACTGCCAGTAAGTTAAGACAAATAGGTTTGATTCATCCTTCTAACTGTTCTCTATTTATTTGTTACATCATTTATTACTATGAAAACTACATTCATTCTATGCAATGTATAAATATATACATATATAAATATATTAGCTTCAGAAACAGAAAGCTCAAACAGTTCAAAAGAATTGAACCTCTTGGTGTTGAGGATTTTTATTTAAAAACACTTCCCTGAAGAGCCCAAGAAACAAAGCAAGTAATTTCATCAGTTCATTTACATAAAACAGGCACATTTTGTGGCAAATCCCTTTAAAAAGCTCCAAAACAACCCTTGTGTGGCTAATAACTTTGGGAAGCCCCATGTTAGCTGGGTTTCAGTGGAATGCTACAGCTTCAGCTTAAAAATTAATGGTGTTTTAATCTATTTACCATAAAAACAATGTTGATTTGAATTCAACATCACTAGGGGTGTACACAACATGGACTTTAAATTAATTCCAGTCTGCTTGGAACTGGGGGAGCAGAGGAAAACTGATGGGACCCTTGACAAGCATGGTGACCACTTTTCTCCTGGGCACACCATTCCAGCTGGCATTTGCAGACTGCCCAGCCTAAATGCATCCAAAATAACTTAATTATGGATTGCTGAGCACTTCCAAAAATGTCTTTTAGCCATGACTGAAGTGTCTTCCCAATATATCTAAATATAAACTGCACTGACACACCCTTTGTGGCATTCCTGGTTTAAATCCTACTGTGGAATACAGCTTTATACAGGTCATACCATGGGTAAATATTGGAATGAATGGATTTTCCTTTCCAGCTGCAGCCAAAACTCAGGGTACTCCTGCATGTTATCCTTAGAACACTCCCTGAGGAGCAGTGTGTGCCCATGGGATGTGCACAAATCCCAGCCCTGGGCAGCTGGGGAGCTCCTCTCCCAAGCACATGCTGGTTATTACATAAATCACAGCACGTGGCAGCTCAATTCCCAGGGCTAAAATAAAACAAATCAGCTGACAAAGCATCTCCTCCAATTCTGGAGTCAAACTTACTGAAGAATGAGAAAACAATCTGAATTTAGTGTTAATTATAAATCTCTTGTTTTTTACACCATACCTGGGCTTCAAGACATGCTAAATAACACTTTGAAAATGTACTGTATGATGACAACATATCAGGTACTGGAATTTAAATTAACAGTCATGCCATGACTAACCAGAGCACATAATCCACTGGGTTTTTTGCCTATCAACATGCTTTGATTGCCCCAATCAACATCACCAGGTCAAGATCTCCAAGAATTTTGCTTTGAATATTACTGTCTTTTGGCAAATCACAAACAAAACTAGACAAATTAAGAGGTGAAATCCATGTCCAGAGCCCATAAATCATATAAATTTTGTGTTCATGTCGCTTGAAAACTGAGAGCTGGAGACTTTGTAAACAGGAAAGGACTTAAAAAGTAGTAATTAACAGCACAGAAGTGGGTGCAGGTTCCAGCTGAGATCATTTACATTTTTTGCAATATATACTGACATACCCTAAGATTACCACACTTGTCTATGTTGGCTTTTAAAGGAAAGAGCTTTCGCAAAAATGCACCTTGCTCCCCACAGAAATCCAGGTAAGACCAGGGAAAGGTGGATTTTTACCTTTAGAAACAGTTTCTAGCTTTACTCAGACAAATTGGACTTGTTTGCTTTAGCACCCAGCTGCCACTGCCCTATCCCAGGGCTCATCCCTTTCTGCCCTCCTTTTCTTCCATCCCTTCCTTGCTGCTGCTGCCACTGCCACCTCCAATGCTTTCAGCTACTCAATTTCACATGCACTGTTTGAACAGCTCATTCCAACTGTTGCAATCAAGAAAACACTCCAAAAAGTCCTGCTGAGAGCGTTTCACTCCACAAATTGAAGTTCAACCTCTGGTAAACAAAAATCTCAATCAAGTTACTCAAGATATGCCAACTTCAGCTCAGTTTCCACCCACTGGGCTCTACAAACCACCCCTCAACAGGGCAGGAACGCATTTCAGCTACTTCCACTTCCATCCAACCTACACTCCATGAGTAACCAAGAGCCAAAATTGGGGAAATCGTTACTCTGAAAGCAACTGATAATAAAAACCACCAAATTAATATCAATGAATGAGTCAGGCTTCAGGAAGGAAAGAATAGGGTAACAGAAGCCTCTACCGAGATGTTTTAGCAAGAAGAATTAAAATGAACTTGAACAAATTTCAGCATTATGAAGGATATTGCTCATGCAACAACCTCCCTCAGTATAAAACAGAAGGAAGTTTGCTGCTCCACCATGAACTTTATCAGTCATTCCACAGCTGGACAACTTCATAATTCCAAGGACACAGGATGACACACCACCTTAATCAAATCTTGTGTTTGAGGGTAAACTGCCTCCTATCAGAGGGCAAAAAACACATCCTGCATCAGCCCTTAGGACTCCTGTCCTCTGACTCACCTATTAACTACAGCTATAGGGCTTGGGCAACCAGTGGGTTGACCTGGGTACAAGTCCTAAATTCCTAAGTAAATCAAAGGAAACAAAATGCACAAAGCAGTAAAACAGGGTTTGGAAACCCTGGTGTCACACTGACCAAACTGGTCAGGGAGTCTTTCCTCCCAGTGTCACCACATGGGGTTTTCACACCTAAACAGGAAGTTAAGAGACATTCTGGAATCAAAGCAGACAGCTCAAGACAGGCTCCTCTGCTGCCTGCAAGCTTCTGTGCAGTTTGTTAGAAGCATTTAAATACATCTGAATAGCACATGAGTAACACAATGGAAAGAGAGAGCAAAGCCAAGAGCATTACTTACATAACTGTATTGTCGTCCACTAAGATATCACAGCCATGGGCAGGGCATGAAATGGTCTGAAAAACACAAAAAGGTCACAGGAGGAACAGTGATTATCCTGGTTTTGTACCACAAGGAATTCCAAGGCAACAGACTTCACTACAATCCACAAAGGAGTGCCCTGCCTCATCCAGGTGTGCCACTGGTTCCTCCTTCCCCAGCCCAAAACCTGCACCAACTTCACTGAATTCTCCACAGAGCCTGCAGCCTCCAAACCTTTGGGGTTTGAGCTTTCTCTGTTGTTCTTTTGGTTTTTTTAACTTTAGCAGAGAGACTCTCCCCTGTCTCTCCAAAACACAGAATTCCCAGAAATAAGCCATGAGGTTAGTTGAGATTTACCTGTCCCATGCCTTCCTCCATTATTTTGGTAGTTAAATATTCACTCCAGCACTGCATACAGAATTTGTGTCCACACTCCAGGCCAGTGAAGTACTGCAATGACAAAGAAGACATGGCCTCATTTTATCACATTTTATGGATTGACTCCATAATTTCACCCTTCTTGGTGCTGTGCAGTTCATCCATCCCATCCCTCATTCCCCACTCCAAACCTGAGACATTGGTATTCACCTTGCATCACCACCTCTACAGAACCCTGCCAAGGCAGCCTTAGTCACTCTTCCAAAGCCAGACTTCAATCCCCAACCCCAGCAGCAAGGAAAGGTGTGGCACATGTTTCCATCCTGCCCATTTAAATTTATTCTTGTTTCAGGAGTGTATATGGAGCACAGCATGGCTCTCTCCCATTCTGCTTTGGAAATCATTCAAACAAATACAACACCAAAGAGGTCACAGTGACAAGGATACAGAGTCTTCATTCCTCCTGTTTTTTCCCCTTGGCACATGTGGGTGCTGCCCTAAAGTCCCAGACCTCCCCAGGGAAGTTCCCCCTGAAACCCAGATGCTCATCAGATCAGGACACTTAAGGTCCTAATTGGCAGGTGTAAATTGCCAAATAAAATTCAATAATGATCTGCTGTCACAGACAGCAACAGGGACAACTCCATCCTTGTCTGCATCATCAGAGCTGTCAAGATATCATCTGGGACTGAGTGGTTACACAAGGGGTGGAGAAGCAAACACTGCTGAGGAAGGAGTGGAACTGAAGTACTTTTCTCTGGTCAGCTGAAAGTTATTTTATACCCAGAGTCACACCAAGGAAAACTGTGTTTAAAACACTTCATTTGGACCACTATTGAGGTAATGTTTGCTGGCTCAGCTTTTCAAACCAATTTCTCAGCTAGTGAGATAAAACCAGAACTGTACCCTCAGACACCATCAAACCACGAAAACTTCACAGAGGAAAGAACCTGGAACCCTCTGTGGAAGAGCCCAAAACAACAGCAGGATGGTGGTAACAGAGCAAAGGAGAACCCACATGAGGCAAATGCTCTTTCCAAGCATTCTCATTCACCACAGATACATTCTGTCCATCCCACAGAGGTGCAGCAGCTGTGCTGTGCCATCTCTGGCTGCTCTGGCATTGCCCAGGGCAGGTGCCTGTCAGCACCCCTGTGCCAGGGCTGGCAGGCTGTGATTACACTGCTGTGATTACACTGCTGTGACACTCCTGCCACCAGCACAGGCTGCAGCCTGGGAGCACCAACACGGCTGAATCTGACCTGAGCATCTGACTCGGCTCCAGGTAAAAATAGAAACATCCACTCCCAAAAAAACAACAAAGAGATCACAGAGGAGGCTGACACCTATGTGGTGCCAGGTACACCAGCTGCAAGAGTGCAAAAAGATGCCACTGGTTCTTCCTTCCAATTTCTGAACCCTTACTGAGCCAGCTAACAAGGTATCTGATGCTCCACAGATGCTGCTGTGGCCAAGTGACATCTCCTGGAGATGCAGAGTTGGAGTAAAAACACTTCAACATCTGTAACTTTTGGGATGCCACAGCATGAAACCATCCCAAAGACTGCACTGGCTTTTCTGTGGATTCTGCTTCTCCACATGTGATGGGAAGCAAGCACAGATAAGGGAATCATCCCTTACTGAACCCAAACATTCCTGAAGCAGGCACACACGAGGAACCAGCACAGAGCACATCTTCATGGAAGACCTGTTTTGGTTATTTCAGGCAGGAAAATGCTTTGCTAAATGCCCACAGAAAGGCAGCCACCACCACGCTTCCTCCCAGGCTGCAAGGAATGCAGAGAATCTCTCAGCTCTTTTCTTTACTTTGAGGGAGTTCCCAATTATTTTTGGCTCAGCTGACAGCAGATGTCAAGGGAGCAAGTAAAAAGGCCAACATAAAACCACCAAGGATGGGGGAGCAGTAACTCCTTAGGCAGCTCAACAGCCCAGGGGACAGCTCTGCTGTCACCACATCTGTGCTCAACATCTACAGTCTGGACAAAGCAGGATGTTCCCAAAAACACCCCCAGCCCACTCTCCTGAGGGTGAGGGGCAAGAGAGGAGGAAGGCAAAGCCACGACCCTCCCAATTCCTGTCTTCCTAATAAAGGTGTCACCCAAAAGCACTGCTGGGACCTGACAGTGCTTGACAGGGACACAGAGCAGGGGAAACATCTCCCTTAAACCCTCAAACTTGCAGGGTGAGAGCTTCAAATGCTTTATTTGGCAGGTGCTTCCCAAAACTTCAAACCACAGCTCTTTGGAGATGACTGAAGAGCTACAGAGACTTCGTAGATGCTGTCTGGTGTACTTGAGATTTTCAAGACTAACATTCCTGCAACAACTGTTGCACTGTAAAACTTCTTAACACCTCCAAACTCTCAGCTTTCCATAGACTGAAAGGGGCTCTCAGTGCAAAACCCCCCCCAGCTTTCATGTGGAAAAATAATTAGCTAATTATTGCAAGACGATTTTCCAAGCTGAGATTTTAAGCTGGGCATTGAACATGAAAATAATCCTAGAATTTATAATTCACACCGACTAAAAGAGGTTCAAAACAGATTTCAATTACCTTAGACACAGACACTATAGCCTTTTACAGAAGAAATAATAAATACTAGTTTTCCTATAGGCTCCAGCTTTTCTGTAGAGCAAAGAGAGTCCCCTCTGATGTCTTCTAACACCAGCAACAGAGAAAGCCCTGCTCACCTGCAACATCTCTCTGCTCCAGCTAAAAACTGTCAGAGGATCAGAGGTCAGCAGTAGCCGCTGCAAAAAACCTGCTCTTCTAACAACTGGGCCACTGGTATTTGAGCTACAAAATCAGGAAGTGTTAGCAAGGTTTGTGCTGTTCTTTCCAGTGTCAAAACTCCAGACAATGCTGGGTGTGATTTTAGAGGCTGTCCTGTGCAGGGCCAGGAGCTGGACTTGATGATCCTTGTGGGTCTGTCCCATGATTCTAAGATTCTGCTTCCCAGGTGGCACAGCACCCCCAGCCAGAGGACAGGCCTGTCACTTGTGAGTTGTACCCCCACCCAGCACAGCAATTATGCTAAAATTGCCTTTCTTTCTCAAAGCACCTCATCATACAGAGCAGGAATTTGCCTTCCCAGCTACTCTTCACAAGAAGGAAGTCAGGGCACACAAGAGGAGACACGTGAAGCCTTGTGGTTCCTGGCTGAAGAGCAACAGGGACCTTAATGCTGAGAATCCTCCAGCTAAAAACCTGCTCTTCTAACAACTGGGCCACTGGTATTTGAGCTACAAAATCAGGAAGTGTTAGCAAGGTTTGTGCTGTTCTTTCCAGTGTCAAAACTCCAGACAATGCTGGGTGTGATTTTAGAGGCTGTCCTGTGCAGGGCCAGGAGCTGGACTTGATGATCCTTGTGGGTCTGTCCCATGATTCTAAGATTCTGCTTCCCAGGTGGCACAGCACCCCCAGCCAGAGGACAGGCCTGTCACTTGTGAGTTGTACCCCCACCCAGCACAGCAATTATGCTAAAATTGCCTTTCTTTCTCAAAGCACCTCATCATACAGAGCAGGAATTTGCCTTCCCAGCTACTCTTCACAAGAAGGAAGTCAGGGCACACAAGAGGAGACACGTGAAGCCTTGTGGTTCCTGGCTGAAGAGCAACAGGGACCTTAATGCTGAGAATGGGAGCCTGAAGCTGGGCTTGGCTCAGCTCTGTCCACTCCAGGGGAGAAGATCCAGAGCAAGGGGAGGGCACAACCAGGGAACTTCACCTTCCTGAACCCCAAAGCTCATCATGGTTCCTTGATTAAAACACATCCAGAGCAAGAGCAAAGCCTCATGTCAGGGCAGCTTTGCCTGGAAAGGCCCAGCACTTGTTTTAGGGTGTTCTGGAAGGGCAGCTCCCCCACAAAGAACAGGTTCCAATAAAGGTAGAATTCCTTACTATCAGCACTTTGACTGCTGATGAACTCTCCTATTTGAGCTTTTCCACTCACCTCCTTTTCTCCCAGGTCTCCCAACAGTATGTCCTGCCCCAGGGAGCCCCAGCAGAGCCTGCACCTCTGAGCAGGGTATGTTGACAGTCAACAGTGACCAAAGGAAGTAGCACTATCACCCAGGGCACTGATGCAGGGCCCCAGCAAGCACCGGGTAACACACCCTCATATCTGACCAAGAGGGTATTGTCAAATATAATAAAGATCCAAAGATATCCACATTTTACTTCTACTGCTTTTTTCTAGACTTCCTAGTTTGACTATTTTGCTTTTAAAAGATCTTTGCTACTTTGTCTATTTAAGTAAATCCCTTTGCCCATCATGCTTTTCACAGATTTTTAATGTCACACATCCTTTATCTGTACACCTCACTTGGTATCAGACCTTTGCAAACATCACCTGCTTGCTTTGTCCTGAACTTACCACACCGCTGCCCGGGCCCCAGCACCCTCACAGGTGGTGTGCAGGAAAACATGAAGTTTGAGGTTGGAAATTTGGGGACTTGCTGCTCAGGTATGAGAGCTTGCTGAGAATTTTAAACTTTCTGGGCTTAAAGGTACAGACCCTCAAAAGAGCACTACATTTGACCTGAGGCTGTGGAGAAGATTTCCAAAATTGATTGATAGCACTGAGATTACGGGCGTGTAATTGGTTAGAAGTGTGTAACATTACAGGGTGGAAAACTCAGAGTTTGGGGTTTTAGAATATAGAAATAAATATGAAGCAAGATGGAGGTTGTAGGCCAGACGCAGGTTGTTCTTCTTCATGGGTTTGGGTGATGTTTTGTAATTGGACAGAAAAGTCCACATTGCAGGCTTTGAGGGATCAGTTACTGTGTTAAAAGGGAAAGTAATCTAGGTGTCATTTCTTAATTGGATAGTTTAGTCTTAAAAGACCTTGTAACAAAAGATAAACATTTTATGCCTTGTTAATGAAACGCTGCTGAACTCATGGTTGTGAGGCTGTTTATCTGATAAGAAATAATAAAACACCTGAGTCCAAACATGAACTACCATCTCAAACTACCTTCAATCCCAACCTCAAGAAACTGACAGGCCACTGGGTACTCACGGAGTTTGGGTAGTTCAGATAGCAGATCTGACAGGACATGTCCTGGGCTGATGATCTGGTGTTCATCTGGCGCGTTCGCGACTTTTTACTTGGATTAATTACGTGACACTCTGCAAAGAGCTTCTCCAAGTTGCCATCAAAGTACCTGCACAACACAGGACAGAATGAAAATTTAACCATCTTTTAAATTATATTTCCATTCTATGTAGCAGTTAAGTGGACAAAGATGCTTTTTGTATTTCAAAACTCATACACACCCACTACTTCCAACAAACCCTTCTCTAACACAACACAGATATTGGACAATGACAGAATTTCAGAGACTCTCACTTGAATTACACACTCCTGAAATTCAGGCACCTTCAATTCTTCAGCTGCATTTCAAGTCATTTGTGACTCTCCCAAATGCTTTGCATTAGAATTCCAGGACAGGAAACTAGAGCAAGAACACCTGAGTTCACAGTTCAGCCATTGGAGCACCTTCCTAAAGCACAGGTCTGATGCCTTCAAGCTCAATTATTTTCAAGTGAAGCCTTCCATTTTTCCTAATATTCTGACCCTTAGCCATTTGAGTGTCTTTTCTCCTCAATCAACCTGAGGTAATTTAACAGCTTCCTAAAAAATACAGTTCCATGTTTACAATGCTTCCAAAGATCAGGTACCTATTGGAAAGGAGGATGCAAAATTGCTTGGGGGGGGTGAAAAAAAGATCACTTCCTTTCTATTTCCTGTTCCCTTAAGGAAAAGAATATTGGTTTGCTTTAAAGACTGATAAAAAGCTCTTCCTTGGAGAGGAGGACCAAACTGGAGAGAATCATTATCAGAAAGCTCAGCCTCTTCCCAGAATCCTCCACACACCTTTCTCCAGCCCGCAGCAGCTGCAAAGAACTAATTAAACCAGACAATTAACCAGCCCCATCACATGCACACATCCCCCAGCCAAACCCAGTATGTCATTCCCCTGCTCCATTACAGCTCTACCTACCAACAAGGCTTGATTTATAATTGAAAAAATATCAATTTTCCTGCTGTTTCATATGTTTCTCAATGCAAATCATGTATTCTGGATTTTAAATTTCAAGACACTGAATCTGGAAGGAAGTGTGATGCTGGCATCACAGCATCCACGAGGCTTTGCCACTGTTCTGCAATGTTAGCTCAGGATTTTACTCAACCAAGTTCTTTTGTTTACTTAGAGGATTTTATTTAGAGATTTATATGTTATATTTAAATCTAAATATATAAAATTATATATTTATAACATTTTACCAAGTGAATTCAGTGCAGTCCCATTACAGGCAGTATTTGTTTCTTAAGAATCATGGATAAATATTAAATCCACAAAAGTTTTCCAGCCTTCCAACTGCTCTTAGAGGCAGCAGGAGCAGCACAGGACATGCTCTGAGGAGAGCAGAAACACAGCTGGGTGTGAAGTTTGCAAGGAAAATAGTTTTGTATACAAATGCTATGATGCAACTTGAACCCTGATACTCATGACCAGCTAAATGCTTATGGAAATACCAGGTTTTTGTAGTGGTGGGCTGGTTTTAAGAGTGAATATCCACATCAGGAACTTGACTTTTTTCACCTGGAATTACCTATCCCCTTTAAATGCCTATGGATAGTACTCCTGCTTCTCCATGCTGTTTTCTTTTCATGCATTTTGTTTCTAAGTAATTTCCACATTTATTTTTAGGTATGTCTCTCAGACTCATACTCATGCAGCCACTGGGCTGTAAGAACTCCAGAAAATGCAGAGGAAAACTGCATTTTTAGAGAGTGGATCTCTCACTGAAAACACACAGCTCCAATGGATACTCCAAAGTCCAACTGCTCCACCACTCCTCAGGCAAACATGCCAAGGGCTCAGTCAGAAGACTCTTGCAGTTCCTTCCAAGGTTAGGAACAGCACCTAATTCCAATTACCATCCCTTTTCCCCACTTTTTTCCAGCATCACCACAGATCAACCATGCAGGAAGATCTCCCTTTGCCTTTCCCATGTTCTCTGGTCAAAGGATTCCCAGGCAGCAGCTCTAACACCCTTCCCTCCCACAGCAGGTGAGCTCCATGTGACATCCACCAAATTCCTTGGCCAGCAAACCTTCTTTACCACCAATTCCCATTTCCACTCATCCTCCTTTAAGCCAAGAAGGCCAAAACACATGCAGTCCCAGTCCTGATCTGACCTTGATCTCATACAATTTCACTTAGGTTTCTCCTCCAAATCTCACCTAATGCATTGCAAAGAATTGCTCCAGCTCTCCTCCATGTCAGCATTCCTCCTCACTTCCTTTACAACTCCAAGAATTCTGTTTTTCCCTCAAATCCTCTCTATTAAAGGGTTGGTTCTTGGTACCTCCATCCTTATTTTCATCCTAGGGAGGAGCACAGCACCTTCAACAGCCCTTTAGATCCTGTGTCCTGCTTTCCCTTCAAAATGCAGATACTGAGTAATTCCAGCTCTTCTGGTGCACGAGAATTTCCTCTATTAATTCTTCGAAGTTCATTTGCTTCATCACAAAGTTGGGGAGTTTTCTGCTATGGACAAACCAGTGTTTGTCCATTATTTTCAAATGTTTCTACTTACCAAGACCAAACCTGTAACAACACCAAGTCTTTCTGGCAGAGGGATCAAGCTGTCAGCCCCTTGATCTCCTCAAAATTCCCTCCTGCTGTTTGTAACTGCCTAATCTCCATTTTCCAGACATAATCAAATCCTACCCATGGGAGTATCAAAGATAAAAAGCCTTTTCACTGAAAAAAAATTGCTTCTAGTACACATTTTGGGATATTTACTTCCATGGAAGAGCATTTGTGAGTGTCAGTACATCAAAACACACACAGTAAAAGATATCTCCACATCAAAACTGCTGCCATGCACCATTTTTCACCTGTTCGGCCTCTGCTGAAGAGTGGAAAGTATTTATTTGTTCCAGGGAAAGCAGGCAGCCAGGTTCTGGAGAAGAGGCAATGTGGTCATTCCTGACATCCCTGCTCTGCTCAGAGGGAGCAGGGACATGTAGCCACCAAGAGAAGCAGCTACAGGGGACTGCTGGATCTCTGGCTGTGCCTGCAGGGGTTAAATTGGGCCTTGGAGACATGCTGAGACCCTTTTCTCTTAACAAAATGACCAGGAGAAGGCACCTAAAGCAGGAGAGCTGCATTTTAACCTCTTCATCACAGAGGTTCATCCCCCAAACTCCCCTCAGGGGAGGACACCATCAGCCATAGCAAAATTGGAAGGTAATAAAAGGTAAGGTTCAAGCTAAAGCACTTTCTTCACTTGGTTCTGAGGTGATGTGGTCATTCTGCACCTGGTGCTCTCCTATCCCTATGAATCACACCTGCAAGACCCAGGAAAATAATATTTGACATCTTTATTCTCCTGAACACATGCAGCATATCAGAGGCTGAACTAGTATTTCCTCCACTCATCACTTCCATCCTACAAACAAACCCACCCCAAACCTCCAATTTTGCTTTTGCACACAAACAATTAAGAGTTTCACCAGTGGGACAGGGCAGTTTTTAAATTGTGGCTGTTATTACTTTACTGTAAGTGGAATAAATATCTGTAGCACATCTGCCCTCTGAACACCAGCACTGTGTAATTACTCCATGACAAAGCTGGCACAGACAGTAACAACCTGCTCATTAAAAACAGCCAAAACAACACTAAAAAAAAGTGGGAAAACAGAGAAATGTTCATGTCACAAGCTCAGACCTCCCCACTTATCAAAAAAAGAGAAGCCACTTGGTTGAAGTGCCTTCCTCCAGGCCAGGTCTGATAAGGCTGCTGGGAGGTCGTGCTGACTCACCATGAGCTAAGAGAAAACAGGCACTGATTAGGAACTGCAAATACACCATCAAACAACAGGAACTTTCCAGCAAAATGTATATTTTGGGGGTTTTTTTCCCTTAATCCTCACCTATCACCACAGCAATGACCAAGCCCTCTTGAACAGCAAGAGCCTGCACTCAGCCTCCTACTCCTGCTTTAACACAGCTGAGCACTCCAGGAGATTTCATGGAAGTTATTTGGTGCAGAAGTGTCAGAAGGCAGCACCAGGCACTGGAGAGATCCTGTTCTGGTGTTTTTCTCACACAACAGGACATCAATAAGCACCAAAACTGGGACCAGTGTACAACAGGTCTGCCTAAGCAAGTCATGTATTCTATTATTCACAGGGGTAATCCTGCTGAGTTAAGTATTTAATGAATATGTTTACCTGTGGATTTGTAAATATAACATGTACTTAAACTGTAAAAGCCTTAACAATAATACCTCACACTGACCTGGCTGGCACCTCCCTTGAGAGAAAAAAAAACAAAAACAAAACCACAGCCCAATTTTTTATTTTTAAATTGATGGCAGTCCTAAACAAGCTTTCAACAACAAGGGACAAAACCTGCTGTACAAAGGGATGGCTTTTCAGTGCACTCGTGTAGAGGTATCTCCCAGGCAAGGAGTGAACTTTACCCCAGCCAGGAGAACCAGCCCAAGAAACTCAAATACCAAGTGAGCAGACATGTTGCAGAGCAGGTACTGAATCAGAATTCTTAACAGCTGTAGTTAAATAGTGGATATATTTGTAACACAAAGTTTTCAGACTTCCAACATTTACTAAAAGAGGTCAATCTCAGGAAAATAAGGACTAGAAAGCTGTAAAAAATTACAATCACTTCAGAAAAAACACCACAAAACTAGGTTAAACAAAATAGAAGAGATACCTGAGCACCATCACTAACCAAAAACATTACACAAAGGGCACTAATGATGTCCTAAATCCATTAGCCAAGGAGAGCACAAATATTTATACTCTAAAATAATTACTAACAGTGTGAAAACCTTTGCTTCTCTTTCCCTGGGTGACAAAGTACCAAACTACAGGGGCTCAGCCCCAGGGTCAGTGAAGAGACATTTATCAATTCATAGGAGCACCAGCAACTGCTCCTGGCTTACCAAGCACATCTCATCTTCCCATACCCTGATTATCAGGCAAAGGAAATGGTAATTAAGGGAAAAGTCAGACTAATGATCCTAGCAGGCCCTCCACACCCACTGGTCACTCCACACCAAGTAAGACCAGCACAAGTCCCTGTACAGCTTTTACTGCTCCTTTTGGTCCAGATTAATCCTCCTCCCAGTTTCTAAAGTAATTTAAATTCTCTAGCTCCCTCAACTCTCTTCAACACCAACACTGGCATTGGAATGAACCAAATGCAGCTGGATTTGGTCTCCACTGTGTAACAACAAACTGAGAAGTACCTTTATCAAGCAGCATTCCAAGAGCTAGGAATCAAAGATGGGAAATAACCATAAAACACTCTGCTCTGAGGGGGAGGGAGAGGCAAAATTCAAGCCATTATTTACACACCCTAAAGAAAACCTGGAGCTGTGGAGATGAAGACAAGGCAGGACCATTATCAGCCAGGAACTATTTAGCCTTGGCCAGAGCAGCAAATCAACATGTCAGGAATACACATGCCAGCATGACAGGCATGAGCAGCTAAACCCAAATCCAAAACAGTTGCTAGATAACAAGAACCTGTTCCTGCTTGCTCTTTTCCAAAGCCTGCCCAAAGCCTGTGCATGTTCAAACTGGAAATCCCTCTTTCCAATAGCAACATAACTTCCACAACTTTAAATCTAACCAGGCATCAATAACATTAAAACAATGAGTCACGAGTCACCCTTAGCTGGGAAAGGGAGAACATTTAGAGCTTACACAAAAGATTCTCCTGCCACACACTGTGCATTCATCCATCCTCACTTGATCCAGGAGCAAGCATTTTTTCCAGCTCTGCAGCTGCTTACCTCTCCATCAGCTTCTCCTTATCCCAGTTGAAATGGCTAAGCAGTATTCGAGTGATAGTCGCTGGATTCTGGAGAAAGAAGAAAAAAACAATCAATAACTGAGTAACCAAGCCAGAGTGAGAACACCAGGCAGAGCTTTGAATAGGCAAAGGGAAAACCAGGGTGTCTGATAACATCATCTGTTCAGACAATACATGTTTACTGGCATGGACTGGGAAATAGCTGGACTTCACAGACAAATTTAAAGGGAAACCCAAACCCAACTCTAAAAATCCAAGCACATATACATATATAAATCCAAATCCATATAAAATGATAATTTGGTTGAAGATTTAAGGATCAGACTAATTGCACCTACCACAGTCCCAACATCTCCACATCCAGCATGCCCACACAATGCAATTCCAAGATGTCTGTAAAATGCAGGAAGGGCTGATTTCTACCCATCATATCCATTTTTGTCACAATCTCCACACTACTTGCAGAGCAAGAATAATTCAGTCCTGACCATCAAAACACTTGGGTTGAAAACCATCCCAGAACACAACTGGCTGCCAGTGTAAGAGGACAAAGTCCTTGGAAGACCTCAGAAGTTCCTGAAGCACCATCAAATCCAGAAAAAACTCAGGACAGCTGAGGAAAGAAAGCTAAGGAAATAAATAGTCTAGAAAGGTCAGAAGGAAGGTGGAACATAAGAGCTGATTTTCACTCGTGTACAAGTTTTTATTCCAACTAAATCTGAACCATCAGCCAAGAGTTTGATTATATGAGAAACACACCAGACCATATGGCTTCTGTTACACCCCAGAACTGTGTTTTAGCTCTCCAAATCCACTCTCTGGGCTCAGTTTTAGGACCATTTACATGCAAAGGAGGCGAAGGGGGGCCCTGAGAGTGGCTGTGTGTACTTTGCCATTTGACACCAAAATGGAAGTTTGCCTCAGGGCCAACGTTCAATGGACGCTCTGAAGCTGTTGAAAAGTAGGACATAAACCAGCAATGTGATTTCCTGAGCCCTGGAGCTACAGCCACAACCTGATGCTGCCAAAAGCCAATGCTGTCACCCACAGCAGCGATGCCACCCTACCCCTGCATCCTGCCCTCACCAGCCCATAACCTACAGCCATTTTATGCTGCAAATAATGGCTCAGAAACTGATCTTCTCTTTTCCTTTACGTTGTTTTTTTCATGGAATCAGTTCTCCAATCTATTTGATTGCCTGACCACACAAACAGCTGCATTAGCACAAGGGGAAAGCAGGACAGCCTCTTTCACCACCACCACCAACAAAACCTTCACTGAAATAAAGCCCTTGGGTGACAGTGTAATAAGCAGAAAGAATCGGTCTTGTGGTTTATACTATAAAAAGTGACACTCCTCTCCTTCTACAGTGTGTTCTGACTCTTATTAATGCCAGATTGTTTAAGGTCAAACTAAGAATTTTTTTCCAGCTATAGAAAGGCTTGACCAGATCCCTGATGGAACCCCATGAACAGCTGGGACAGCAGATCCACACAATATGGGGCAGGAGGTAGCAGAAATGGGTATTGTGTGGTCACAGTGTGGTTCTGGTCCATACTTGAACCAGTCTCCCAGGTGACAGGGAGCCAAGCTCTTCCCTGCAGCAACACCAGCATCCCTGCCTCATCCAGCCCTGCAGAGGGGAGCAAGGACCTCAACTCTTTCAAGTCAGTCCTGCCAACAAGAAGCTCTATGAGAATTTAAGGGTCTCCTTCACCCAAAGGTTCATCCATCAGCCTCTTGAGGGGTTTAGTGTCTGATCTTTTCAGGTTATGTTTTTGTATGAGGATCTCCACAACCTTTTCTCTAACTCTGGCTGTACTATGTAGGAGTACTTTAAAGGAGTTCTTAAAAGCTCACTTAGACACAATTCCTGGAGCAATTTAATCAAAGATAAAAATATACCTTAGTAAATAAACCAATCTTATCTCTAGATTATCTTGGTTATGATACCAGCCCCTGTAATTCTCCAGTTATGAATTTCAGATAGCAAAGCACACAGCCCTTCAATATCAGGAGTCTTCACTCAGCCCAGAAATCTGCCAGATGTACGGGGAAACACAATTTTCTTCATTTCTCAAGCACTGAGAGAGCTTTAATTAAAATCAGCCCAAAGTCTTGTCCTATCTTCTACTACAGCAGCCCACTTGGCCACTTATTAAGGCTTCTGGGAATACCTGTTAATCACTTAATAGGCTAAGAGGCAGCTGAGATAGTGGTCTCTGGCTGACTTTAAAAAGACAGAAGGTTTCCCCTGCACTGAAGGAAAAATTACAGTCCATTGATAAGAAACTCCAACAGTCTACAGTGATTATTAAGCAGAACAAGGCTGATCCAGCAAATACCACTCCCCAAAATGTGGCTGGAAAGGACAAGAGGGTTTCATCTGTGGCTTCTCCATTTTCCCAACACACAGGCACTGCAGCTTTCTCAAAGTTCCCCTCGGTCAGAGCCCCCAGGTAGCCCAGCACTGCGAGGTGAGGGTACAAAACTGGACATTATTTAGGATTATACTGTTGACTCTGTGTACTAGCACCTTCTCCTGGCTTGCTGGGCTCCAGCTTCCTCCAGCACTGTTGGTTGAACATTTTAAAAAAGAAAGGAAACGCCAGCAGCATGACAAGCTCCCACCAGAAATAGCTGGGCTGCCTGCTTTCACTGCCTGCCACATCCCAGATGTAGCATTCAAACCTCCCCTGGCTGCTTCCCAGATACAGAAGGCAAGAATTAACACAGCCCTGCCCTTGCTCATCCCTGAACAGGGATACAATCTGGGCTGAATGAGCACAGAAGACTGGGAGGAAGGCAACTAAAGGGCAGATCAGAGTAAAAAACAAATGCCCAAAGTTCTGACATGAAGGATTGCTCCAGTCTAAGACCAGGCACACCACCAAGGACTGCACACATGTCCCTCACAGTTATTCCAGAGCAGGGCTGGAGGAGTGAACCACAGCATCCACCCTGGTGAGAGCTGTGCCCTGTACCTCAGGCACAGAGGGTTAAAACACCACCAAAATAAAGTGCTATTTATTTCAACACCAGTTCCACTCCAGCTTTCCACCAACCTTCAGCCATCACTCTGGAAACTCATGCTGTAAAAACTAATGGAATGTCCAAATCTTGGGTTACACAGCACTGGGAAGGCAGGGGCTCTGTTCAGCCTCCTCGTTTGGCACACAGGATTATTTCCTACCACTGACACCACACAGATTAGTTACGAACAGGCTCTGCTGCTGCTCAGGCGGGATTATTCCCGAGGCTGCGAGAGCACACTCCTGCTAAGGCTGCTTTCTGTTTACAGAGATGAATTTTCCTACAGAAAGCAGCCAGGGATGGACAGAGAGCAAGGAAGAGCCAACACGTTCTCCTCCAAACGTGTCTGGTGAAAGCTGAAACAGCAGATCTCACTTACAGCAGCCTCCTATTAAATTTTACATGTCGGAGCCGAGGCGGATTGCCTGGAGCCGAGGGCAGCGAGCCTGTTGATATCCAGATAGGAACAAACCCGAGGAAAGCAGCCATTTTGTTGAAATTCTCTGGGCACTTCAAAAGATTTCCTAACAAAACATTCCGAATAAAGCTCTGCCCAGAGAGAAACACCCTCAGTCCTTCAGCAGGGAATTTTTTTTTTTTTTTGGAGCTAACAAAGCAACCAAGTCCCACATATGCTTCAAACAAATTCCACTCCACCACAGCTTTTCACTGGAGGTATTTACATTTACTGTCCTTATCTGTGTTGCCATGCTCCAGCACACCAATGCAAGCAGGAGACACAGCAATAGGAAGCCCTACAAAGGTCTGGACTTCACCAAAGAAGCATTATTAATTCAAATAAAACTCCTTAATTTAATAGAATTTAATTCAACTGGAAGCTTCATCAGTGATAAGAGTTAGAATTCTTTTTACTGTCAAAATAAGAAAGTATGAATCGGAAGGAAGGATCTGGATGCACTTAAACACATAAATGAATTATAAATTAAATATTATTGGAACATTAGCTTGAATCAGAATTTCCAAGCAGCACAATTTGCTGAATGACAGTTGGAAACACTTGATCCATTCATGTTTCCATCCATCAAGACGAGCTGCATGGTTAATTCTTGATGTTATTACAAAGTAAAGCACATTTTACAGTTCAGCTTCTCCTCACATGCTGGGAATCAGTTCCTGGTTCAGTTTCAGCATTTACTGCAAATAAAAACCATTTAAGAACAACTTAAGCTCAGTTCTCCAGCAAAATCCTCTCACACCTCCTGGAGACATGATATTGATAAATTCTTTGTTTTGCTTCTTCCCACATCATGGCTGGTTTTGTTTTCTACCCATGGTAGCTTCTGCAATCCAAAAGTTTTCATCTCAACTGCAGCACCTCCACCCCAATAACAGAGGCTTTTACAACAATAAGGAACTGATGCCACTTCCAGTTGGGTTTTCTACACAATTGCTTTGCACTTGTGAATCCAAGCAGATGCTCCAGAAACCCTGACTTTGCCCAAGCCTTAGAAGTCTGTAGAGGGTTCAGACCTCAGCAATGTCCACACCTGTATTCCACAGGGACACAAGGCTGGGTTTACATTTCCCAGCAGAAGGAAACCCATGGTTTCACACCAGCTGACAAGACTGAGGGTTTGGCTTGGTGGAGGAGCAAAGAGCCACCACAAGCTAACGCTGGTCTGAAGCCAAGCAGCACAAACATCTGCTCCAGTGAAGTGGCACCTGGGGACAACACCACTGTAAATATTTAACCAGCCAAACCCCCAGTGTTTGCAACAGAGCACCAAGTGGAAACTCCTGCTGCCCAGCATCTCCCAGGCTTGTCACGTGCACACTGTGCCATGGGAGAAGCACTGATAAATAACCCAGAGGTCACGTTTAATAGCAGTGGGGAGAGGAGAAGGAACCCCACCATGAGACAGTGACCAACAAAGAGCTGCTTCATCACATAAAAACCAAGGGGCACCAGCCCAAAATTCTGCAATAACCTGATGTCTGCTCCACTTGGACCCTCTGCTCTTCACCTACACCTCCTCTCCCAGCCCCACACAGATAATGCATATATAAAGATACAGCTAGAAAGTGTCTTAAATGAGCTTTCAACCTGCTAAAACACATCACAGTACAACTGCCAGCAAAAGGTTTGCACTGCTCTGCAAGTGGACTGAGTGACCTCAATTTGTGGAGATCCATTCACATCCATTCTTCCAGGAGACAATTACAGGAAATCTTACAAGCACAAAACCTCATTTCTAGCAGCTTAATAAAATTCCCAGGAAGCCAGCACAGAAGATGAGATCCAAGTGTTGAGTACTTCCAGGACATGATCTCAAACTTGCTAGTTTTTAAACACCACCAACTGAGCACTCTGAGAAGCTGCTGGAAAACTTCCGTGTAATCTAATATTCCCTGGCTCAATTACAGCCAGAACATGAGAGGGCTGCTGTGAGAAGGGGACAGCAGCTAAAGGACTCCATCTGCCAACCCGTCCATGTTCTCCCCCTCTGCCATCCCCTGGGGTCTGGGAGAGAATCACCCCATGGACATTTCTGCCATTGGCCGTTATCAGGGTTCACAGGGACAGCACTGGACAGTGCTGGTGGATCTCAGTTTTCACCTTCCCCTCAGAGATGATAACAACATTAGAACTGCTCATTCTCTGTCCCCCACTGAGGGGATGGGCTTTGCATCTTACATACTACTGAAACCGTATCAGAAGACTGAGTTAGAACTCTAAACCACACAAAAATGTACCAGTTTCCTGACATTTCCACACAACTCCACAAGAAGCCAGGCTACTCCCTGTGACTGCTGTCATCTGCTGTCTTCCATCTGGCATTTGCCACCTCACTATAACTTCCCATTAACACATACAGAGCCTTCAACTTCAACACTGATCATCTCCTCAGCTCCCTACATCTTTCTTCATCTCGTTAACTTCCCTTCACACACCATCTCCTAACTCTGAAAATTAACTTTTACAGAGTTACTGAATTAGTACCATGACCTGGTGGAACCAAATGGTGGCTTGAGCTGATGATCAGTTTGTAGTAACTTACATGCACTTTGCTGACTCTTTCCAGCTCTGATGAACATACGTTCTTCTAGCAGGGGAAGATAATAAAAAGCAACTTCAGCTAAAACTCTATTACTTCAGTTAATTGGTTCAAGAAACAGAAATGAAGCAGTCAGCTGCTTTACATTTTCTCAGAGCCTTTTGGAAAGCTTTCAGGTTAATGATTAGGAGCTGCAATGAAGAGCCATTGTCTAATAGAGCTTTTAAAAGCAGAAAAAAAGACTAAAGCAACAATTCCAGGATGAATTAGCAAATTTGGAAATACAAAAACTGAATTCGCACTGTAATACTCCTAAATAAAAGAAGATGGCATGGATTCATGCTGTTGCTCTCAGATGACTGCAGAAGCTCCACCACCAACTCAACACAAATTAAAAACGACCAGGGAAGGCTTCTTCCAGCATTTCAGCTATGCTCACTTCCATAGCAGGAGAGCTAGGGGTGATGACAGAACACAGAGAGATGCTAACCCTTATTCTATATATTTAATCTGAAGAACACTTTGGTTTCTGCTTCCTTTTGCTGTAGTTCTGGAGTATAAAGTCCATCCTTTAAAGAGGAAGGACCCACAGGTCCTGAGCTGATGTTCTAATGCCCACAACAGCAGCATCACCCAAAGGCTTTCTCTCTTCCTGGTGTCTCCCAGCACAAGAAATCCCAACATATCAAAATCCCAAAAGCTCAGCAAAGCTGGGTAGACAACACAAGCCCCAGCTCTGGTTTCTGGAGTCTCTGCTGAGCACTGCAGCTGCTGTGCTGAGCAGCGGGTGGGAGCACATGGGTGCCAGCGTACGCTGCACAACGGCTTTATTCAATCCTGTGCCTCCCACTCAAGGATTTGCAAAGACTTGCCTCAAAAGAGTAGGAGAAGGTGATGGCATCATTTCCATATAATTCTCCCAGTTTACTATTTCAGCAGCTCTGTAATATCTCCCCATCCGCTGTGGAGGAAGCGAACAGCCCCCAGCTCTGCAGCCAGGCTGGGCAAGAGGTGAGAGCAAAAACCCTGCAAGTTTTGGCACCATGGATGCAAAGGGCCTGTGTGTTTATCCAGGGAAACTCCAAGTCCCTGGCAATCACCAATTTCCCCCTCAAGTCAAACCTTTAGTCAACATCCAGTGCCACAGAGTTGCTCTGACAGAATGAGACCCCATGAAATAGAAATGGATATTCAGGACTCAATAACAGACCTCTGTGTCCTCATCACAAATGATGCATGGTTACCTTCCCTGTTTGTCAATAAAACATCACTCCCACAACCAGTGTTCACAAAGCACTGGGAGTGGTATCAAGAGGGAAGCTGAGCCCGCTTCCCTCTTGATAGCACTACTCTTCCAGACCTCCAGGTTCCATTTTTCTTCCTCTATCTATCCAACATGACCCCAATCCTATTGAAATTCTCACCACACTTAGTCTGGACATACCACATAGCTACTGCACTAATCTCATATATGGATCACAAATGTGTCCAGCACTACCAGACACAAAAACATTTCCATATAATTCTCCCAGTTTACTATTTCAGCAGCTCTGTAATATCTCCCCATCCGCTGTGGAGGAAGCGAACAGCCCCCAGCTCTGCAGCCAGGCTGGGCAAGAGGTGAGAGCAAAAACCCTGCAAGTTTTGGCACCATGGATGCAAAGGGCCTGTGTGTTTATCCAGGGAAACTCCAAGTCCCTGGCAATCACCAATTTCCCCCTCAAGTCAAACCTTTAGTCAACATCCAGTGCCACAGAGTTGCTCTGACAGGATGAGACCCCATGAAATAGAAATGGATATTCAGGACTCAATAACAGACCTCTGTGTCCTCATCACAAATGATGCATGGTTACCTTCCCTGTTTGTCAATAAAACATCACTCCCATAACCAGTGTTCACAAAGCATAGCTGAGCCCGCTTCCCTCTTGATACCACTGCTCTTCCAGACATCCAGGTTCCATTTTTCCTCCTCTATCCAACATGACCCCAATCCTATTGAAATTCTCACCACACTTAGTCTGGACATACCACATAGCTACTGCACTAATCTCATATATGGATCACAAATGTGTCCAGCACTACCAGACACAAAAACGTGGGTTTTCTCCAGATCACAAGCATCCCTAAGGCAGCCATGACAGTTTGAACCCACCACATAGTTATTGCAATCATCTTATATATGGATCACAAATGTGTCCAGCACTACCAGACACAAAAACTTGGGTTTTCTCCAGATTACAAGCACCCCCCTAAGGCAGAAAGATCATTAGATACTTTCAGTTCTATACAGTCTCTAGAAGACTACACACAGGGACAGTTTCAATTCTTCTCTCACTCATGCCTGGCTTGAATAAAACACACTGTGGTGGGTTTTCTCCAGATCACAAGCATCCCTAAGGCAGAAAGAAGAACATGATTAGATATTTTCAATTCTCTACAGTCTCTAGAAGACTACACACAGGGACAGTTTCAATTCTTCTCTCACTCATGCCTGGCTTGAATAAAACACACTGTGTTGCTTCAAGAGGAAAGCAAAAGCACATTTTGCCACAGAAAAAAAACACCTATACTCAATGAAGGCAGGGACTGACAGTAAGTACCAAAACACCATGGCCTGGCCCAAGAGCACAGGTCAGAGCTCTCTCCCCCTGCACAAGATTCCAGAGAGGCCGAGGCAGACTCCAGACACCCAGAATGGCTTCGCTATGCACCAGCTCTATTTTTGCCTGTGAGATGAAGTGACAGCAACTTGGATTACGATTTTAATCTGAAATAGGGCAGTAACTGGGCAAGACCAGACCAGCTCAGAAAATATTTATTCAGCAGCAACACAAGCTCACACAAGCACTGGCTCCTGGAGTCAGTGATGGGAGCAGGAGTGACCACACACAGGAACTGACTGGGTAAAGGGGGTCGCTGGTTTATTTTAACACAGACAGGATCATCGTGTCACCAGACAGCTGGGCTGGCACAACCTGGACAACAGGGACTTGCTTCCAAGAAATCTGTTTGTCTCAGTCTGCCAAAAGCCATGTGTCAGGCACGTTAAAATTGGGTCTTCTCATATCAACAAACCCCCAAATCTTCTTGTCCCAAAGACTGTAAAGCATATTGGGGTATAGTTTGATGCCAGGTACAGCCAAAGTTCCCACTTTTTCTTGTCCATTATCTCACCAGCTATGAAGAGCAGGCCCTCACCCTCTTCACCCCAATATCTGGGGGCTGTATTCACCTGGCCTACCAAATAGCAGATCTTGATAGTAAACTGTGGGAATACTGCCAATATCTACTACCAAGTGTCCTCAATGTAGCCACGTGAGCCTGACAGAAATACACATTTTTTTTTTAAGGTCTTTTATTAGTCAATTTTGGAAAGACTGGAAGTGGCATATGTCAGGCCAGCTACCCATCAAGCTGATAAAAGGAAACAACCCAAAGCACATTTTTCATGTGCTGTCTTCAGTGACTCAACTCCTGAATGAACTGTGCCTTTCTGGGAAGGTACAGGTCTGCTGAAGTGAGCTCTAGAAACTGTCCTGTTTGCAGGCAGAAATGGATGTTAAAGGAATAAAACTGAAAGATGAACTGTACATCCACTTTCTCCCTTTAAACCTTTTTGTACAAGTCTTCTGGAGTCTCAAAAAAGCTTTTCCTGCTCTTTTCCTCACTCCAGTATGTATTGGTACATTGACTAGGCTTTTTCACCACTGCTTGCAGTGTAAGGAACAGGCACCTCAGCTCTGCCCAGTGAATGATTTCCCAGTTAACAGTACCCAGATTTCATGGATTTTGCACACCTTTAGCACAACAGAACTTTACTTTTGCTGCTTTAAGCACATTCAGAGGCACCACCCAGTCCAAGGCAGTGTTAGGAGGCTGCTATGAGCAGATCAGTGGAGGAAGTATCAGAAGCAACTTGAAGAAATAAAAATGATACCGTGGCATACTTGAAATGTTTAGAAGAAATCAGACAAACATCCAGGAGGATGAAGATATTTTTCTAATACTCAGCATCACAGTTGTATTGGGAAGGGTAAATTCCCAATAACTTGTGGATTTTTTCCACAGCCTATTTCCATGGCAGGTCTGTCTGTAGGCTCAAAGGTGCACCATGAAAACAACTAATTGATTTTCTGGGTTAACTTTTTTAAGTTCTCAGCAAAGGGCTCCCAAACTGTCCTTCCAGATGATGATTTAAGGGTGTCCCCTCTTCAGCAGGGGATCAACCTCCAAGGATGTTCAGCACCAATGTGTCTCTCAAACACTGCTGGTTATGTCTCAGGTTTTGGGTGATCTGTCTCCCACCTGCTTTTGTTACTGGGCACTGCTGGAGAACACCTATCACAGGGTGCTTGGGCACAAAGACAAATGAGTTTTTTAGTACAGAAGATATAATCCAGCCAAACTCTGTATCACCTCAAGACAGCCACTGTTGATTCCTGAAAATCACAGGATAACCTGACTGTGAACAGAGAAATCTCCAGAAATCAGTCCTCAGACTCACAGCTATTTAAGGGAAATAACTCACCATGCAAAAATCTCACAGTAACATGCCTGTGCAACCTGTCCTGAGTTCTGACTTCCAGTTCAGAACATTATAATTAACATTTTTTTCAACAAATATACAGACAGGAAAAAGAAAATGGTAAAGAATGATAACTTCTTCTGTGAGCACAATGAGGTGGCACCCACAAACTCCTGCAAGTTAAAGATCTACCATGGTAAGTAAACAAAAGCCATCCCAATGAATAACCTCTCTCATGGCAATGGCCAGGTTACCTCAAAAATATTTGGATACATAGTCATTGGTGGCATGCAAGTGTTAACCCCTTCATCAACAGCATGACTGCTGAGAAAAATGGGCTTAGCACAAGAATTTTTAGCCAGGAGAAATTTACATCAGCATTTTTGGAGAAGAAGAAAAAAAAAAAACAAACATTTTTCTAGCTTCTGTTTTCCCTCCAGGCCCTAGTGAGGTGAGCACTTGGTACTTTTCTTCAGTTCTCTGTCCTTCATTGCTTCTGATTTCGCCCCTTCTTCAAAGGAACACCCACTTTTATGATCCATTCCATTTTCACTGGGTCAAAGAGGATGTCTTCCCATTGCAGAGAAGCATCACCACACTCCACAGTATTTTAGGAAAGAAAAAAACACATTCCTCAGGGTGATTTCATCTCCCCATCACAGGCAAAATATGTTTTAAACACTCAATGTCACCCTGACAAACAGGCAGGAAATCCATGCTGATGATGCCTATGCCTTAGTCTACAACTCTCAATCAAGGAAAAAATAAAAATTAACCATCTTAAGAAACTCTTCAGGCCCAGGAAATCACTGCCAATGCAGCAGTGGCTTGGGGATGTAATCTTTGGCAGCATCTAGAGGCTGGCAGCAGCCCCAGCGCAGATGTGGTTGTGGCTTGTACCACTTCCCTGCAAAAAGCAGCTTTACCTGCAAAAGCACTTTGTTCTGCTGGCACAGCCTGCATCTGCACTTGGAAAACCTGCCAGCATCCTTTTCCCAACAAGCCTCTTCTAGCTGGGATCATTTTTTAATGATGACTTCGCAGTTTATCTACCACACTCTGCTCATTTATTCTTACTTAGTTTTACAGCCAACAAAAAACAGTCCTGGCAAACACGTTATTTTATAAGCCGGGATTTCCGCTACAAAAAGTAATTTTGCTTGTTTATACCCCAAAACGTTTTCCTCCAAGGGTTCTGCAGAAACCACCTTTGAAGAAAAGATATTCTGGAGGCATGAGGAGTTTAGCAATCACTTGTTTGCTCTTGTTCCCAACAAGATACACCTCAAAGTCTAACTGCAGTCTCTAATTGCTGCAGGTATTTTTAACCAGCTACCTGAGCTCCCTCGAGTTAAGAGAAAATAGTCTGGTGGGATCTGATACAGAAATAGCAGAACACAAGTCATACAGCAGTGGGTGAGAATGGGAAACCTCCAGTGTTTTCACCATTTTCTCATTTAAGGGCTTTGAAGACTTGCCTCTACACAGACTTGCACTCATTTTATCAGAATTGTTTCTACAGCTGTGGAGTCAAACCAGCAAAAAGGGGCAGATTCCCTATCTCTATTCCCTTTGGTAGGGAATGGGAAACAAACCTGGACATGCAATTTTGTATTTGATGGGCTCCACATTAGCTGACAAGGATATCCCTTGTTCCTCTCCCATTAAAATATTACTGTCATCAAGACATTGGGCTTCTGCAAGAGGAAAACCCCACCTAATCAGCCCTGCCTTGTAAGTGCTGTGCAGGGCAGCAAGAGGAATAATTACACTAATGACTGGTGAATAATTGAGTGCACTGAACAGGCTGGCACCCAGCCTCTTCCAAATCCTAGTGCTGGCAAAGGACAGTAGGGAATTACACCAGGCACACGAGAGGGACACAGAGCCCAAACACCCTCCCCTCCAGAGAGTTGCAGTATCCATCATCCTTACAGAGAACTCCAAGTCCTTGCACTGTTCCCCTCCTAGAAGTTATCATCCCAGCCAGAAATGGTTTTGTGCACATTTTCAAGCATCAATTTCAGCTCTATTCTCCAAATCCTAGTGCTGCCTGCAGAAACACCCTGGCAAAGGACAGTAGGGAATTACACCAGGCACACGAGAGGGACACAGAGCCCAAACACCCTCCCCTCCAGAGAGTTTCAGTATCCATCATCCCTACAGAGAACTCCAAGTCCTTGCACTGTTCCCCTCCTAGAAGTTATCATCCCAGCCAGAAATGGTTTTGTGCACATTTTCAAGCATCAATTTCAGCTCTATTAACAATACAAATAGGGACATTTCAAGCATGTCATATTATCAAGTAAAATAAAGAGACTGGTTATTACAGAACAACCTAATGCATATCTAAAATGGGTATAAATCAAAGAGTATCACCTTAATTTGCTCTGATGGCCTTCCAGTCATTGCAGAAGTATTACAAACTATCAAAACAATGACATCTGACACATTATTTCATCAGATCTTCACAGTCTATGGAAATTGTTAATTTTTTTATTGAATTGTTATTTTATATTATAGTTATTTTCATCTGTGCACAATAGGTGAGATTTTACTCCAAGGACCTACCAGTTTACACTGTTACTCCCAGAGGAAAAATTACTCTGCTAACTAAGAGCTGGAATGTTGCTCTTCCTCCCTTTTACTAAAAAGCTGCTGTTCAGCCTAGTTTTAATACACATTGTTTAACAAAGCTCTGTCACTTCCAAGCCCCTGCTCTGGAATCCAACCTCAAGACAAGGCTCTCCCACACTCTTCTTTTCACAACATTCCTTTTACTCCCTAATTCTCAAATGCTAGATGACTAGGATAAAGAAAACTAGGAGTTAACTCAGTCTTAAGTTTTTCTTCCCACACAGGAAAGCTCATTGCAAGGAAGACTGTTTATTCATGTGAGTCCTCCTGGTTTCCACTAATCCCTCTCCACATTTCTGTCTGCCAGACAAAGGAATGCTGATTGCATTTGTGTTTTGTTGCACAAGAACACACCAAGCCCACAGTCACCAGCTGCAGAGGGCATCAAAATTTTGAAAAACTCTCCAGAGCTCTTTCCAAAGTTAAATATGCACTTCTAACTAGATGTGCACACAAAACAGACCACAGAAATGTTGAGGTGTGGATGCACATCCACTTGTTTTGCTGACAGAGTTGAACAACTCAAACACCATCACTTCTGGCACCTGCAACAAAGCAGCTGCTCATGGGGTCAGAGGGCTGAGCAAGAAGAGCAGAGAGGAGACACTTTTAACTGGAGAATTCCCTGATCCTCTGCATTCCACAGCCAGGGAAAGGGAACTGTCCAAGACCAATATCCATGTAAAGGCTCTGCTGTGGGTGCATGTGTCTGTACATCCCAAAAAGCACCACTTTGAGTGTCAGACACTCAAACACCAGAATGGTTCAAGTGAGTTGGTGTTTCAAGCCAGCCAAGCCCATCCCAAGTGCCCCAACTCCAAAACCCAAAAAACCCCAAAGAAGTGACCCAGAGTGAAGCACTGCACTGTCACTACCATACCAGTCCACACACCCATCAAAGCAAGCACAGGACAGTAAGAACAGCCATGTCCTGCTGTGAGTTTTACACAAGGGTGTTGTTGAAATACCAGCTCCTTCCTCTGTGGCTCTGGAAGTGTTTTGCTGAAGAAAAGAGCAAAAAAACCACCCTTTGCAGGGCAGCACCCAGCACGCTCCTTCAGAGGTTGACCCAGTCACGAACACCAGGCACGAAATGGGAACCTTCAGAACCACTTCAAATTTTCATTTCTTTACCTTGGAAGAAAAGAAACTCTCTTCAATCTGCCTCCTTAATAAGAATTGCAAATATTAGTTTAAAAAGCAAATCTTTGAACTAACACTCAAAGAAGTCAGTTATTTTGGCATTTGACTACCTTCAGGTGCAATTATACAGATTCTTCTGATTCTACTAAGTTTTTACTGTGTGTTCTCTACTTTGAGAGGACTTTAACTGTGCCCAAGTAGAAGCCTTTTGAGCAGGAACTCCTACTCTATCCTGATTATCTGCTGGGAAACAGTTTACAATCTGCATCCCTCATCTGGTGAAATCACTGCAAAAATCAGACAATTTTTCTGAAGGACTGCAAAGGCTATAAGCAAATATCCAAGCTCTTCATTTCAAACATTGTGACTATCTTCCTTCAGCTCTCAAATTCCTCAAATCACAAAGCAATGAAAGCTTCATCTGTTGTGAATTAAAATGCACATGAAAAGGCCTATTTGTGGTGTCACAGCACATGGAGAGTCCCTCCCCTCAGACCAGGAAGCCTTGCACACTGTCATGCTTGAGACACAAGTACTGCCCCACAAGACCTAATTTTGAAGCAGATGGCCAAGACATCATCCTTGCACTGCTTGTCCCTAGAAACAAGAAGTGCCACATGGTGCTTCAGCATATTAGTTTTTAACCAAGGAAGATAGAAAACCAAGAATGTTTTAGAAAGACTGGGAAGAAGCACCTTCATGTGGCAGCATCAGTAAGTGGGCACCAGTGGAAACCACCAGAAGACCAAGAAGCCCAGTTTGAGGTAGGCTGTATGCTCAATTACTACCAGACTAATTACTACAGCCAAGAGCCACCTGCTCTCAGGGCTCTCAGCTGCTGCCCTGTCCCCAGCAGCTGTATTTGGCTCCTGTCCCAAACACATCCCCACAGGACCACAACCTTCTGCCCTCACGCAGACGTGCCACAGCCTGGCAACAAGGACAGGCACCACACACTGCCATGGAGAAGCTGTGCTCTCCTCCCCAGCTCTCTGGGCTCCATGCTCCTCCAGAGGGAGGACACCAAGGGGGCACATGTCAATCCCTTTTCACTAGGCCGTGGCAATGTCTATGAGCTTTGTGCTCCACCAGCTCCCAAAAGCTGCCCAAAACTCGAGGCAGGACTGCTGGCAATGCCAAAATGCGCCACAACCGCCCAAGGCGCTTTCACAAGGGCTTACTCACTTCTTCCAAGTGACTTTGGTGCTGTCAAAAGCTATCTGCGTCAGGTTTTGGATCTGAAATTATTCCAAACATCTGGAAGAAGTTCTCGGTCTTTAAAAACAAGGAAAAGACTCAATGCCAAGGGTTCTGCTTGAGTGTTGTGTATGTACAGTGGTTCAAACCCTCACCAGTGAGCTGCTCAGAGATAATGACCTGGCATTGCTACACCACCTGAACAAGGGATCACTCCTGCAAGAGCCTCTGCACTTGCACAGGCATTCCAAATTTGGGAAAGGAACATACCTGTGAAGGATAAACTCAGTTACACCTGAAACAACCACTGAGGGAAGCCTTGGATGACAGTTTTCAAAGCATTTATTTCAACAGTGTTTCCATCACAGCTCAAGATCAAAAGCTAAGAGCAAGGCAAGGAATTCTATACAGGCCAAGCTCAGGGTTTCCAACACTCCCAACACCAAACACCTGGGATGGTGCAGATACCTAAATATTATCAGCATTTCCATTATCAAATTACTAATGATTTCCCTCCACCCAAGTGCCTCATCCCCTCAGAGCCTCCTGCACCAACATCCCCCACAAAGCCAGCAGCCCTCTCCCAAACCTCAGGCATCTGTATTCCAGGCTGTGCTCAAATGCACCATTTGGCATTACTGAGCAGCTACAAACCCTCCCAAGGTGTTTTACAATAAACGAGGCTGCAATTTCCTTGCAGTTGCTGCAGCTACCAAATGACTTGATGAAATCCAGCAGCATTATGCACTTGTATGCACCCAACAGCCTCCAAACATCCTTTGTGGCTGTCAGGGATCCAGCACAGCCAGCCACAGAGAGAAAACATCACTTAGAATACTCAGATCCTGAAAATTCCAGAAGTACCAGAAATGTGGAGGACTCTGGAGTTCAGGACTGAGCTGTGGGGAAAGGACTTCCAGACGCCTCAGTTACAGACAAATTTCAGGTTCTTTTCCCAGTTAACCAGCTCTCCTAAACAGGGGAATTAGTTGCTACCTTCTCCAGAAAAAAAAAAAATAAAGGCTCCTACAAAGAAATTCTGGATGAAAACATTGACTTGCTGTTAAAACAAGCACAATGTGGAGATCAAGCATCACTTCCTTCAACTATCACACCTGACACCAACAGCAAAACCACATTCTCATTTGTTTCATTAATGGAGTAAAGGGGAAGAGAAATTAGCTTAGAAATAGAAAACTGAAAACCATTCAACAGGTGCCAAAGACACAGGACTGCCCTACATTTCCAAAGGGCATTGGAGCTTTGGGGTTTATTTGCTGTTAGAAACTTGAACTCGTGCAAGGTTAAAACTAAGAGGTCAGAGTCTGAGACAAGTATAAAAGGGAAATCTGTGTTTTCATTTTTAATGATGCTTTAACACCCAGAAATACCTCATTTCTCATCAACTGCAGTCTCACAGCTTCCACTTTACAGCAGAAACAACACTTCTACTTTGCACAGCAGGAATGGTCCTGCTCACTGAAATTAAACCCACAGGGAATAGCAACAACTGTATTTACTATTTAGTTTTTGCTTTCTGGAAATAAGCATTTAAAAGTAGCTAAAAAAAAAAAAAAGAGTGTTTTCAGTTTCACTTTGAAACATCCCAAAAATACACTGGTCTCCATCTGCACCCCCAAGGCCTCTAAGGAAAAGGCTGCATTGCTGTGATTTTGGGAAAACTACACTGAGACAAAAGCAACAAGCATCAAATGTTTTCATACATGGTCAACCATGAGATTTGCATTTGGCCTAACAGAAACATAAAGCACAAAGCAAATAGGTCATATTTAAGTACTAAGTTGAAATTCCTCTGGAGACTTAACAAGACTTTTCTACCTGGTAATGCTGAAATTTAAAGTAATATTTTAAAAAAATCTATTATACTCAGAATTACATGTCTTGGCAGTCAGGAACAGACACCATGTCATTTCCAAAAGCTTTGGAGTGATTGCTTATACAAGATTCCAGGAATGCTTTGTCACAATGAAGTTTATTCCATCCCTTGGAAATATTAAATGCATTCCTACCATAATGAAACACCTTATAAACACCACGTGACAGAAACATGGGGTTTAACAAAGCATTTCCTTCCAGCATCATACCATTCAGGCCCCTGACATGAATTTTATTATCAAATAAGTAACCACACAAGGAGGTTTGCTAATGCACCTCGGGCTGTGAGAGGACCCGGATGGAAGCAGCACCAGCCTCGAGTGCTTCCACCCCCAGACTCCCACCTAATGCTTGTCAGGCAGCTCCAAGCACTCCACATTTCCAAGATGTCATCTTGAGCATTAAATACAGTTTTAAGCACGACCCTGTACTACAAACAGCAATTCCTGTTGCTCACTGGCAAGTCATCCCTGTTTTGGGCAATACCTTTGGAATGTATTACCCACAGTATGCTGAATTACACCAGTATTGGGCAGATTTCCTAAGTTCTGCCTGAAAATCAGGATGTTTTGTCCAAGCAAGTGAAGTCACTGTTTAACAAGACCCCTCCTGTAACAATGGGTTTGCCCTTGTCATCACAGAACTCTATTTAACCAGGGCTGTGGACTCCAGGGGCTTCTGGGAAATGCCATTCCTCAACAAAGATGGGTTTTAAACTCCAGAGTGGTCTGAGGTTTGGACATATTTTAATGGCAAAGCTTCTACCAGCAAGGACCTCACCCTGCTACCAAAGAAGTCATGCAGCTCCATCATGTAAATGAGAAACCTGTACTTGCTGCAAATGCTCTCACATTACATCTGACCTGGTCTGCTCTAAAAAATCTCTTTTAAAGCCTTTAATCAAAAGAAAAAGTATTTTTGAGCTAGACTAAGTTTTGCTGGATCCAGGAATGCCATGTCCTTCCAGAGAAAGCTCAGGTCTGAAACTCATCATGCTCACAATCATGCAGGCCAGGCACAACACCCAGCCACATCCAGGATCCTGATCCCTGCTGTGGGGTGGGGAAAGAAAACAAGAGGCTCAACTCCTTTTTCTGCCACCTCAGAGCTTCAGCCCAGGATTTTCAATACCTCAACATTACAAAGGCCAGGAAGAATGAATATGGTCAGTGACATCACAACAATGTCATTGGAATGCTCCAGAAAAAAGCAGGCAAAAAGGGGAAATTAATCCCACCTGGTAATACTGGAATTGCACAAGGTTGCAACAAAGCAAGGAGACTACTGGGCCAAAACAGGCTACAGAGACACATCATGTGCTGTACTCAGAGCAGAAATAAATATGCCATTCTAAACATTTTCAAGTTTATTTTCAGAAAAAAAAAAAAAAAACTAGAGCAAAAATGGAAATAGCAATCTGATATAAAAAAAAATTTAAAAAATGAAGTGGCAGTGGATTATTTGGACAAAAGTTCAGAGAGGAAGAATATGGGGAAGACATTCAACTGTGGGAAAATACCTTTGGGAGGAGAAGCCTTTTGTTCCACAGCACCTCTATGTCTAGGTTTTTACAGTCCCTTGCTAACTTATTCTGCCAGCAGCTGGAAAAGCACCAGAAATCCGCCTGTTTACTTAGACAACTGAAATTCCAAATGCCATGGCAAATGGCTCTCTGCTCCACCTCATCACAGGGAGAGGATGGGAGGAATACTCCAGGGTTCACAAGCCTCAGCCAACCAAGAGCACAAGGTTAAGGGGTTATTCATGCCCCTATTTTTGCATTTGGAGAGCAAGGGGAATTCTTGTTGTGCGACACATAGAGACAAATCAGATTATGAGCATAAGTGCCAAATACTGTACAAAACCCACCATTAAACACCTGAAATCCTGCTTATGCTCAGACAAGAAAGAGCAAGTGTAAAATATTCTGAATATCTGAGACGTCCTAAAACCTGCCTGGTTCACTGCAGGTTCAGTGGCCTTAGGGAGGGCAAGTGATAAGAGTTTGGCACAGAGCAGATGTCTCCAAAAGCCCATTCCACATTAAGAAGTGAATCACAGGCTCTGTGAGCAGCAACTTAGCTACAAGTTAGCTCCTACTTCTGCAAAGTCCCCATCATATCAAATCCCTGCCCTGAAAAGCTCATGTTTTTTCACACACAGCTTTTATTTGGAAATGGCCAAATGGATGGGAGAAAAAATTTAATTTAGACCCTTCAACTATAGCCCTGTCAGCTAATAACTGCTCAAATGGAGTGTTTTAATGGAGTTATACCTGCCATGGCTCAGATACCTCCTTGCAAATACTCTGTGGCTCCCTGTTCCATTTTCCTTTCGCTGCAGCTGTAAAACAAAACCCCATTTATACCTTACACTTGATCATCAAAAAAATCACTCATTAGGGAGCACAAGACCCACAGCTGAAGTTTTCAGGCTGCACATTACATCTCCCTTGAACAAGTAAGTTCAAAGCACTCAAAAATGTAACCATAACCATCACTATTTGGTACCAAGAACCCACGGCAGACACACAGGGACCAAAGCCATCCAGTACTTGACTGGAACAAGTGAATCACAGCTCAGCAACCGAGGATCCGCAGCAGGATCCCGAGCCAATGTGACTCCAGAAAAGGTTTACTGAACCAGAAAAGCAGCAGCAGCAATCCTGGTCGGGTGCCAAACACAAGGAAATAAACAGAACAGAGCCCTGGAAGATTTCACCAGCAGCCACAGGAGTGAGGATGAGCAAATCCTGAAGCATCGGCCAACGTCGGGCCACTCACCTCAGAAGAGCCCAGAAATGTGATGGCAGGAAGCTGGCATTTAGCAGCCATGCACGGCAAATGAGTGCTTTCCTCCCCTCTCCTGGTGCATTCCAGGGCCTGAGTTGGTTTTGGGCCCCGAGTTTACACTCTCAACAGACAGACACTGTGCACCCTGATCTGCTAAACCAGGAGGAACTACGGCAAACGCCAGGCAGTAAGGGGAGCAGGAGAGCAGGCACGGGAAGGTCGGGGGTGGTTCTGCAGAGCCGGGCACAGGGGCAGCCTCCCAGAGCATCCCCGGGGATGGGGCAGAACAAGGGGCTCCTCACCTCAACCCATTCTCTCCACTACTTCTGCAACTCACTGGTCGAGCACACAAGCCAAACAGCTTCAGGGCAGTGTAGAAGGGGGCAAATCCACTCAGACCAGCAATCAGGACCTTCTCTAACAAATTAGTTCACGAAGAACATGCAGGTGAGTCCACCAGCCAGGTCTGGAAAATGCAGGAGCAGGAACACTCACAGCTCCTCACTGGCAGCAACTTTTCCACCACTTGTCTTATGCAAAGATAGGGAATATGTCAGAGTCTGTTCAATACAAACAGAATGGGCCATGACTTTTGCAATCTTAATCATTAAACACAGACTCTCTATTTTAATGGCTATTTGAAAGAGTAAAAAGCTGAAGGTCCCAACTGTTTGCATGTCTGCCTGCCAACTGTTTCCCTCCCTACATCAGGATCAATAACTGGGAGCAAAGAAACATCCCTGTTTAACCATGAGATCTTCTTTAACTGCAGGGTAATCAGCTAATCCGGGCAGACTCCTTTATTCAGCTTTACATGGGCAATGCTGTCATTAAAGTTATAAACTTTAATTTGACTCAAGGATTGCCATTTACTAATTTAGCACGCAAATATTTTTACAGCTGTTTGCATCAAGCTCCATATAAACTACAGGGGATTTATAGCACATAAAGCAATACTTTAAAGTTGCTTAGAGCCACTGCAGAGCACAGGACAGTTGGAGAAAAAAACATTCACTGAGGCATCTCGTGTTTAAAGAGATTTACCAACACACACAACCATCAAAACAACTGCTTTCTGGGCAATGGATCCCTCAATATTTAACATCCACAGATTTCTCATGCTATTCCCTTTGGCATACTGGAAAAGGGCAGCACTTCCTAGTGACTCTGGATAATGGTAGAGTACACGGGAACTAAAGAAATCCCATCACCTGAAGAAAAGTGAATTGCATCAGGAACTTTATGGTGAGCTGGAGCCAAACCCTGCCACGAACATTTAGAAAGGGATGCTAAACTGCTTCAACGGCTTGATTTTTTTTCCCCAAAAACTTAGGAGCCAAGAGATAAGACTGAGATACTTCGATCTAAAGAAGCTAAATGTTACTTCAAACTCTATTTCAGTTTTAAAGAGGCACGCTTAAAAACTGAGGGTAAAAAAAGTTACGGCTGTGAAGGGATTGCTCGTACCCCTCCTGGTCTGTGCTGGAAATAAACACAAGGTTCAACCTCTGTGTGTGGCGAGGGGGAAGGGAAGGGAGACGGCAACAAAACCAGAGCGGTGCCTCTCCTGGAATTCCAGGGCTTGCCATGGGCTCCGCGGGTTCGCGAAGGAGCTGGAGGAGCTACACCCCGCCAAACACCATGAAGACGGAGGAGAATAAAGAAAAAAAACCACAGATTACAGCCCCCAGCTCGCAACCACACAAAGAAAGAGGAGCCCTTTCAGTGCCAAAGGCCTCGTTCCCGACGCTTCCACAGCAGGAAGCGAGATCCCGGCCGGGCCCGAGGGGCCTCCCGGGAGAACGGGGTGCCGAGGAGCCCTCTCCAGCCCCAGGGGGTACCGAGAGGGGCCGTCCCCCCCGCCCCGCCAGATTCGGAGGACACCGAGTTAAACCCCCTGCAGCCCCGGGGGACGCTCAGGAGCGCCCCGCAGCCCCGGGGTTACCGACAATGTGTGCGAGGCCCTGCCCGCAGCAGGCCGCCGGCCCGTCCCGCTGCCCCCCACGCCCCTTCCCCGGCGCGTCCCCCCCAGTCCCGGCGCCGGGGGGCCGCACCTGGATGACCTCGTTGACCTCGCGGATGCACTCCACCATGTGCTGCAGGATCTGCTCGGCCGTCAGCACCTCGTAGCGATAATCCTCCTCCTGCTCGGGGCCGCCGCCGGGACCCGGCCCGCCGCCCAGGCCGCCACCGCCGCCGCCGCCGCCGGGGCCCAGCCCGCCCGTCTCGCTGCCCAACAGCCCGTCGCGCTCCCCGCCGACGCGCAGCCCGGGCTCCACCAGCTCTACTTCGCCCAGGTCCAGATTATCGTCGGGCTCGTCTTCCTCCTCGTCCTCCTCGTCCTCCTCCGCGCCGCTGTCCTCGCTGCACTCCTCGTCCTCGTCGAACTCGTAGTTGTACCCCTCGTCCGAGTCCATGGCGAGGCGCTGAGGGAGCGGCGGCGGCGCCCGCCGCCATCTCACCCCGCCCGCCGCCGCCGCCATCTTGGGTGCGCGACACGCCCCCGCCCGCCCTCAGGCCGGCGCCGCCATGTTGAGTGTGGCGCTGCGCCAGGGAACCACCGCGCCCACCGGGGTGGAAAAGATCTGCGAAAGCATCGACTGCAGCGTGAGGCACGACACCATCCTGTCAACCAGACCACGGCACTGAGTGCCACATCCAGTCCTTCCTTGGACACTTCCGTGGATGGGGATTCCAGCATCTCCCCATCCAATGCCTGACAACGCTTTCCATGAAAAAATTCCTCCTGGTGTCCAACCTGAGCCTCCCCTGGCACAGCTTGAGGACGTCTCCTCTTGTCCTGTTCCCTGGAAGCAGAGCCCGACCCCCCCCCAGCTGTCCCCTCCTGTCAGGAGCTGTGCAGAGCCACAAGGTCCCTCCTGAGCCTCCTTCTCTCCAGGCTGAGCCCCCAGCTCCCTCAGCTGCTCCTGGTGCTGCACAATATAAAGTGATTGGAATGGACCTTAAAGCTCATCTCATTCCACCCCCTGCCATGGCAGGGACACCTTCCACTGTCCCAGGGTGCCCCAAGCCCTGTCCAAACTGGCCTTGGGCACTGCCAGGGATGCAGGGGCAGCCACAACTGCTCTGGGCACCCTGTGCCAGGGCCTGCCCATCCTCACAGGGAGGAATTTCTCCCCAATATATAACCTAAATTTTCCCCTTTTCAGTTTGTACTCATTACTCTGCCCTATCCCTACAGTTTCTGATGAAGCTGGGGCGGTGGGGATTTGCAGGGGTTGCCAGCTTCTCCTTCTGCCCACCCCGTGATGGGACATGAGGTGGAGCTGGGGCATGGAGCCCTCATGAAATGTGCTGTGGACCAAGTGTGCAGAAGACTCCCAGTGCCACCATTAAATTGAGTGGTCTCTGGCAAGCGACTTGTGAGGAAAATATGATGCAAATGTGAGGGGAATGTGAGGGACAGGTATAGGAAAATAGGTTACACTGCCTCAAAATCAGAATAAAATTGCACTGAGACCCACCAGGCAGAAATTCCCAATCATTCCAGGGGCTAAACATGAGCCCACCATCCCTGGGGGGAGCCTGACTGTGCCAGGTCTCCAAGCTCTAGTGTTGCTTTCTAGTCCATGAAGATGGTACTACCTGGGTTTTCACTGGTGCCAGGTTTGATTCCCTCTATTGTCTGTTAATTGGCATTTTGCAGGGGGAAGAACACACAAGTGGTTTCATCCCCAGACCAGGGATAGACTTTTTTACCTCCTGGAGTTGACAAGCGCCCTGGGCAGTTCAGGAATGCCGTTCCCAGGTTGTCTCATCCCTGCCAGAGCCTCTCACCTGAACACTGAGCTGCTACAAAGGGCAGGGTGAACACTGAGGTGCTGCAGGAGCTGAGCACCCTTTGTCTCAGCCTTCCCTGCCTCCAGCATCAGCTGTGCTCAGCCTGATATGGAGGAGGCTCGCTGGGCTCATTGTCTGCAGCGTTCGGGGAGCTCACGGAACTCCGGTTGGCTTGGAAACAAGGCTGCAGTCTGGCCCAGAGGAGAACCAGCTGCTCCCCCCTCCCCACCACTGTTCAGCATGGATGTGAGAGCCTGGCACAGCCCCAGGAGGGCTCCAGGGTTACCTTCTCCCACTGGTGCTCACCTTCCACTTCCTCATGCCCTGGGGAATAATTTCTTGCCGGGGTGAAGTGGGGCCATTCGGATGTTGTGGTAATATTATTCACCCACTCTGCCTGGATGAAGATGACATTCATCAGGGCAGTATGTGGTGTAGGTGTGACAAATTTCATCAGCTCTTTGGGACAGGAGTCATCTGCTGCAGCAGGATCCTGCTTCCTGCTTCTGCCTCATACAAATCCCTTGTGAAACAGGAAGAAAATTAGAAGCCACATCCCAAAGTGTGTTTATTTCCTGCTAGAACACAGCATAATGATGGCCACAGTGGCAAGGGTTTACACATGCAGGTTTCCTCAGGGATCTGGGCAGATTAAGTGTCCAATGGCCTGGCAGAAGTCTCTAGAACCCTCACTGGTACCTGGCTGCATCCTCAGACACACAGGCAGCTCCCTGAGCTCTGCTTTGCCTGGATCAAGAGCAGAGGGTGTGGACTGGGCATGCACATTGCCTCATGCCATGCTACCCAGTCAATAAAGCCAGTTCTCTAATTACCCAACTTAGGTGGAATTGCAAAGGCCAGAGCTTTAATCATCCTGCCCTACATAAATGTAAGTAGCCCTGACTTGGTTCAGCTCCAGATGCACCATCTGGACATCTGCCAGGCTGGTCCCACGTCATGTGTGGGCTCAGGTGGTTCTCCAGGCCCTCACCCCATGCTTCTTCCCCAAGGGGGACTGTGTGTCACCCCCTGAGACTCTGAGCTAGTCCTGCCCAGCTGGTGGCATGCCCAGCTCCTGGCCAGCAATGACAAGGCACAAGCCATTTTGGGGCTGCTCATCTGGCCACAGGACCCCAAGAAAGGCACTGACCAAACAATGGGGTTTGGCTTTATTGGATTTTGGCAGCTTTGAACACAAAAACCCTTGGCTGAGGTGACCTTCCTCTCAGGGACAGACCTGGGAGAGTGTTTGGGAAGCAGCTGCTCCTGGGAGCAGGGACTGGCCATCTCCAAGTGCTCCAACAATCTCCTCACAGCCCTGTCCTGGCCCTGACCAAGGCTGCAGAGTTCAGCCCAGAGCCTTGCATGGAACCCAGAGAGAGGAGGTTCTGAGCCAGGCTGTGAGAGCTGAGGGTGCTCACCTGTACAAGAGAAGACTCCAGCGAGAGCTCAGAGTCCCTGCCAGAGCCTAAAAGGAGTCCAGGAGAGCTGGAGAGGGACTTGGGAGGAGGAATGGAGGGACAAGACTCAAGGAATGGCTTCCCACTGCGAAAGGGCAGGGTTAGACAGGATATTGGGGAGAAATTGTTCCCTGTGAGGGTGGAGAGGCCCTGGCACAGGCTGCCCAGAGCAGCTGTGGCTGCCCATGGAAGTGTCCAAGGCCAGGCTCAACAGGGCTTGGAACACCCTGGGCTAGTGGAAGGTGTCTCTATCCATGGCAGGGGGTGGAACAAGATGATCTTTAGAGGTAGGGACCTACCTTCCTACCCAAACCATGCTGTGATGGTTCTCTGATCCCAGTAATAAATATTTATAAACAGTGATGGGATCATCCCAATGACATCCCACAGATAAAGGAAACCAGTTCACCTTCTACAGTCCCAGCCTTATCTTTCCCAACTGCAAAACAGGCACCAGCATTTCGCAGCCAGTTACTCCAGCAACAGTTATACATCTCAAAAATACTCTTTGGAATGAAATTTTAGCCATGCCTTTTGCAAAAGGCCTTTCTTTATTTTTAAACTTCCAACCAATGGTCACATATGAAGCCCTGGTCACCCACCAGCTTCTTGTAGGTGGTTGGCAAAGGGTACCTGAGAAAAGCGGGGCAGCTGCTTTTAGCTCATTTGGAGAGGATCTGCACTGTCTCTGGAGATTTTAGGACTCCAGCTACTGAGGAAAGCCAAAAACTGCTCTTCTGCCCACTCTGAAAAATGATTTAGATCTCCATAGACACCTGGTGCTTTTTCACTTTATTCTTCCAAGAGCTTAATTACCCAAGTGATTCTAGTAACTGTTAACACTGAAGCTGACAAGCATAAAATATTGCCTTGCAATCACCTTGCTCCCCAAAGTTAAGCACATGCTTACAGGATTTATGGGACCATCACCTCTGGGCACAGGGAGTTTGTCACGGCGCATCCACAGGCTCTGATTGATTCCAGCTCAGCCCCACAGCCGTGACTGGGAGCAGCCAGGGACAGCAGCCACATGTACTCAGCCTCCACAAGAACTTGCAGCATCTCCTCGTGACGAGCCCTGATTCGTGATACCAAAATGCTGTGAAAGTGCTGGTGCCCCACACCACAAACCGCCTGCAGATTCAGGGTGAACCTCCCATCCCACCCAGCCTCTTTCCTGCTCCCTCATTCCTTGAGGAAGGCAGGATCTCTGGAGAAAGCCTTTCTTCTCCATCACCAGAGACACACAGAGTTCCCACGCTGGGAGAAAGGAAATCCAGAAGATTTCTCAATGTCTAGGGTTTGATTTTGGGTGACTGCACACTCCTTAACAACCTCAACCATAAGCATGGGCTGAGCAGCTCCTCAGATCACCACCCCAAAGTTGTGCAAGCTAGAGATAACCCAGAAGAAAAAAGGCTCTGTGATAACATCAACAGGGAAAACACCACCAGGCTGAGCTCGAGTCAGGACCCCAAATCCTCCACACTGATGAACACATCTCACTTCAAGCTTTTTGATTTAAACTCCACTCTTAAGCTCATAACTGTTGAAAAAGAAGAATTGATAAGCGGTGGTCTAGCTGGGAAGGTAGGGATGTGGAAATTAGTTATCCTGTGCTTTGAAAAGTGCTGGAATGCATCCCTGTAGCTCCAAAAGCATCCTGCCATACACCAGCTTGCTTTGGGCCCCCAATACATCAAGGTTCCTCATGGGCTGAGTTGTTAGAGCTGATGAAAATCCCCTGGATGTGGATTTAGCATCTCATGTTTAGGATCTTCTTTGTGCACGTGCTAAAGCTCCACCAAATGTCTCTGGGGGCTCCTGCTGGGTGTTTAAATGTGAGCACCCCTCTGCTTGATGACAAGCAACATCATCCCTGAGATACAAAGATGTGCAACAGGAGGGTCCACACCTGAAAAGACCTGGCACATGCTGACCACACTCCCTCCAGATCACCACCACAAGTAAAGACACTTCAACCCTGCAACCCTTGTGCTTGCAGCCCTTTACCAATTAAAGTGAAGGTAAACAAGCAAATGAAGACAGTAGTTTTGCCCAGAAAGAGATGCCAAAATTCAAGTTAGAGGTATTTCCAGCAGATGATCTGTGTTTTCCAAAGCCCTCTTCCAGCCACACCATCAACAAGTCCCTGGTCCCTTGAGTTGCTTCATTCAGGAGCAATTTTCCTAGACAGTGTTGGCTCAAAGAGCAAAGCAAATAGAAAACTCATGCCCTGTGAAGGTGTTCATGAACAGCTTTCTCCTTTCCCACTTCACTGGCTCAGATACTTCTCATCAGAGGAAGAATCTGTGTGCAAAGCACCCTCCTGGTTAAATGCAGAAGCAGCCAACATTATAGGGAGTTAGGCAGCATAATAAATGGACTTACATATTTTAAGAATGCTGTGGTGCAACTGCACTGACATCCCAAAGGCCACCTTCATGCCCTGAAGGCAAACAAACCAGAAAGACTCAAATGTGATACCAGCTAGGTTTTATAACAATTTATATCAGAATAATTAATTTGGATTGTTACCAAATTCATTGTTGGTAGCAAGCAGGTAATCCAGCAATGTCCTGGCACAGCAGTTTTTTGCAGTCTTCCAGCAAGTCCCAGCTTTTGCATCAGAGATGACAAGAGGGGTTTGTAGAGTGTTACCTGAGCCAGAACAGCCCTGCCTAGGGTTCATTCCCTGCATGTTCCTTGCTGAAGTACCTTGGAAAAGGCCTCCCAGGTGGTTATGTCAGCCTGCAGACACACTTTGAGCCCAGGAGCTGGTCTATTGATGGGCTACTGGAGAGCATCAGCAGCTTCAGGCTGCTGGTGCTCCCTGCCCACCACAGGACAGAGTGTAAACCAGGTTCTTCCAGCCAAGTCCACGGTTAGACACACTCTTAAGCAGTTTTCTTATGTAAAGAAACACTCAAAAATCAGACTGTTAGTCTGGATTAATGCCGGCCAGCTACAGATGAACTTCAATGAGTCATCCCCCAGAGACATCAGGTCCCCTAAAATAGCATCAGCAACTGAATCTGTAGAAAGGCTGGAATATTTGGACTGAAAGCTCTGATCACAATGCTTTACATAAGCTGGCAAACATGCCACCCTCCCCAGGCTGAAATGAGAATTCGCCTCAAGCCAGGGCACTCCCACAGTTCTGTCTCATGTGCTGGGAAGCACAGACCTGACATTGCCTGATGCAAGACAGCAACAAACTGGCTTTGTTTGGGGTGTTTTTCCTTCCACTGGAATTTTAATTCAGTGAAACTACTTGAGGACAAGTCCAGAGATACCAAAATCAACCAAATATAGTCAGAAAATGGTGGTAACAGCTGGTGCTCCAGAAGTTTGCACAGAGAAAAGCAACAAACCCAGCTCAAGACCACAGAGGCTTTATGCAGACTGGCAGCAGGAAACTTGAACACAGGGAATGACAGGAGCCATTTCCCAGAGGTCTGACACAGGCTGGAATACAGGTGTTCTCTCCTCCTGCTCTGTGATGAGGACAGAGACAGAGAAGGGCCACAAAATCCTGGAAGAATAGTGAGGAACCAGACTGGCATGTGCCATTGTGTTGAATTTGGGTCCTGCCACCTCTGTAGGGAAAACAAGGGATGATTTCCAGGAGCCGGAGGGAACCAACAGGCTTTAATTGCCCCTTTAATTAGTCCCTCTCCTGGGACCTCCACCCATGAACTCCATAAGCTCCATTCAATCTGAGATCCTGGCAACCGATTCTTCCTGATCTCTGTTATGAGTGCACCTGCTCCCAGGTATTCCTAGATTGATGTTGGACTTCATTTGGTGCCTTTAGTTCTCTGGGTGATACCTGGGCTGTTGGTCCACCCCTGTGCTCTTTTAGCCTGGTACACTCACCTGGTAAGGCTGTTTCTGTCCTTGCCTCCTGCCTCACTTTCCCATTAGGTGGACTTTGCCATTTTACACAACTGGAAAAGAAAGGTGCAGTGCTGTGTAGCTGTGGAGCTCATGGCAACACCATTTGGCTCTCTTTGACGCCCTTCCTGAGGGAGCCCAGCTTCTCTAGGTGACCCTTAGTCCCCTCCCTGCCTTTCCCCCAGGAACCTCCCATAAATTTTCACTAACCTCATCCAATTCTCACAATCCCATTACGACCCAAACCTGACGTGATCTCCTTCTGGTGCCTCATCTCCCCACAACTTTTTCACCTCCACATCACCCCAATAACCTCACAGCCTCCTTCAGCATTGGAGAGCATCTCCCTCCATCTCTCCCCAGCCCCAGTGAAACCTTTCCATGTCTTCCCAGCTCTTTTTCTTTCCCCATCACTCCCCAGCTTTGTGCTGGTACTATTCTAACCTTTGACAACAAGTTTCTTGTGTTTTTTTTCTACAAAAAGCTTTTTTCCTGTTGATCCTCTTCTCTCTATACTGCTCCCATGAGGGACAAGCCCTTACATTCCCCTCCAGACCTTTCCATAGTTATGTCCTGCTCACACAGAATGGTTTTTCTTCTTGTGTGATGGGGCCATCTCCCTTGTCACACTTTCTCCTGTGCCATTTGTTTAATTTTCTGCTTGCTCCCATGCCTCTGGCTTGTCTCCCAGCACGCCTGATACCTTGGAGTATTCTGGGACAACAGGTTTTTAATAATTTGATGGAGTGGGTTCCCTTGTAGGTTTGTGCTGGCAATTAGATGGGTAAGACCTGGGCTTAAGGCCCTTATTTGAGTTGGGGATTGCTAAGGAAAGCAGAGCTGGAGGGAGGAAGCAAAATTAAATTGAGTTCATCTGAGGTTAAGGCTTTCCTTGGAAAAGCCAAGCACTGCATGGAAAGCATCCCTGCACCACTTCACTGTGAGGATGCACCATGGGATAAAGCCCCTTTCATTTGTACAACCCAATCAATATTTCACTGGCCACATATAAAATATCCTTAGAAACCTGTGCAAAGGATGATTTATATATTGCTCATAAAAATACACAGCATCAACAGAAGATGCTTAAACCCAAGGTGGATCCAAAGTATGAGCAAGAGGTGCTGGTTTTAAACTGAGGGAGGTCTAGTTAGGTTAGATACAAGGAAGAATTTATTTACGATGAGGGTGGTGAGGCCCTGGCACAGGTTGCCCAGAGAAGCTATGGCTGCCCCATCCCTGGAAGTGTCCAAAGCCAGATTGGACACAGGGCTTTTGGAGCAAGGTGGCATAGAGGAAGATGTCCCTGCTCATGGCAGAGGGTGGAATTAAATGGTCTTTAAGATCCCTTTCAGCCCAAAACAACTACTACGAAAGCAGCACGGGTGAAATACGTGATTTAAACCATCAATCTCTTCAACCTTTTCAGCCCAAAACACTACATGATTCCACGAAAGCAGCACGGGTGAAATACGTGATTTAAACCATCAATCTCTTCAACCCCGGAGGCAGGCTGCTGAGACTCCCTGGCAGAAATCCTGGCTGGAGTGGGGGGCTGAAGACTGGGACAGAAATTACCTTCAGTGGGGAGCTGCAAAGGTTTTTCATACTTCATTTGAAAGGAACGAGGCGACGGTGGACCCGTGGGGAGGCAGTGGGGCTCGGGCGCAGCGGGGGGAGGCCGTGAGGGCGGGCCCGAGCTGCCATTTCGCGGCCGCCCGGCCCCCCGCTGTCGGGCGGTGCCGCCTCCCTCAGGCTCGGGCGCGACATGGCGGCGGCGCGGGCGCTGCAGCTGTCGCTGCTGCTGCTGCGGCTGCTGCTGCTGCTCCCGCTGCTGCCGGGCCCGGCCGGGGCCGTGTGGCCGCAGCCCCAGGCCCAGAGCTTCCCGCCCGGCGGCGGCCGCTGCCCGGTGCCGGCCCGCCGGTTCCGCTTCGCCGTGGCGGACGGCTCGGCCGTGGGGCCGGGCTGCGCCGTGCTGGACGCCGCCTTCCAGCGGTACTGGCCGCTGCTCTTCGGCCGTCCCACCGGTGAGGGCCGCGGCGGGCGCTGACCCTTGCTCCGTGGCTTTGGGCTTAACAGCCCCCTACACTCACACTAATTTTGGGGTCAGACCGCGGGGTTCGGTGGCCGTCTGCCTCCCCTCAGTTGTGCGGCGGCAGGTGGGGTGGGAGTTGTGGCTTGGATGGAGTCTGGTGGCAAGGGCAGCGATGGGTTGGGATTTGGAGAGCAATGGGTATGGCACGTGAAGAAGAAATCCAGTCGAGTTTGGCACAGCTGTAGTTGTCCTTCTGCCAGGATTTAGGCTCTTGCTATCAAGCGTTTTCTCTATCTCATTTTGTGCTTCCTCCAGGTAGTGTTGATCTCCCCATTGCTTCATTTCACATCCTTCTCTTGTGGCTGCAGGGAGAGCTGCTCCCAGTCTTGCAGCCATTCCTGCTCCAGGGTTACTGCTGAGTCTTGGCTGTTCTCATCAGTAGTAGCTCTCGGTGTCCTGTGTGAGGTCCCACCTTGAGGAAAGAGCTGCAGCTTTGTGTGTGTTCTTCCAAGTACATACTTGTGCCACGGGACGCCTCTGCCAAAGTGGAGCTGATAAAAGTCCTGAGGCAGCATGGCTTTTCTGCCAGGGAGGGGTTAGCTCCCAGATTCATCCTGAAATTGTAGGGTAGGATAAGGAAAGGCAAAAGCTTCGAGAGTCTGGGACAGGGTCTAAGGTTTTCTTGAACCCAGACTTCTTCATGATAGCACCCATTGCTTGTCTGGGATGAGCTGCAGGAAATCTCTTGGCTGTGGAGCTGACGTGCAGGGACGCTCAGTAGCTGCGTGGGTCTGCTGCAGCCTGAAGTGCTATATCCAGGGAGTATGAAGCACTTCATTCATCAAAAAGAGCTAGTAACTCTGCTCCTGAGTGTTTTAAATGTCAGTGTGAACTCTGTCGCTGCTGATCAAAGCGGAGAAGGGTGGCAGCGTTGGAAGCTGCTTGGCTTTGTCTTGAGTACATCATACTTTGAAAAAAGCAGGTTTGAAACAGAGAACCCTTTGGCTTATTTTATTTTTTCAACTCTTGTGAGTAGAAGTAGAAATAAATTTTGATTTGAGAGCCAAAAAGACTCCTCTTGGTTCTCTTTTGCTGCTAGGAACTAAAAACAGCTGATCTAATTATTCACGCTCTCCTGTTCCACTCAGAGGGGAAATGTGACCATCAAATCACTTGGAGCAACACTGCGATCACAAGATCCAGCTCACACTCATCACTTTCCATATGCCCTGCTTTATGATGCTCAAACTACAGAAATTATTTTAAGGCCTTTTTTCCCCTCTTTGCCTTCATTTTTTTTAGTCTTTTTTTTCCGCATGGGTGGTTAGTAAGAACAGGCAGTGGAAACCTTGGATGAAAGGAAATAGTTTGCATTAATAGGGGAAATAAATGGCAGAAACCATTTTCTGGCTGCGCTGCCTTGCAGGTGTGGTTGGTGGTGGTGCCTGTCTGCATCTTGGCTTAGGAGGCTGTGTTTGGGTTGGGAAGCACCTCACTGAGCAGGTTCAAACATGGTGTGTGGTGGTGGGACGAATTCTGTCGAGGCTCCTCAGCAGAATGAGTGCTCCCAGGTCTGAGAGCGGCTGTTCCCGGTGAACTGCCGCCTTCCCGAGCGGAGGGAGCAGGTCTTGCTGTGCTGCTTGCACATCTGTGAGGTTGCCTTGGCTACCAGCTTGTCTGCAACCGAGAGGAAAGCTCAAAACAGGGCTGGCTTCAAGCTGTTTTCCTTCTCTCCACAGAGGTTTCGTCATCCCTTCATGGAGAGATCGGGATTTCTGTGAGCTCCTGTGAGCTCTAGAGCAGGGGCTCTCTGCATTTCTCTGAAATGCTGGCAGTGCCACAGTCCCTCTGGAAACTTCTTGGTGCTCTTGGCTCATTCAAAGCCAAGCTCTTTATTTTCAGTGACCACATTGAGCATTGGCTGTTCCTGGGAATGCTGTGGGGGTGTAGGCATGGACCTTGGCTGGCATGAGCAGGGTCCCACCCTGCTACCCCATGCTCCTTTGGTAACTGACTGCATCCCAACGAAGGTTGAATGGGGGAGTGACTCAAGTGGGAATTTAGACTTCTGCATCCTTGGAAGTGCTCTTCACTTAGGGAAATAGGCCCAGAACTCCTACTTGAGGTCTAAATGTGACTGGGTTCGTTTCTCTGGCTGCTACACCAGGGACCTGCTCTGCAGAAGGTGAAGTCAGTTGGGAGCTTTTCTGAGCTGGGTGAGACCTTTTGATTGCCTCTAACTCTGCCCAGTTTAACAGATTCATTCTCCACCCTTTTTTAAAGGCTTTCTTTGCCCTTTTCCAAGAAGTTTGGGTAGAGCAGAGCTCTTGGGCTTGTACTTTTTTGCAGTGCTGGGAGATCTTGGAAACAAGAAGCTCTTCACCCTCGTGGAGAGGCTTTCACTAGTCATGGCTGCAGCATGAGAGCCAGGGCTGGTGTCCAGGAAGCCTCAGGGCCTGCTACTGGTCCATATTCTGATGTTTGTCCTCTCTTGTGTGCTCCTTTAAGCTTCCTTTTGGACTTTCTCACAAGTGGGGATCAGCCCATGTTCTTCTGTTTGGCTGCGTTGAAATTAACCCCTGCTGAACACCGTGGTGTCTTGTTTTGGGATGCAGGGAGGGGTGCTTGTTTCTGCCTCAATCCCTAGCTGGGCTGGGAGGATGGTGGTGGGCTTGGAAGCAGGGAACAGAGCTGGGATGGGGTTGATGTGCATGGTCTGTGTCCTTTGCAGAGAATGAACCGTCCTGGGAAACACCCTGCAGTGAGCTTCTCGTCTATGTTTCCACTCCAGGCTGCGATGGGTTTCCCAACCTGGGCTCCAGTGAGAGCTGTAAGTGTCAGGGTTGGGAGCGGGAGGGAACGTGGCTGTTTCTGTGCCTGTCTCTGGGAAGTAGCACTGTGCAGTTACCCTTGGATTTGGGGAGGGCACCAGTTCCCTGCTCTTGAGATGCTGGGGCAGGGCAGGAGGGACATACCTGAGGGTGCTGATAAAGCAGTGGAGAGAGGTTTAAAATAACAGGAGAGGGCCAAAATTCAGTTCTCTGCGGTCCCGGGGTGCAGTTCTGTACCTGAGCCCTGCCCAGAGCTGTGGTGGCAGTGTGGGACAACCCCCTGATGCTGTTTTTCAGATAAGCTGTCTGTCTCCAAAGGCTCCATGCTGCTCTCAGCTGAGACCGTGTGGGGAGCTCTCCGAGGTGAGCTGCGCTTCCCGCAGGGCATTCCCGCTCTCCCTGCCTCGGCCTGTGGGGATGTCTCACAGTGCCTCTCTCTTTCCCTAGACTTTGTTAACTGAGCTCTGCTCCTTTGGGGGTGTCTGTGCTGAGAAAGGGGCTCTCTGTTTTCCTGCAGGCCTGGAAACATTCAGCCAGCTTGTTGGGAGAGATGAGAATGGCACGGTGAGTCCTGGCCTCAACCCCTGGGAGAAGGCAACTCTCCATAGTACCCCAGCCTCCTTGGGGACAGGCTGAGGGTTGCTGGGGTGCTTGGGATGAGGGGGCTCAGCCTTGCCAAGGCCCAAGTGGAAATTCATGGATTCAGCCAGATCCCTGCCTTCTGAATGTGTAAAGAAATGCTGCAGCTCTTTCTGGACACTTTGCACTCTGGGCAGTGAGGCCACCTCTGTGCTGCCAGCCCTGGGGACAGTGGTGACCCTCAGTGTCTCTTGCTAATGGCCATTTGCCCAACATCCTGCTCACATCTTCCTCGTGTCTTCTGTGTGCAGTACTACATCAATGAGACAGAAATTGTGGACTTTCCCCGCTTCCCTCACCGGGGACTGTTGCTGGACACCTCTCGTCACTACCTACCTCTGAGAGCTATCCTGGAAACTCTGGTAGGGCACCTGTGCTGGGAGATGAGATGGTTTAATTTGGTGTCCCTTCCCCTGTGACAACTGAGCTCCCTTGTTTGGGTGATTTCTCAGCTGCCTTTGTTAAAAAGAAAACTCTGAGTTATTTTGAATTCCTGCAGTCCAGGTTACTCTTCAAGGCTGAGTTGTTTCTAAGGCAAGGGAAAACACTGGCAAAGGTGGGTGGTGGTTCTGTGCTCATCCCAAGCAGAATTAAACTTAGAGATCTCCACCAGTGGCTCACGTACAGGGAGAACAGGGATTTTACTAAGCAGAAGTATTCCTGGCCCTGTGCAGCTTTTTGTGTTTAGAGAGAGGTGTCTGAATCCCTCTTGGATCCCGGGGAGCATTTAGGGACTCTGACTTGTCCTTCTAGAGCTGAAGGACCTTGTCCTCTATCTGTGGCAAGCTGGATGACCTTTCAGAGGGGATGGCACACGTTCATCTTTGTCCCTGTTCTTTCCCAGGACGTCATGGCTTACAACAAGTTCAATGTGTTTCACTGGCACATTGTGGATGACCCATCTTTCCCCTATGAGAGTTCCACGTTCCCAGAGCTCAGCAAGCAGGTAATGATCACCATGTAATGCCCAGCTCAGGCGAGCAGATGCGTGCCTCTGCTCCTGAGCAAGGCGCTGAGCTTTGCTGTGTTCCCAGGGAGCCTTCAATGCCATGACCCACGTGTACACAGCCAGCGACGTGCGCACCGTGATCGAGTACGCCCGCCTGCGCGGCATCCGCGTCATCGCCGAGTTCGACACCCCCGGCCACACCCTCTCCTGGGGGCCAGGTGAGGAGCACACCCTGCCTGCTGCTGCTCTCAGGAGAGTTGCACTTGTCCTAGGGGCAGAAGTGGGTGCTGCAGTCTGGACCCTGAAAGCTGGGTGTGGGAAGCAGTGTCCCACAGGCTGGCTTTGACGAGGAGCAAACCATTATTTGGGAGATGTGGGACCCAACGGTCCAACTTCAACAGCAAAATCCAAAGAGAAGCATTTTCATCTTTTCTTGGGTCCAAGCTGGGTGATTTTTTTTTTTGTGGGAACATCTGCTCTGCCAAAACTAACATCATGGCTTATTGCAAGGATCTTGTGCTTAACTGAGGGTATAGCTGGCCAAGTTTCCTTGCTCTGCTCAGCTGTGTCCCAGTCCTGACACACTGCTCTCTGCTCCAGAGACTGTCTCCTCTTCTATGTCTAGAAGTGCAAGAAGCTCCAGGAAAACATTCCATTGTCTTTTTCTCTCCTTTCCCTGCCTCCAAATGCCAAGGCCCATGTTAGAATTCTCTGTATGTGGTCACAGCTGGAGCAGTGGCTGTCCATCCTTCCCTGTCCCCTGAGAGGCCGTGAGTTGTGCTGAGGGGCATTGTAGAGGATGACATGGTCACACTTTGCCCCTTCCTCACCATCCTGCATTTGTTATCATCAGGTGCTCCAGGCCTCCTGACTCCTTGCTATATGGGCAAGGCTCCTTCTGGAGCCTATGGGCCCATCAACCCCATTGTTAACAGCACCTACCAGTTTGTGACCAGTTTGTTCCAAGAGGTCAGCACTGTGTTCCCAGACTTCTTTCTGCACCTTGGTGGCGATGAGGTAGATTTCACGTGCTGGTGAGTTTGAGATCAGTCTGGATGGGGGCTGGGGGTAGGTATTTGGGATTGGAGTCCCAGCCTATGGCTACTTGGGCATGAGCTTTGGTGTCCTGCTCTCCCAGGCCAGGGGTAGTGGTGGTGCTTGGGATTTTGGGCATTTCTGTGCTCATGGTGATGCTGAATGTGGGAAGCTGCTGGTGCTGGTCCAGCTACAGGTGTGGAATACCTGGGCAAGCCTTGGACTGGTGTGGGAGGGACTTGACCCTGCCTTGACCTTACTCCAGAGCTCAGGTTGCGATGGTTTTATTTCTTCTCTTTGGTGCACAGGAAATCTAATCCAGAAATCCGTGCTTTCATGATTGAGACAGGCCTTGGTGAAGATTACAGAAAATTAGAGTCTTTCTACATCCAGAGGTAAGGACAGGGCATCCAGCGCCTGCTGCTGCACTGTGTGGCTGGCTCAGCTGTCTTCTGTCTTGGGAATACCAGTTGTCCTTTCCAGGAGCATCCGTATTGGTTGTGTCTCCCTGGCCCCAAAAGGGAACATTTTAGTGGGAGATTGACCACAAAAAAGCCTGGGGCTGAAGAGAAAGAAGCCCCACAAGGGGCTGTGCTCTCTCCCTTCTCCTTCAGAAGCACCTCCACATTCTGCTGAGGATGTTGGGAATATCTGTGCGGCTCCTTAGGCTGTATGTAACTACCAAAGATGGAAATCAGTGAGATCACCCAAAACTTGGTGCTTTTCCCACTCCAGGCTTCTGGACATCGTCTCTTCCCTTGGCAAAGGTTATATTGTGTGGCAGGAGGTGTTTGACAACGATGTGAAGGTGAGAGCTGCCTGTGCTGGGGTGAGCAGTGCCAGCACCCCACCTGGTGTGCTCTGTGGGGGGCTGTGCTGGGGCTGGTGGGTGTTAACTCTGTGATGGGTCTGGGTTGATCTCTAGATGGTGCTGCCAGTGAGCTGCCCTCATCTTGGCTTCGTTACACTGCTGCCAATGCTCTGCTCCCTCTAGGATGCGGGTTTTAACCCTGCCCATAGCCTTATCCCTCCTTCTGTTGATCCTGCAAACCAGATGGGAAGTGGCTCAAAAATCAAGCCCAAGTCTGCCTCAGCTTTCTTTTGGGGGTGTGGAGGGGTCAGGGCACTCTGCTCGGGGGAGCAGGTGATGTTGTGTCACTGCACTGATCCCCATGTTCACCTGTGCTCCTCAGCTGAGGCCTGACACCATCATCCACGTGTGGAAGGAGAACAACCTGCAGTACCTGAACGAGATGGCCAATGTCACCAGGGCTGGCTACCGGGCTCTGCTCTCTGCCCCCTGGTACCTGAACCGCATCTCCTACGGCCAGGACTGGATAGAAGCCTATAAGGTGGAGCCCTTGAACTTTGAAGGTGTGTTCCTGGTGTCCCCTTTCTGCATGGCCAGCTGGCTTGGCGCTCAGACCTAGCTCCAGAGCTGGCTGTTTTGCTGTCCCCTCCACAGGCAGCCCCGAGCAGCAGGCCCTGGTGATTGGTGGCGAGGCCTGCATGTGGGGTGAATATGTGGATGTCACCAACCTGACCCCCAGGCTCTGGTAAGGGAGGCCACAGGGAGGTCACTTGGGTCACATGAGGCTGGGCTTGTATCCCTTTTCCTTGCCACTGAGTGTCATGTGCTGAACTAATGGGTTTGGTCTGCACATGGTGCCTGTCCCCCCTGTGCTGGTAACAGCTTCACTGAGGCTGAAATGGGAGTTTGCAAAGCTGTAACAACGTGCTGCTGCAAGCAGGTTGTGTTTAACACCTGTCTGTCCTGTCACCCTGGTCTGCTCCTGATGGGCACGTGTACAGGAACAGATCTTGGGATACTCTGAAGCCTTTGTGTGTGGAAGGATGCTGGTTAGAAAAGCGCTTGGGAGTTCAGGGCTTCATGTAAGAATCTTTTGAACTCCCCCCTGCCCTGACTGCCTGTCCCTTGTCTTCAAGGCCGAGAGCTGGGGCTGTAGCTGAAAGACTCTGGAGCAATGAGACTGTCAGGAACGTGGAAGACGCGTATGTCCGGCTGGCCGAGTTCCGCTGCACCCTGCTTGGGTAACTGCTCTGGGCTCACCCTGGGAGGGCAGCGAGGGAGGAGGGCTTGCCCTGATGAAAAATGACCCTTGTTCCTCTGGAAAGCCCTGGTTTTTCTGCTGCCTGTGTGTGGGCAGAGCTTGCTTTGTGCAGCACTGGAAGAGCGCTCCTGCTGCTGGCGTAGGCTGGTGGCTCTGGCGAGGAGAGGGCTTTGTGTTGAGGAAGGAGGGGACTTGTCAGCTCTTGCCACTCCTCCTGCAGCACCAGCTTCCCCAGGAAACCTGTCCTCACCCCGTGCTCCCACACATGAGCAGAATCTGAGTTTATAAGCACAGGATGAAAACCACTCCCTCCTTGTCACACCTGAACCGGGGTACCCACGGCCACCCTGTGCCACTGGAAGCCCTCGTACCTGGTGGTGTGTCTGCCTGTGCCCTCTCCCTGATGCCATCCTTCTGTTCTCTTCCCAGGCGTGGTGTCCAGGCACAGCCTCTCTACGTTGGATACTGTGACCAGGAATTTGGCGGAGTTTGAAGGGAGAGCCCCACTGCCCTCTGTCTCTGTGCATGCAGGAGGAATGTTCCCCCCTCAGAAGGGCAGAGGGACCCCTTGCCACCCCACCTTCTGCTCTGGCTTCATTACAATGAACATTTCTTTTGCCTCGGCATGCACTCTTTACCTCTTTTTCTATTTTTATTTCTTTAAGTCTATAAATAAATGACCCCAAAGAGGAAAAAGGTGCCTATTCCTGCTCATGTGGGGCTTGGGACACTGTGCAAGGGTTAGCAGGAGATGGGTAGGGGTTGCTCCAGAGATGCTGGTGGAGAACCATCATCCTGGCAGCTCTGGAAGTTTGCAGGGTGCCTGCTCAGCTGGATAAACTGTGCTTAGCCTCTGCTGCTGTCCCAGGGTTTGCTTCTGCAGTCACATTGTGCTGTGGGGTCCTGTCCTTGTCCCTTCTCTCTCTGATGGGCAGGCCTGCAAGCTACCACCTCTGCTGCCCTAAACCCTGGTTGCTGCCACCTCTTCTGACTTTTCCTCAGCAGATGACACCCTGGGGCCTCTCTGAGGAGCCTGTGCAAATCTGCTGAGTGGTGCATGGATACTAAAAACACTCTGCTCAGCTCTTCAGGCTGTCACCTCTGCCTGGGATTTGTCCAACTGACCCGTCCTCCTCCTGCTCTGTTATTCTCAGGGTGAGTAGCTCAGCTCCAGGTCTCCTCCATCCAGAGGGGTTTGGTTTTGATGGTGTTTTCCTTGGAGAAGAAACCAGTGGTGCTGCTGTCCCACGGAACTGGGACAGGTGTGATTGTTGTCCTTCAGTGGTTGGGATTGCTGTGGTGGAAATGGCATTCAGCTGAAAGCAGGGAATCTGTCAGGGAGAAATCCTGGCAGGCTGGGACTGTTGTATGTGTGTCTTGGTCTTAAGTGAGTGAGATCCACTGTTGTGGCTGGAAACCTTTCATGACTGAACTTCAAATTAAAAATAGTGAATTAACAGTTATTACTGCCTCCTATTTTTAAAAGTCAGATTTTTTTTTTCATTTTTTTTTTCCTCCCCAGTGTGCTGTAAGGTAGTGGCTTTTGTCACTGCAGGGAGCTGCTGCCAGCAGGGCTGGGACAAGTGGGACCCTGGCCATGGGAAGGGTGCTTTGTTCCCAAGAATGTTTTTCTGTTCCCAGAGAGGATGCTCTGCAAGAGCTGCACTTCACCATTCTTCACCGTAGATGCTCTATCCCATTCCCTGCCCTCATCCCACCTTCCTTTCTGGGCTCCCTTTCCCCCACAGCCAAGTGTGAGAACCCCCAGGGCTTGGGATACCCACGGAGGACCCCCCAACATTGAAGCCTGGTATGGTGATCCAGGTTAAACATCATCCATGATGCCATTTCCCAGGGTGTCTGCAGCAGCATCTTCCCTAAGCCCCCTCCTGGAGGTGGATCAGTGACGCTTCCCCCTTGGACGGGCGGGATCCCGGACGCACCCCGCTCTCCCCGCCGCGCCTTTGCCGGGTGGCCCGTTCCTTCCAGAACATCTATTTTGGTCGTGTAAAACTTGCCGGGGAGCAGGGAACAGGGAACAGGCAGCGTGTGAATCACTCGGGGCCAACGGGTTTAAAAATAAACCCAAGCGGCGGCGAGGAGCAGCCGCCAAGCCCCCGGATTCCGGCAGGATTGTGCTCCACGCGTCCCAAACCCACCCGTGGGCACTGGCACCAGCCAGGGGAGTTTATTGGGACACGCTTGCAGTGGCGGGCACCTGTGTGCATGGCGTGTGTGAGTGCTTGTAAACACGTGTGGCTGTGCCTGGAAGCGTGTGTGCAGCGTGTGTGTGCTTGTAAATACTTGGTGTGTGTCCTGTGTGTGCTTGTAAACACGTCTGCTTGTGAGCACACACTTGCACACGCGTGGTTGTGGGGCCTCACATCCACTCGTGCACACAGGTGTGTGAGGGTTGTTGAACACGCGTGCATTAAGGTGCCCTGCACGTGTGCACTCGCACACATGCACAAATGCACTGCTCACACGTGCATGTGGCTTTTGGCACACATGCACAAACTTGCACACGCATGCATATAGGTGCATGCGTACACTTGTGCATGTGTCTGCACACCTGCCCATATGGATCCTTGCACGCTTGCACACACGTGTGAATGCCCCCACATGTCATTGCCCAGACTCACAGCAGGGCTGAAGCCACACGTGCTGTGCACGCCCTTGCACATACTTACACACGTGTGCACTCTTGCAGCGCGTGTATGTTCTTGCACACGCTTGAACACACGTGCACATGTTTGCGTGGACTTGCACGTGCTTGCACACATGCTCACACACACATGTCCCTGTTGCACACGCTCACACCCCTTCCCACACTCAGAAGCCCCGGCGCGCCGGGGAAGCCAGGCTTCCCCCCACCTGGCTGCTGCTTTGGGACTAATTAATTAATTAACGACAACGCCAGGTATTAAAGCTGCTCAGTCTAATTACAGATCTTTCGGGGTGACGCGGGATGCAGGAGGGAAGTGCTCTCCTCCTCCCCCTTCTGGGGCAGCCCCGGGGGGCAACAGGGGCGGTGTGGGGTCAGCAGAGTGTTCAGATTGACCCTTTTTGAGCCTGTTCTGTGTGTTTAACCCTGCTCCGAGGTGAGGAACACAGAGGGGTTAAGTCTGGATGCCACTAAAGGGCTGCAGGGGGAAAGGTGGGAGGCTCTGCCCCTTGCACAGCCCCAGCTGGGGGATGATGGGGGCAAAAGGGGGATGGAGGGGGGTGAGGGAGTGGGATGGAGGTGGTGAGGGATGGTGGGGGTGATGGGGAGACGGTGGAAAGGGAGGGACATGGGGGTGATGGGGGGATGAGGGGAGAGGGGGGGGGTGGCGAGGCATAATAGGGGTCGTAGGATGTGATGGGAGGGATGGGGAGGGAGACCGGGGTGATGGGGGGTGATGGGGGGTGATGGGGATGGTGGAGGAGGGTGATGGAGGTGATGGGGGTGATGGCGGTGATAGGGGTAATGGGGATGATAGGGCTAATGGGGATGCCGGGAGGTGATGGGGGCTAGTAAGGATGCTGGTGGCGGGGCGGGGGGTGTGTGACGGCAGTGACGGGGCTGACGGGGCCGGATGGGCCGCCCCGCCCCTCTGTCCGCCCCGCCGTTCTGATTGGCCACCGCCCCCTCATTATGCTAATACAGCACCCCTGGGCGGGGCCGTCCGGCTGACGTCACGGGCCCGCTGGCGGGCGCGGGCCGAGCCGAGCCGAGAGGTGCCGAGCGGGGCGGTGCCGAGCGGTGCCGAGCGGTGCCCACCGCGAACAGCGGCCGGGTGAACGGGCTGAGCCGCCCGCCCGGCGCCATCGCCATGAAGGACCACGACGCCATCAAGCTGTTCGTGGGGCAGATTCCGCGCAACCTGGAGGAGAGCGACCTCAAGCCGCTCTTCGAGGAGTTCGGCCGCATCTACGAGCTCACCGTGCTCAAGGATCGCTTCACCGGCATGCACAAAGGTGCGGGGGCGGCGGGCCGGGGGACCCCCCGGGTGGGACGCCCTGACACGGGACACCCAGGTGTGGGGGCTGTCCTGAGGTGAGGGGGACACCCTGGGGTGGGGGACACCCTCTGTGAGGTGCTGCTGTGATGGGATGTCCTGCAGTGGGGAGGATCCTCAGTGAGGTGCTGCTCTGGTGGGACACCCTGGGATGAGGGGCACTTTCAGTGGGGTGCTGCTCTAGAGATGGGGAGGATCCTCAGTGAGGTGCTGCTCCGGTGGGACATTCTGAGGTGGGGGGCACCCTCAGTGAGGTATGGTGCTGGTAGGACACCCTGAGGTGCAAGGTTCCCTCAGTGAGGTGCTGCTCTGGTGGGACACCCTGGGATGAGGGGCACTTTCAGTGGGGTGCTGCTCTAGTGGGACATTCTGAGGTGAGGGGGGATCCTCAGTGAGGTGCTGCTCTGGTGGGATGTCCTGAGGTGGGGGGGATCCTCAGTGAGGTGCTGCTGTGATGGGACACCCTGAGGTGGGGGGCACCGTCAGTGAGGTGCTGCTCTGATGGGACATTCTGAGGTGGGGGGGGCACCCTCAGTGAGGTACTGCTGTGATGGGATGTCCTGAGGTGGGAGGTACCCCCAGTGAGGTACTGCTGTGATGGGATGTCCTGAGGTGGGAGGTACCCCCAGTGAGGTACTGCTCTGGTGGGACACCCTGAGGTGGGGGGCACCCTCAGTGAGGTGCTGCTCTGATGGGACACCCTGAGGTGGGGGGCACCCTCAGTGAGGTGCTGCTCTGATGGGACATTCTGAGGTGGGGGGGGCACCCTCAGTGAGGTGCTGCTCTGATGGGACATTCTGAGGTGGGGGGGGCACCCTCAGTGAGGTACTGCTGTGATGGGATGTCCTGAGGTGGGAGGTACCCCCAGTGAGGTACTGCTCTGGTGGGACACCCTGAGGTGGGAGGTACCCTCAGTGAGGTACCGCTCTGCTCTGGTGGGATGTTCTGAGATGGAGTATCCTGAGGTGGAAGACCCCTCAGGTGGAACATCACTGAGATGTGGCACCTAAGTATGGGCCACCTGTGAGGCAGGACAAACTGAGGTGGGGGGAGCCTCTCAGGTGGGAGATCCTGTCCTTCAGGTGGGATGCTCCTGAGGTGAGGTACCCCTCAAGTGGGACAGCCGGAGATGGATCATCTGGGCAAGGGGATACCCCTCAGTGGGACACCCTGAGGTGGGGTGCTCTGAGGGTGGGGACCTCTCGGTTGTAGTACCCCTGTGGTGGGATAAACTGAGATGGAGCATCCTGGCATATAGGGGGACCCCTGGGGTGAAAACACCCCAAAGTGGGACACCCTGAGGGAAGGCACCCAAGTGTGAGGCACCCCTGATATGGCACAGCCTGAGGTAGGATATCCCTGAGGCAAAGGCACCCCTGAAAGGAGGTTCCCCATCAGATGGAACAGCCTGAGGTTTGGTAAAAATGTGGGCCACCACTGAGGTGGGATGCCCTGAGATGAGGGTACCCCTCATGTGGGACATCCTGAGATGGCACATCCCAAGACAGGGATACCTCTAAGGTGGGACATCCCTGACGTGGAGACACCCATGAGGTGGGATAACCTGAGGTGGAGCACCCCGAGGTATAGATGGGATGCTTTGAGAGGGGGCACCATGATCTGGAAGTATGCCTGAGATCAGAGACACTGGTATGGGACACTTCCTAGACGGGGGTATCTGTGAGGTGATGTATCCCTGAAATGGAGATACCCCTAAGGTGGGACACCCTGAGGTGGAGAACCCAAATATGGGGCACCCCTCAGCTGAGTTGCACCTGAGGTGGAGATACCCTTGATGTGGAGGCTACCCATAAATCTGGGGTACCCCAAGGAGGGGAAACATATGGGGTGAAGGTACTGGTAAGTTGGAGGCAACCTTGAGGTGGAGCACCCTGAGGTGGGAACACCCCAGTAAGGAGCATTTGGATATATGGCCCCTCCTAAGATTGGGGTGCCCCTGAGGAAGAGGGGAGCACCCACCTGGGGTCAGGGTGCTGCTGTCTGGCTTGGGGGCACCCCTGTAATCAGAGCACCACAGGGCAGGGAGCACTGCAATGGATTTTAGAACATCTGCCTGGCTTGGGGCACCTGTCTGGCATCAGCACACCCACATGAGTTTTGTGCACCCCTGAAGGTGGAGCACCCCTGGGATACAGGCACCCCACAGCGGATGGGGATGTGCCAGGTCTGCACTGTGTCCCAGGTGCTGTGGCACTGTGGCACTGTGGCATGCAGAGCAGTGACACACCGAGGGGGTCACACAGGCACCGCCGAGGTCTCCATGGAACCCCCCACCCAAGAGCTGTGGTGTGCAGTGCCAAAGCAGGGTCAAGGCAGCCCAGGTATCACCCAGACAGGAGCCACGAGCTGTCACCAAACCCCTGTGCCACGGCCAGCACCTGCTTTGCTGGGACTTTCCTGGGAAGCCAGAACTTGGCATTTGTGGTTGCTGCCTTGTCGATGCCCTCCGGCTATGGGGCAGCCGTCTGGACTCTGTCATTTTTGGCACTTTTGGCCTCCAGCATTTCTCCAGGTGTCTCTGAAGCTGCTTCTGTGCCTGGATCAGTGGGATTTGCACCCTTCCAGGCTCCCTCTGCGCTTCCTCCAGCGCGGGCTTCAACGTCTGCGGCCCAGCCGCATGATTTAATTGCGGACGCTCCTCTAATTTGAGCGGCATCCTCCCTCCCGGCGAGCCTCCAGAGCAGAACCGCTCCTGCGCCAGCCCTCCGAACTTCTCCAGAATGCCCAGGCACCGTCTACATTGTCGCCTGCAGGAAAAACAGGGAAAAAAAAGAGAGAAAGAGGAGCGGAGAGCAGGAAGCCAACATGATTACAGATGGTAAACACTGGAAATGGCACCAGGACTGAGGCGAGCTGCTGTGCTGATCTCCCCTTCCCACCCGCAGCGGGAGGGTATTGATCTGGGGGGATCTCTCCTTGCTCTCCGTTGAGGGCAGATGTCCCCAGCACCCCAAGGCAGGCGAGGGACCCCATCCCGCAGCGTCCCCCGCCCTGCCGCCATGCTCCCTCTCCTCCCAGGCACGCTGATTGTACTTATTAAGAGTTATTAATACTTAATCAGCTGGCGGATTTAATTGTGCCAATATTAAAAATGCATCAATGTCAATTTTATTCATTAAATATTTACTTTGTTGAAGGGAAACTGTTTTGCTGCTGTTTTAATATCACTTTCAGATGCTTTTGGATGTGACCCCAGCAAATTGGGGGGGAGCCCTCAGGGAGGGAGCGGTGCAGCGGTGGCACAGGCACCAGGAATGCTTCAGGAGAGACGGAGCGAGGAGGACCGGACCCTGTCCCCAGGGCTCTCGCTCGTTGCTGCCAGCTCTGCGAGCGAGTGGCTCGGCAGCCAGCGTGAGTCAGCGTGGGAAAACCTCACCCCAGGCGTATTCCCGATTTCCAAAGCGCCATGATGTCGAAGGAGCCGGAGTGCCTTCGCCACATGAATCTCATCCCAAGGAGGATGCTTAGGCTGGGGGAATTGTGGTGGCAAGAGAGGGTGCACAGCCTCGACACCTGGAGATCTGCTTCCTGGAGGACTTGGGCTGTGGCTTTCCCCAGGGCTGGGGCCAGAGCACCACTGCCCGTGTGCTGCCTGCTTCCCCCTGGCTCCTTCCTTCATCCTCCATCTCCTAGCCTGTTCTGGGGTTGAACTGTGATCTTGTCTGTGCCCATCTGGGTGTAGAGTACCAGGGCACCAGGATGCTGGATGCCAGGGTGTCAGTGTGACAGGACGGTGGATGCCATGGTGCTGAGCTGCTGGATGCCATAATGCCATGGTGCCAGATTGTCAGGGTGCTGGATGCCGTGGTGCTGAGGTGATGGATGCCACCATGCCAGGGTGCCAAATGCCAGGTTATAGACTGCCAGAATGCTGAATGCTGGGGTGCCAGGATGTCAGGGTGCTGGGATGCTGGATGCCGTGGTGCTGAGGTGCTGAATGCCACCACGCCAGGTTGCTGGGATTCTGGATGCTGCAGTGCCAGGGTTCTGGATGCCAGGGTATCAAGTCCCAGCGTGCTGATGTGCTGGGTATCACTGTGCTGGATGCCAGGATGCTGAGACACCACAATGCCATGTCAGCTGTGCCACCAGCTCCCTGTGTGCACAGGCGCTGTGGCAATACCAGGCCGGACACTGATCCTGTCTCCCTGTCTCCACAGGCTGTGCCTTTCTCACCTACTGCGCCCGCGACTCCGCGCTGAAGGCACAGAGTGCCCTGCACGAGCAGAAGACACTGCCAGGGGTAAGTGACACCAGGGCGTCGGGGTCAGCTGGGGCAGGGCCTGGTGACACCTCCCTGAAGCACGGGAGGATTAAGTGACACTGAGGTGGTCGAGTTGAGCTGCAGCAGCACCTGGTGACACCTCCCCGAGGTGTGGAAGCCTTGAGTGACACGAGGGATCGGGGTGAGCCAGGGCGGGGGCTGGTGACACCTCCCCGAGGCGCGGGAGCCACTTCCAGCAGCCGCAAACCGAGGCATTGATTTTCCAGCCGCCCGCGTGCTGTTGCGTTTTCTGTGGGCTCCGACCTCCCGAGCTTAACAAAGTGAAAATAAATATTTAATTATTCGCCTAAATAAAAATCAATAGGCCCGCGGGTTGGCTGGGGAAAGAGCCGGGGCCCATGAATATCAATCCCTGCTATGTGTGTGTGGAGCTGACAGAGGGGGATGAGGTTTGCGGGGATGTGGCTTCCTGAGCCGTGCTCTCACCAGCGGGGCCACACGTCAGTAGGTTCAAGAGTTAACAGCCCACCTTGGCAGCTTAAAGGAGGCCGGGGTCAGGCCCTGCCTGGGGGTTCTCATCAGGCACACATGTGTGTGTATTGCTATTGCCATGGCCACTCACTTGGGGGTGGGAGTGTGTGTGTGTGAGCACGCGTGTGCACATGGATGTGCGGGTGCGCGCCCCACAGGGGCTCACGGCTGTGTCCACCTCTCTGTGTGTGTGTGCACACAGCAGTGCAGGGGACTGTGTGCTGGTGCTCATACCCCTGTGCCCATGCAGCTGCTCACACCTGTGAGTGCTCACCTGTCTGTGCCTGAGCACCCCTTCTGTTCTCACACACACCCATGTGTATGCACTTGTGTACACTTGGGTACACACCTGTGAGTGCCTGTGAACACACCTCTGTGTCTGTGCACATCTCTCTGCTTGTGCACACAAGCACACTCATGTGCGTTTATGTACAACCCCTCTACATGTGCTCACCCCCTGCACCTGCTCGTACCCCTAGTACCTGTACTCACACATCTATACCTGTGCTCACATACCCTGTACCTGCTCATACCACCTGTACCTGTGCTCACACCCCTGTCCCTGCTTATACCACCTGTATCTGTGCTCACCCCCTGTATCTATGCATCCCCTGTACGTATATTCACACACCTATACCTGTGCTCACCCCCGGACCTGCTCACACACATCTGCCTGTGCTCACACCTGTCCCTGCTCATACCCTGTACCTGTGCACACCTGCTGACCCCCTGTCCCTGCTCACACCCCTGTGCCTGTGCTCACACCCCTGTACCTGTGCTCACACCACCTGTATCTGTGCTCACACCCCTGTCCCTGTGCTCACACCCTGTCCTTGTGCTCACACCTGTACCTGTGCTCACCCCTGTCCCTGTGCTCACACCCATGTACCTGTGCTCACACACCTGTACCTGCTGACCCCTGTACCTGTGCCCACACCCCTGTCTCTGTGCCCACACCCCTGTCCCTGCTCACATCCCTGTCCCTGTGCTCACACCCCTGTCCCTGTGCTCACACCTGTCCCTGTGCCCACACCCCTGTCCCTGCTCACACCCCTGTCCCTGTGCCCACACCCCTGTCCCTGCTCACACCCCTGTACCTGTGCCCACACCCCTGTCTCTGTGCCCACACCCCTGTCCCTGCTCACATCCCTGTCCCTGTGCTCACACCCCTGTCCCTGTGCTCACACCCCTGTCCCTGTGCTCACACCTGTACCTGTGCTCACACCCCTGTGCCCACACCCCTGTCCCTGCCCACCCCCCGTGTTCCCACCTTCGCCCCCTGCCCCAGCCAGGCCCCGCCCCCGGCGTGTCGCGGGACCGGGGGCGTGTCCAGACGGTGGTGGGCGTGTCCCCGGCGAGGCCCCGCCCCCCGCCTGGCCCGGCCCGGCTCGGCTCGGCGGGGCTGCGGCCGC